>NC_046159.1:147888309-148488309 GCF_011064425.1 Rattus rattus | reverse complement strand
TTTTCTTAACAAAAGTACTAAATTCCAGGGCAGAGTACTGCATGTGATGGTATACTTCTGGATTTCATAACCATAGGGACTCAGGCTAAGAACTGGTAAAGATGCCGGAGGTAAGTGCTATGCTATAAACCTTTTCATTTATGTACACAATCCAAAGATATTTCATGATTAGAAATTAAGAAAAAGAGGAATAAAAGCTAAAATCTCACTTTATATTCTTTCCATAAGCAGTCATGGCACATTTATTAATTTGTGATTGCTATAAATATAGAATAAGTCCAGTTTTTTAGCTAATGTTTGTTCCTACTACAATAAGAACTTTCTACTATAAAATATTCAGGGTCAAACATGAGATATATGATATTCTTCATTATTAACATAGGCAATTCCCCCCCCCTCTCTCTCTGACTCTCTGTGTGTGTATGTGTGTGTGTGTGTGTGTGTGTGTGTGTGTGTGTGTGTGTGTGTGTGTGTATGTGTGCTGTTATGGAACAAAACAATTTGTTAGAATAATGTTTCACTGAATGTCTACATATATATATTTACAAATATATATTTACAAATATATATATTTACACACACACATATATAATTTAGACTATATTCTGAGAAACTAATTTAGTAGGTCAAAAATATATGATATGGCTTTTGAGAAACACTAATAAATCTTTTTCCTGAAAATATGATTTTGACTCTTGAAAGCCGCCACCATAAGTGACTGGCATTCATCATATACTTTGCCAGCATTGATTAAAGTTCTAATTGATTACTTACTTGACTGGGTGTTTGCCTCTCTTACTATGGGTAAGGCTGAATCTCTCTGATGTCCTAATAACTCACAGAATTCCTCTCAATTTCTTTTCATATAATTTTGCATTATTTTTCTATTTTCTGGTTACTTATGCATTCATTGTCGTCTGAAAGACACTCAATAATTTCTACACATATTCATGTGTGACCTACACATTTAGCCGAAATACTTTATCTCATAGTTTGCAAATAATTTTTGTGTTTAATTTAATATTTTACTTACTCTCTTCACTTCCCTATCATTGCTCTCCTTCTGGCCACCTCCTCCCACAATCCTTCCCCCAACCCCTTACTTTCTCCTCTGAGCAGGAGGGGCTTCCCTGAGTATCCACTGACCCTGGCACTTCAAGTCTCTGTGGTACTTCCTTTCCCACTGAGGCCAGACAAGGCAGCCCAGCCGGAAGAATATACCCCACCTACAGGCAACAGTTTTAGGATAGCTCTTGCTCCAGTTGTTCAGGACCCACATGAAGACCAAGCTGCACATCTGCTATATATGTGCAGAGAGGCATAGGTCCAGCACATGAATTTCACCAAGATTAGAATAATGTTTCACTGAATTATCTGCTATATATGTACAGACACACACACACACACACACACACACACACACACACACACACACGGAGAAAGAGAGAGAAAGAATTGCCTATGCTTGTCCATTGGATGGGTCTCAAGTTGGGCCAGTTATTAGTTGGCTATTCCTTCAGTCTTTGCTCCATCATCATGTCTACATTACTAGTAGATGATAAATTTTCAGTTGAAAGTTTTGTGAGTGGGTTGGTGTTTCTATTGCTCCACAGACATTTCTGCCTCCTACAGGAGGTTGATTCTTCGGGTTCCACATCTCACATCTATTGAGTAACACTTGAGGTCATCCCCATTGATTCTTGGGTGCCTCCCATATCCCATGTCTGTCTCTCACCCTCATCCCTTTAAGTTAGAGATTTCAATTCGGTTTTGTGGCAATGTAGCCATCTCTTCTGTTTTTCCCCACACTAGATCCTGAACCTCTCACTTTTCTCCCCATTTCCCGGCCCTCCAGGCTCCTTCTCTCTATCTTTTTTATGATTATTTTATTCCCCCTTCTAAGGCAGATTGAAGCTTACTTCCTTGGACACATCCTTCTTCTTTAACTTCTTTGGGTCTGTGCAATAAGCCGCATGGTACCTGTTTTATTCCTAATATGCACTTATAATTGAGAATATACCATACATGTCATTTTGGAACTGAGTTACCTAAAAACAGACAATATTCTCAAGTTCCATCCATTTGCTTGAAAAATTCATGATGACTTTCTCTTTTTATCTTTTTGATTGGATATTTAATTTATTTACATTTCGAATGTTATCACCTTACCAGATTTCCCTTCCCTATCCCATCCCCAATCCCCCCTACTTCTATGATGGTGCTCCAACATCCACCCGCCCACCCACCCACTCAATCCTGTCTCCCTGCCTTGGAATTCCTTTACATTGGGCATTGGGGCTTCACAGGACCAAGGGTTTCTCCTCCCACTGATGTGCAACCAGCTCATCCTCTGCTACATATGTGGCTGTCTCCATGTGTATTCTTTGGTTGTGGTTTAGTCTCCTGGAGCCCCGGGGGGTCTGGTTGGTTGATATTGTATTGCTGTTCATCCTTTGGTGTTGCAACCCCCTTCAGCTCCTTCAATCTTATTTCTAACTCCTACATTGTGGTTCCCATTTTCAGTTCAATGGTTGGCTGTGAGCATCCTCTGTATTTGTTAGGCTCTGGCAGAGCCTCTCATGAGACAGCTATATCAGGCTCCTGTCAGCAAGCACTTCTGGGCATCTACCTTAGTGTCAGGGTTTGGTGTCTGTATACAGGATGTCTCCCCAGGTGAACAGTCTCTGGCTAGATTTTCCTTCATCTCTGCTTCACCCTTTGTCTCCATACTTCCTCCTTTGAATATTTTGTTACCGCTTCTAAGGAGGATTGAAGTATCCACACTTTGGTCTTCATTCTTCTTGAACTTCAAAGGGTCTGTGAATTCAATCTTAGGTATTCCGAGATTTTCCAGTTATCAGGGAGGGCATACCATGTGTGTTCTTTTGTGACTCGATTACCTCATTCAGGATGATGTTTTCTAATTCCATCCATTTGCCTAAAAATTTCATGAAGTTGTTATTTTTAATACTTGAGTAGTACTCCACTGTATAAATGCACCACATTATCTGTATCCATTCCTCCATTGAAGGACATCTGGTATCTTACAGCTTCTGGCTATTATAAATAAGGCTGCTATGAATGTAGCAGAGCATGTGTCCTTGTTATATGTTGGAAAATCTTTTGGGTACATGCCCAGCAGTGGTATAGCTGTGTCCTCAGGTAGCACTTTCTCTATTTTTTTGAGGAACCACTAGACTGATTTCCATAGTGGTTGTACCAACTTGCAGTCCCACCAACAATGAAGGATTGCTCCTCTTTCTCCACATCCTTGCCAGCATCTGCTGTCATCTGAGGTTTTGATCTTAGCCATAATGACTGGTGTGAGGTGGAATCTCAGGGTGGTTTTGATTTACATTTCCATGATAACTAAGAATGTTGAACCTTTCTTTAGGTGCTTCGTGGCCATTCGATATTCCTCAGTTGAGAATTCTTTGTTCACCTCTGGATTTCATTTTTTAATAGGGATATTTGATTCTCTGGAGCTTATCTTTTTGAGTTCTTTGTATATATAGGATATTAGCCCTCTATCAGATGTAGGATTGGTAAAGATCTTTTCCCAAAGTGTTGGTTGCATTTCGTCCTAATGACAATGTTCTTTGCCTTAAAGAAGCTTTGCGATTTTATGAGGTCCCCTTTGTCTATTCTTGATGTTTGAACATAAACTTTTAGTGTTCTGTTCAAGATATTATCCCCTGTGCCCATGTTTTCAAGGAACTTCCACATTTTCTTTTCTATTTCTGTATTTGTTTTATGTGGAGGTTCTTGACCCACTTAGACTTGAGTGTTGAACAAGAAGATAATAATTTATCCATGTGCATTCTTCACATGCTGACCACTAGTTGAATTAGTACCATTTGTTGACAATGCTGCCTTTTTTTTCCACTGGATGATTTTAGGTACTTTGTCAAACATCAAGTGACCATAGGTGTGTGGGTTCATTTCTGGGTCTTCAATTGTATTGTGTTCATCTACCTGCCTGTCTTTATACAATTACCATGCAGTATTTTTTTTAATCACTTTTGCTTTGTAATACAGTTTGAGATCAGAAATGGTGATACCCCCAGAAGTTGTGTTTTTTTTTTATTGTTGAGAATAGTTTTCATTATCTTGGGTTTTATGTTTTTCTGAATAAATTTTCAAATTGCTCTAACTCTATGAAGAATTGAGTTGAAATTTCGATGGCAATTGCATTGAATCTGTAGATTTCTTTTGGCAATGTCCATTTTTATGATATTAGTCCTGCCAATCCATGAGCATGGGATATCTTTCCATCTTGAGATCTTTGATTTCACTCTTCAGAAACTTGAAGTTCTTGTCAGACAGATCTTTCACTTGCTTGGTTACTGTCAAACCAAGATATTTTATATTATTTATGACTATTGTAAAGGGTATCATTTTCCTAATTTCTTTTTCAGCTTGTTTATACTTTGAGTAAAGGAACTGATTTGTTTGAGGTAATTTTATATTCAACTACTTTGTTGAAGGTTTTTTTAAAAATCAGTTTAGGAGTTCTCTGGTAGAATTTTTGGGATCACTTAAGGATATTATTAAATCATCTGCAAATAGAGATATTTTGACTTCTTTTTTCCAATTTGTATACTTTAACCTCCTTTTGTTGTCTAATTGCTCTGCCTAGGACTTCAAGTACTATATTGAATAGGTAGGGAGATCGTGGGTAGTCTTATCTAAACTGATTTTAGTGGGGTTGCTTCAAGTTTCTCTCCATTATTTTGATGTTGGCTAGTGGTTTGTTGTATATTGCTTTTACTACGTTTAGGTATGGGCCTTGAGTTCCTCATCTTCCCAAAACTTATATCTTGAAGAGTTGTTGGATTTTGTCAAATACTTTCTCAGAATCTAGTGAGATGATTATGTGGTTTTTTTTTAGTTTGCATATATGGGGGATTACATTGATGGATGACCACACATTGAATCATCCCTGCATCCATGGGATGAAGCCTTCTTGATTATGATGAATGATCATTTTGATGTGTTCTTGGATTTTGTTTGTGAGAAATTTATTGAATATTTTTCATCAATATTCATAAAGGAAGTTGGTCTCAAATTGTTCTTCTTCGATGGGTCTTTGTGTGGTATTAGTTATTAGGTACTGATAATTCTGATGTGTTCTTGGATTCATTGTGACAATTATATTGAGTAATTTTGTATCAGTATTCATGAAGGAAATTGCTGTGAAGTTCTCTTTCTTGGTAAGCTTTTTGTGTGCTTTAACTATCAGTGTACTTTTGCCTTTATAGAATGAATTGCTTAGTTTTCCTTCTGTTTATATTATTTGAAATAGTTTGAAGAGTATTGGTATTAGGTGTTCTTTGAAGTGTGGTAGAATTCTGCACTAAACCCATCTGATCTTGGGCTTTTTTGTTGTTGTTTGGGAGACTTTTAATGACTGGTTCTATTTCTTTAGGAGTTATGAGACTGTTTAGATGGCTTATTGGATCCTGATTATAATTTGGTATCTTGTATTTGTCTAGAAAATTGTCCATTCATCCAGATTTTCTAGTTTTGTTGATTATAGGCTTTTGTAGTCGGATCTGATGTTTTTTTTTAATTTCCTTGGTTTCTGTCCTCATGTCTCCCTTTCTATTTCTGATTTTGTTAGCTTGGATAGTGTCTCTGTGTCCTCTGGTTAGTTTGGCTATAAGGGTTAATATATCTTGTTGATTTTCTCAAAGAACCAGCTCCTGATTTTGTTGATTCTTTGTATAGTCCTTTTTGTTTCTATTTGGTTGATTTCAGCCCTGATTTTGAATATTTAATGTACTCTACTCCTCTTGGGTGAATTTACTTCTTTTTGTTCTAGAGTTCTCAGGTGTGCCGTCAAGTTGCTAGTGTATGCTTTCTCCAGTTTCTCTTCAGAGGCATTCAGAGCTATGAGGTTTCCTTATAGCACTGCTTTCATTGTGTCCCATAAGTTTAAGTATGTTGTGCCTTCATTTTCATTAAATTCTAAAAAGTTTTTAATTTATTTCTTTATTTCTTCCAAGTTAACATTGGGTAGAGTATTCTTCAGCTTGCATGTATTCTTCAGCTTACATGTGTATGTGCAATTTCTGTTGTTTTTGTTTTTGTTTTGTTTTGTTTGTTATTGAAGAACAGCCTTATTTCTCGTTGATCTGATAGGATACATGGGATTATTTCAATCTTTTTTAAAATCTGTTTGTACCTGTTTTGTGACCTATTATATGATCAATTTTGTGGAAGATTCCATGAGGTACTGATAAGAAGATGTATCCTTTTGTTTTAGGATGAAATAGTCTATAGATGTTTGTTAATACATTTGTTTTATATTTTCTGTTAGTTTTACTGTATCTATGTTTATTTTGGTTTCCATGATCTATCCATTGCTGAGAGTGAGGTGCTGAAATATCCCACTATTATCATGTGAAGTACAATGTGTGCTTTGAGCTTTAGTAAAGTTGCTTTAATGAACGTGGATTCCCTTGCATTTGTAGCAAAGATGTTCAGAATTCATAGTTCATCTTGGTATATTTTTCCTTGGAAGTGTATCAAGTGTCCTTACTTACCTTTTTTTGATAACATTTGTCTGAAAGTCAATTTTATTCGATATTAGAATATCTACTTCAGCCCGTTTCTTGGGATCATTTACTAGGAAATTTTTTCCAGCCTTTTAATCTGAGGTAGTGGCCGTCTTCCTCACCAAGGTGAATTTCATATATGCAAGAAAATTTTGGGTCTTTTTTTCATATCCAGTCTGTTAGTCTATGCATTTTTATTTGGGAATTGAGTCCAATGATGTTAAGAGATATTATGGAAATGTGATTGTTGATTCCTGTTGTTTTTGTTCTTAGAGGTTAAATTATATTTGTGGGTATCTTCTTTTGGGTTTGTTGATAGAAAAGTACTTCCTTGCTGTTTCTAGGGCACAGTTTTCCTCCTTATGTTGCAGTTTTCCATCTATTACTCTTTATAGGGCTGGATTTGTGTGATTATATTGTGTAAATTTGGTTTTGTAATGGAATATCTTGGTTTCTTCATCCATATTAATTGAGATTTTTGTTGGGTATAGAAGGCTGTGCTGGCATGTATCTTCCCTTAGTGTCTCTATGACATCTCTCAAGCATCTTCTGTTTTTTAGTCTCTGGTGAGAAGTCTGGTGTAATTCTGATAAGAATGCCTTTATATATTACTTGACATTTTTCCCTTTCCTTTTTTAAATATTTTTCGTGTGTGTGTGTGTGTGTGTGTGTGTGTGTGTGTGTGTGTGTGTATTTGATGTTTTGATTTTGGGAATGGGTGAATTTCTTTTCTGGTACAGTCTATTTTGAGTTCTTTAGGCTTCTTGTATGTTCATAGCATCTCTTTCTTTAGGTTAGTGAAGTTTTCTTCTATAATTTTGGTGAAGATATTTACTGGCCCTTTAAATTGGTTATCTTTGCTCTCTACTATACCTATTATCCATACATTTGATCTTCTCATTGTGTCCTGGATTTCCTGAATTTTTTGGTTTAGCACTTTTTAAACTTTGTATTTTCTTTGACTATTGTATCAATGTCTTCTCTGGTATCTTCTGTACCTGAGATTCTCTCTTCTATCTCTTGTACTCTGTTTGTATTGCTTGCCTCTATGACTGCTTATCTCTTTCTTAGGTTTCTATTTCCAAAGTTGTCTGCCTTTGTGATTTCTTTATTGTTTCTATTTCCATTTTTAGATCCTGAATGATTTTGTTCAATTCCTTCACTTGTTTGGGTTTTCCTCTAATTCTTTAAGAGATTTTTGTGTTTCCTCTTCAAGGGTTTCTACCTGTTTACCTGTGTTCTCCTGTATTTCTTTCAGAGATTTATTTATGCCCTTCTTAAAGTTATCATCATGAGATGTTATTTTCAATGTGAATCTTGCTTTTCCAGTGTGTTGGGGTATCCAGAACTTGCTGTAGTTGGAAAATTGGTACTAAGTAACCTTGATTTCTCTTGCTTTGTTTTTTGTGCTTGCCTCATGCCATCTGGTTATTTCTGGTGTTAGTTGGTCTTGCTGTTTCTGGATGAAGCCTATCCCTTCTGCAAATCTGTGAGCCTGTGAACCTGTGATCTTAGGTTTATCAGCACTCCTTGGAGACCAGCTCTCTCAGGGTGTGATTTGGGTGTGGAGAACTGTGCCGCAGGGTTAACTCTGGAGCACAGATGGAGATTGGAAGGATTTTGTCCCTAATTGTTCTGCCATGTTTCCTCAGCTTTGTATTCTCCTGTCAGGTCCATCTTTGGCAAGTTATTGGAATGAAAGTGTTGTTCTCACCTGTGAACTTAGGAGTGACAACACTCCTGTGAGACCAGCTCTCTGGGCGGGATTTGGGTGCAGAAAGCTGTGCCACTGGGTTAACTCAGAGGCACAAATGGAGACCTGATGGCCTATATCTCATGTCTTTCTTTTTAATAGTTGAGTAGTGTACCATTATTGTTGGTCGGTCACAGTGACAGGAGCTGGAGGCAGCTAATACTATTTTATCCATCGTCAAGAAGTAGAGAAAAACAAATTAGTCCATGCTTGCTACTTGATCTCTTTCTCTGCTCTTATATGGTTCAGGATTCTCTGTCCAGAGAATGGTTTCACACATAGTGGGCTGGTATCATAATTAACATAATTAAGTCAATCACCATGGCTATATCTCAGGACAATGTAACCTAGTCTCATTTAGACTCCTTTCCATATGATTTTAGATTGTCAAGCTGAGAATTAAAACACAGATAGAATATCCATGGAGATGTGCCTCTGGAGAACCATGTCTGTGAGGGATTTTTCTAGATTAAGTTAATAGAAGTAGGGGTTCTATCTAGATTTGACAACTTCTTTGACTGATTTATCAATTTCTTCTATGACTGTGATTCTCTCTTCCATCTCCTGTATTTTGTTGGTGATGCTTGCATCTGTTGTTCCTGTTTTTTTCTCTAGGTTTTCCACATTGAGTATTTCATAAGTTTGTGTTTTCTTTATTGCTTCTATTTGTTTGATTTAATATTCCTATATTTCTTTAAGGGATTCACTCATTTCCTCTTTAAAGATCTCTATCATCTTTATAAGATTGGATAAAGTCATTTTCTTTTTTTCAGTTTGTTAGGATATCCAGGGCTTATTGTAGTAGGGTAGCTGTGTTTTGGAGGCCACAACTGCCATTGTATATATTTCATGAGCCTCAAATCTGATGAAGGTCAGGAGAGTGGTGGCAGGAGAATGGAAGTCTCCTGGGGCTAGCAGGCTGCTCAGAGTAGCTTGACTTAGCCAAGAGTGCTCAGCTAGCAGGGAAGATGGGTAGGGGAAGGGAAATTTACCTGTATGGCTGAGGAGTCTGATGGAGGAAGAAGAGAGGTGTCAGGAGAATGGCGGTCACCCTGAGGTAGCAGGCTGCTCAAGGCAGGTTGGCTTGGCCCAGAGGGCTCCAAAAGCAGGGAAAATAGATGGGGGAAGAAAAGCTTACCTGTGTGGTCCAGGAGTCTGATGGAGGTGGAGGAGATGTGGTGGGAAGATGAAGGTCCCCTTGAGATCAGGCTACTCAGGGTAAATTGGCATGGCCAAAAAGGCTCAGCCAGCAGAAAAGATGGATGGACATATTTTTAAAAGGCTGCTCTCTTTATATTTTCATTATATTCAACTTATTTGGCATTTTAATATTTTCTTTATTTTCCTGCAGTAAATAGTTCTCACTTTGCTAGATTTTCATATTCTGGGTGAGGAGCTTCATTTCCTTTCAGAAAAAAAAAATTTTGTTTCAAACATTTCTGGCAAAAAACAAATCTGGCATGAAGAACATCTGCAGAAACAATGAGTTGACTTTGGAAATGAAGAACACTGTAGCCCAAAATAATCCTCTGATTGGCCAGACATTATAGAAACCTCCTGAGACTTTGGGCAACTGGCCAAGCTGCTGTTCTTGCAATTCAATAAAATCTATCAACCATACAGACTGTGAGCAACTGTTTTGGAAGGAGATGATAATCAGGTTAGAATGGCATTTAGATTACATGGAAGTGTGAATCCCAAGTTACAAAAGGAGGGTGTAGTGGGAAATCCCTATGCTTTCAACGCTTGGGGTAAAGACACAGGAGAATCACCAGTTCAACATCATGTCGGTTTACATAGTGGGTTCCAAGGTACATGGAGCTCTGTAATCAGACACTGTCAAAAATCAGTAATGATAAACAAACAACAACAAAACAGGATAGAAAAAGAAACATGTTTTCTCCAGAAATTCATTTGAAATCCTAGTTATGTCAACTTTACAAAAAATGGATTCATTTATTCTAAGCAGATGAATTATAAACAGACAGACACACAGATAAATGATTAAAATGCACAGACCTATAAAGTGGCAGTGCATAACCTATCTTTTACTTTTAAATGAACTTACCCTCTAATGAATTGTATATGTATGTTAGAAATCAGGATACACTTTTGACAGTCGATTGTATTTTCATCTAATATCTTCATGACTGAAAATATTACTCCATTCATTGTGTTCTTTATCCATTGGCTCAGCCCTGAATGGTGTGTACTTTTATGTGATTCTCCTCTTTATGTGATTCTTCCCCTTATTAATGTGATAAAATGATTAAAAGTTCTTGAATTCTCCTTGGTTTCTTAAAACAATTTCTAGTTGCTCATGATATCTTATTAATGGACTTAGATTTTCTTTGTAAATTTCATTGTAGTTTTTATAGTGATATTTTATGTACTCTTTCATATAATATCAAACAATTATACTTTGGAAAAAAGTGATCTGCTATCATTTTAGCTGGCTTATATTGTAACTTTTAATGTATCACAATTTTATTTATTCACAGATTTGTTTTTATCTCTATTTTCAGTACTACGGCTATACTCGAAGATCCCAGCTGAGCTGGATTCTAGAGAAGTTGTTTTTCCCCCGGGCTGAAAGAAAAGGCCCATGTACACACTGGGCAAACGCTTCTCCTTGTGATGTCCCCAGCCATGCACTTTCCAATGTATTTGGAGAATCAGCTGCTTTTACAGGGAAAGGACCTTCTCCTTGCCTATAATTCTAATTCATGAAAATTTCATAATTAGTCTTCATTACTATTATTTTCCCTCCATTTTAATTTTGAATTTATATTCTCCAATATTAAACATTTAGTGCAACTTAAATTGATGTTGAATTTCATCTTATATTAAAACAATTTATAATTTTGCCATACTGATTATTCATGCATAAATGCAGTCATTCTTTGTTTATGCATGAATTATTTCATCTTCTGAAGTTTGTCAGAAATGGTTATTGATGACATCATACCAAATTTACCAACATCTGAAAATACTTCAAAGATTAATGTTTCCTCTTAAAATAATGGCCTCTTTCTCTTTAATTATTATTATTACATATATATATGTATATATATGCTTTTAAATATACAAATACAAGCTGCTCAGTTAAAAAAATATTATCTTTTGATGAAATTTTCTAATTGGCTTTGGAGTTGAATTTCTTGGTAAGAATGAATACATCTTAATTTTTTTGAAATCCTCTTTGTGTGTGTGTGTGTGTGTGTGTGTGTGTGTGTGTGTGTGTGTGACAATAATAATCAAAGAAAAAGAAGCAATCAATTTGAGAACAGGCTCAGAACCAGGGAAGGACGGCTTGGGAGGAAGGAGAGAGAACATGAAATGTGTTGTGAGGTGGAAAGGGATGGGAAGGTGAGGAAATATTTAAAGTGCACTTTAAATAATAAAGATTAGTCCAAATACTAATATTAGTAAGATTTTTCAATAAATTCTCAAGTATTCTCAACAGATAATCACCTTGATTGTAAATAAGTTATTCCTTACCTCATTCTCAATATTTTAAAAATCATTAGTGTTTATTTGTGTTTTATTACCTTTAGGTTGTTTATACTAACCGTTTAATAATATAACTTCTTCTTCTCTGATTTTTATTATAGTGCTCATCTGCTCTGGCCTAAACAAACACCTTCGTCAGGTTCCTGGTATAAGAGAAAATGTCTCCAAGGCTTCATCTCTAGGTATTTTATTCATAGATTTATGTCATATTGCCTTTAGTAGATTAAAATAAGCATACCCTATGGTTAATTTGAGAAACTTTGTGATCTAAAAGGTGAAATTTTATGAAATGTTATTCTTATATTTCTGGAGATGATTATTACAGATTTATGTACATTGATTCTTCTTGAATTCCATATTATAAACCTCATTTTGTTATAAAAAATACCCATGTCTCTGGGCTAAATATATTTGGGAATATTTTATTGAAGATTCTTTTATCTGAGTTTATTAGAAATACTGGCTTATGATTGTCAATTTCTTCTAGTGTCCTGTCTAATCATGTTGGGATCTGACTAATGTTAGTTTGTAAAATGAGTTTGGAGATACTTACATCATCTACAATTTGATGAAAGTCTAGGAAGGCTTCCTGTCAGTTCTTAAATGGTTGACAAAATTCAGCAGAGAGACATAAGACACTGTGCTTTAATTTGATGGGAGATTTTATTGTTCATTAGTTTTCTGCCCATGTTAATTGGTTGGTTAGACTTTGTTGTTATCTTGGGAAGACACAGTCTTCATATGTAGAGCAAAGTTGGTTTTGAACTTGTAGATTTTCGTTTTTCACCTCCTGAGTCCTGGGCTTACAAGTGTTTCCCATAATCAGCTTCTGTTTATAATTTGTAAATTATTTTGTAAGGTTGGTCTCAGGTTATATGTTTACAGAGATTTGTTCTTTTACTCTATTTACTCATTTTGTTGGCTTATTACTTTTCACACCATTAACCTGTGATATTTCAATTTTGGTGTAATATACCCTTATTTAATTTATGGTTTTATTTATTTGAGTTTTGATTTTTTATTTGGTTGACTGATTAAATGTCTCTTGTTTTCATCTTTTACAAAGCAACTTTTAGGTCTTAAGTTAAATACCTACAAATAAGACTAAATGAACTTAGCAGGTTTTTTTTTTTACCTTTTTTTCTTTATTAACTTGAGTATTTATTTACATTTCAAATGTTATTCCCTTTCCCGGTTTCCGGGCCAACATCCCCCTAACCCCTCCCCTTCCCCTTCTAGGGTGTCCCCCTCCCCATACTCCCCCATTACTGCCCTCCCCCCAACAATCACGTTCACTGGGGTTCAGTCTTGGCAGGACCAAGGGATTCCCCTTCCACTGGTGCTCTTACTAGGCTATTCATTGCTACCTATGAGGTTGGAGCCAGGGTCAGTCCATGGGTCTTTGGGTAGTGGCTTAGTCTCTGGAAGCTCTGGTTGGTTGGCATTGTTGTTCATATGGGGTCTCAAGCCCCTTCAAGCTCTTCCAGTCCTTTCTCTGATTCCTTCAAAGGGGGTCCCGTTCTCAGTTCAGTGGTTTGCTGCTGGCATTCGCCTATGTATTTGCTGTATTCTGGCTGTGTCTTTCAGGAGAGATCTACATCCGGTTCCTGTCGGCCTGCACTTCTTTGCTTCATACATCTTGTCTAGTTTGGTGGCTGTATATGTATGGGCCACATGTGGGCGAGGCACTGAATGGATGTTCCTTCTGCCTCTGTTTTAATCTTTGCCTCCCTATTCCCTGCCAAGGGTATTCTTGTTCCCCTTTTAAAGAAGGAGTGAAACATTCACATTTTGATCATCCATCTTGAGTTTCATGTGTTCTGTGCATCTAGGGTAATTCAAGCATTTGGGCTAATAGCCAGTTGTCAATGAGTGCATACCATGTGTGTTTTTCTGTGATTGGGTTACCTCACTCAGGATGATATTTTCCAGTTCCCTCCATTTGCCTATGAATTTCATAAAGTCATTGTTTTTGATAGCTGAGTAACATTCCATTGTGTAGATGTACTACATTTTCTGTATCCATTCCTCTGTTGAAGGGCATCTGAGTTCTTTCCAGCTTCTGGCTATTATAAATAAGGCTAACTTAGCAGGTTTTATTTATCATCTTTCTCTCCATTTCTCTCTTTGTGCATGTCTTTGTGTGTGTGTGTGTGTGTGTGTGTGTGTGTGTGTGTGTGTGTGTATGTGTAACAATAAAAATTAAAGAAAGGACTGGAGAGATGGCTCAGTGGTTAAGAGCACTGACTGCTGTTCCAGAGGTCCTAAGTTCAATTCCCAGCACCCACATGGTGGCTCATAACCATCTGTAATGGGATCTGATTCCCTCTTCTGGTGTGGCTGAAGACAGTGACAGTGTGCTCCTATAAATAAAATAAATCTTTAAAAAATTTAAAGAAAAAAGAAGCTGACTATGTGAAGAAATTGAAGGAGATATGGCAGTTTGGATGGAAGAAAGGGAAGGGGGAAAATAATTTAAATACTTAAAAATATTTAATTTTTATTTATTAATTTGTATTAGTTTGTTATATATTATTTACTAAAATAATTAAAATAATTACATTTTATTAAAAATGTAAATGAAAGTAAAATCACAACTCTTACTTGTTTTTATATTTTCTACTGTTTTCTGATTTTTTTTGTATTCTCTCTTCTTGTTTGCATTACTTTTTTATTTCTTCTATCTTTGGCAGTAGCTCATACTTTTCCTGGTCCTTAGGCATGATGTTTATACTGTTCATTTACAAACTTGATTTTTGTTGCTGGAGTAAGCTTCTCTCATAGAATATCATTTATAAGTGTAGGTACACTATCTGTCTACTCTCATTAGAGATATTATTGTTTGATCCTTACTTTTCATCCATTCATAGGGTAAGGGCATATTCTTAAGTCTCCACGCATTTCTGATATTTGTATTAATTCCTAATTTTATAGCACAATGATTAGAAAGTGTATTAGATAAAATCTTTGCAAATTCCTAAGAATAGTTTTAAGAGCATCTTCCAGAATGCTTCTGCACATTTAAAGAGAGGAGCCACTGCCACTGTTTTATGGCATATCCTATAAATGAATAGGTTCATTTTGCCTAAAGGAATAATCTGAGCCCAATATTGTAGATTGAATTTTTTGTTTGATTGATCTGTCTACTGTTATACTGCTTATTTTCCCTTGTGGATTGTTAATATTTGCTTCAATTATGTGTGCATATTTATTTGCAATTAACATACCCTTTTGTCCTTCTATGATGATGACATATGTTACTTACATTGCTTTTACTTAAACTTTATTATAATTACACTCAGATGCTGCAAAATGACATTTCGGTGTACAATGGACTCCTTGTGCTAGATTATAAGAGAGTTGAAATAATGCTACCAACTCATTACACATTCCATCTACTGAAATATAGTGTAATACATTACTCATATTTTATCATTGATATTACTGGAAATAAACTTAATTCATGCAAGTCATGGTATATTGTAAATGGGGGGATATGCATTGAAGAATGTTAAGAGTTATGAATAATCCAAATAGTTTGGGAGTTAGGTAGGAAAATGTTACATTTGAGGCTGGATTTGGATTCACACCGAATCAAAGGCCAGCAAAACTTTGTGGTAAGAACTCGTGTACACACAATTACTATTTTGTTGTATTTTATAGTAGCCTCCAAAACTACAGGCAAAAGAATCATCCATGAGCTGAATAAAAACTCACTGATAAGGACTACTATGTTCCTATCATGAGTAAGGTGATTAGGAGTCTGACACACCATCCACAGAAAGCTGCCAGGTATGAAGACATCAAGAAGTTGCTAAAGCCGGCTTTGGTGGGCCAATAAAGACATCTTGGGCAACACTGAAGTCTAAGTTGTCTCCTCTGATTTTAATAGAAGTGCCCACCATTAGTGCTGGGGCTGCCATTTCTCTCAATGACAAGTTTGTAAGTTCATTTCTTGGTATGACAACAAATACAGCTATAATAGGACATCAGATAGTATGACCCACATGTACTTCAAGAAGTAAAATGCCCTGGTTCACTCACTCCAGAAAGGAAGAGAGAGGCTCTCAGCTCTTTTTTTTTTTTTTTTTTTTTTTTACAAAAAAGACATTCCGTTTATTCTGTGTGTCCCAAATCATAGATGAAACACAACGTTTGAACACAGGAGCACTATCTTTCAAATAGTGAATTGTCCCCCCCAAATAGATTTTTTTTGCGCTGGCAAGGTGGCTCATCAAGTAAAGATGCTTCCCTCCAAGTCTAACAATCTCAGCTTCATTCCTGAACCCCATATGTGGAAGAAGTGATTCCTGGAGGTTGCCCTCTGACCTCCACATGTGTATACACACCCACTCACATATGCACACAAAATAAATATGTGCAACAAACATGTTTAAAAAAGATTTAAAGATTCTTAATAGAAATATTTTTTTTCATGTGTGCGCATGTGTGGGGAGATGGATATTAGATATCTCCCTCAATCACTCTGCACATGATTTTATTTTTTGAGCAGGTTTTGCTGAACCTGGGATTACCAACTCACCTCCACTTCCTGGCCAGCAAGCTTCAGGAGTCCTCTTATTCCCACCTCCCCAGCCTTGGGATTCTAGGTGCATATTGCTATCCCTGGCTTTCCCCATAGATGTTAGGGATCTCAACTCTGGTCCTTAAGCTTGGATAGTGAGCACTTCAATGACTGAGCTATTTGACCAGCCTCAAAACAGATTCTCTAAATTGTATGGTAGGGCTTCCTTGGGAGGTTTCTGCTAACAGAAATGGATGATTGGTGAAGATGTGTAGAGAATTATCTTAGTCCACTCTGGACTTCCCTTTGTGGCAAAGGTTCTGACTGTAAAGCCAGACCGCAGATCATAGTCTGGCTAAGTTGCAGGTGGCAACTCAGTGTCAGAGCACTTGCCTGAAACGCGAGAGACTGACGTCTATCACCAGCAGAGCAACCTTAAATGAGCAAACAGATACCATCAGCTACCAGTCTGATTAAAGCAATAGCTACATGACTGGAAAAAAACACTATATCCCATTATGCTATGCAAAATCAGGGTAACTTCTTTGACTCCAGAATATAATGTGAACACTTTTTTATTGTTTTTTTTGTTTACATTTCAAATGTTATTCCCTTTCCTGTTTTCCCCCTCCCCGTTTTCTATATGGGTGTTCCCCTCCCCATCCACTCCCCCCTTCCTGCCCCTCTGACATTCCCCTACACTGGGGGTCTAGTCTTGGCAGGACCAAGGCCTTCTCCTTTCATTGGTACCTAACAATGCCATCATCAGCTGCATATGCAGTTGGATCCCCGGGTCAGTGCATGTAGAGTCTTTGGGTAGTGGTTTAGTTCCTGGGAGCTCTGGTTGGTTGGCATTGTGGTTCTTATGGGGTTGCAAGCTCCGTCAGCTCTTTGAATCCTTCCTCTAATTCCTCCAAGGGGGTCCCATTCTCAGTTCAATGGTTTGCTGCTACCATTTGCCTCTGTATTTGACATGCTTTAGCAGTGTCTCTCAGGAGACATCTACATCTGGTTCCTGTAAGCACGAACATCTTATCTGGTCTTGGTGGCTGTATATGTATGGGGCACATGTGGGGCAGACTCTGAATGGCTGTTCTTTCAATCCGATCCAAATTTTGCCTCCATATCCCCTCCTATGAAAAATTTTGTTCCCCTTTTTAAGTTGGAGTGAAGCATCCACACTTTGGTCATCTTTCTTCTTGAACATCATGTGACCTATGGATTGCATCTTGGGTAATTCGAGCTTTTTGGCTAATATCCACTTATCAATGAGTGCATACCAAGTGTATTTTTCTGTGATTGAGTTACCTCACTCAGGATGATATTTCCTAGTTTATTCCATTTGCCTATGAATTTCATGAAGTTTTTGATAGCTGAGTAGTACTCCATTGTGTAGATGTACCACATGTTTTTAATCCAATCATCTGTGGAAGGACATCTTGGTTCTTTCTAGCTCCTGGCTATTACAAATGAGGCTGATTATAAATCATTATAAATTATGAACATAGTGATGCATGTGTCTTTGTTGTATATTGGAGTGTTTTTGGGGTTTATGCCCAGGAGAGGTATAGCTGGGTTCTCAGGAAGTGCAATGTACAATTTTCTGAGGAACCTCCAGACTGATTTCCAGTGTGGTTATACCAGCTTGCAATCCCACCAAGAATGGAGGAGTGTTCCTCTTTCTTCACATCCTCGCCAGCATCTTCTGTTACCTGAGTTTTATATCTTAGCTGTTCTGACTGGTGTGAGGTGGAATCTTAGGGTTGTTTTGATTTGCATTTTCCTGATGACTAAGAATGTTAAGCATTTCTTTAGGTGCTTCTTATCCATTCAATATTCCTCAGCTGAGAATTCTTTGTTTAGCTCCGTACCCTATTAGGGCTATGTGGCTTTCTGGAGTCTAATTGCTTAAGTTCTTTGTCTAATTTGGATATTAGCCCTCTATCGGATGTAGGATTGATAAAGATCTTTTCCCAATCTGTTGGTTGCCATTTTTGTCCTCATGACAGTGTCCTTTGCTTACAGAAGTTTGCAGTCTTATGAGGTCCCATTTGTCAATTTTTGATCTTAGAGCACAAGCCATTGGTGTTTTATTCAGGAAATTTTCCCCAGTGCCCATGTGTTCAAAGACTCTTCCCCACTTTTTCTTCTATTTGTTTAAGTGTATCTGTTTTGAGGTGATGGTGCTTGAGTCATTTGGACTTAAGGTTTGTACAGGGTGATAAAAATGGGTTCAATTTGCATTCTTCTACATGCTGACCTCCAGATAAACCAGCACCATTTGTTGAAAATGCTATCTTTTTTCCATTGGATGGATTTAGCTCCTTTGTCAAGCTCAAGTGACAAAGTATATGAGTTCATTATTGGGTCTTCAATTCTATTTCATTTAACAACCTGCCTGTCTTTGTACCAATACTATATAGTTTTTATCATATTGCAACGTAATACTGCTTGAGGTCAGGGATGGTGATTCCCTCAGAAGTTATTTTATTGTTGAGCATAGTTTTTACTATCCTGGAATGTTTGTTGTTCCAAATGAATTTTCAAACTGCTCTTTCTAACTCTGTGAAGAACTGAGTTGGAATGTGGATGGGGATTGCACTGAATCTGTAGACTGCTTTTGGTAAAATGGCCAGTTTTACTATATTAATCCTGCCAATCCATGAGCATGGGAGTTCTTTCCATCTTCTGAGTTCTCCAATTTCTTTCCCCAGAGACTTGAAGTTCTTGCCATACAGACCTTTTCCTTGCTTGATTAGACTTACACCTTGTTTTATATTATTTGGGAATATTATGAAGAGTGTCGTTTCCCTAATTTCTTTCTCGGCTTGTTTCTCTTTTGTGTAGAGGAAGGCTACTGATTTATTTGAGTTAATTTTATACCCAGCCACTTTGCTGAAGTTGTTTATCAGCTTTAGTAGTTCTCTTGTGGAACTTTTAGGGATCACTTAAATATACTATCATATCATCTGCATATAGTGATATTTTGAATTCTTCCTTTCCAATTTGTATTGCTTTGACCTTTTGTTGTCTGATTGCTCTGCCTGGAGTACTATATTGAGTAAGTAAGGAGAGAGTGTGCAGCCTTGTCTAGTCGCTGATTTTAGTGGGAATGCTTCAAGTTTCTCTCCATTTAGTTTGATGTTAGCTACTGGTTTGCTGTATATTGCTTTTACTATGCTTAGGTATGTGCCTTGAATTCCTGATCTTTCCAGGACTTTTATGATGAAGCAGTGTTGAATTTTCTCAAATGTGTTCTCACCATCTAATGAGATGATCATGTAGTTTTTTTCTTTGAGTTTGTTTATTTAGTGGATCACATTGATGGATTTTCATATATTAAACCATCCGTGCATCCCTTGATCATGATGGATGATTGTTTTGATGTGTTCTTGGATTCTGTTTGCAGGAATTTTATTGAGTATTTTTGTGTCAATATTCATAAGGGAAATTGGTCTGAAGTTCTCTTTCTTTGTTGGGTCTTTGTGTGGTTTAGGTATAAGAGTAATTATGGCTTCATAGAAGGAATTTGGTAGTGCTCTATCTGTTTCAATTTTGTGGAATAGTTTGGACAGTATTAGTATGAGATCTTCTATGAAGGTCTGATAGAATTCTGCACTAAACTAATCAGGTCCTGTGCTCATTTTGGTTGGAAAGCTTTTAATAACTATTTCTATTTCTTTAGTTGTTATAGGGTTTTTTAAATTGTTTATCTGTTCCTGATTTAACTTTGGTATCTGGTATTTGTCTAGAAAATTGTGCATTTCCTCTAGATTTTCCAGTTTTGTTGAATATAGGCTTTTGTAATCGAATATGTTCATTTTTTAAAAATTTCTTCAGATTCTGTTGTTATGTCCCCCTTTTTGTTTCTGATTTGGCTAATTTGGATATACTCTCTATGTTCATTGGTTAGTCTGGCTAAGGGTTTATCTTGTTGATTTTCTCTAAGCACCTGCTCCTGGCTTTGTTGATTTTTGTATAGTCTTTTTGTTTCTACTTGGTTGATTTCAGCCCTGAGTTTGATTGTTTTCTGGCTTCTACTCCTCTTGGGTGTATTTGCTCCTTTTTGTTTTAGAGCTTTTAGGTGTGCTGTCAAGCTGTTAATGTATGCTCTCTTCTGTTTCTTTTTGCAGGCATTCAGAGCTACGAGTTTTTTCTTTTAGCACTGCTTTCATTGAGTCCCATATATTTGGGTTTGTTGTGACTTCATTTTCATTGAATTCTAAAAGTCTTTAATTTCTTCCTTTACTTCTTCTTGACCAAGTTATCATCGAATAGAATATTGTTCAAATTCCATGTATATGTGTCCTTTCTGTCATTTTTCTTGTTATTGAAGACTAGCTTTAGTCCGTGGTGATTTGATAGGATGCATGGTATTATTTCTAGCTTCCTGTATCTGTTGAGGCCTGTTTTGTGACTGATTATATGGTCAGTTTTGGAGAAGGCATCATGAAGTGATGAGAAGGTGTATCCTTTTGTTTTAGGATGAAATGTTTTATAAATAACTGTGAAGTTCATTTGGTTCATAACTTCGTTAGTTTCATCATGTCTCTGTTTAATTTCTGTTTCCATGATCTGTTCATTGATGAGAGTGGGGTGCTGAAATCTTCTACTATTATTGTGTGAGGTGCAGTGTGTGCTTTGAGCTTTAGCAAGGTTTCTTTTATGAATGTAGGTGCCCTTGTATTTGGAGCATAGGTATTTAGGATTGAGTGTTCATTTTGGTGAATTTTTCCTTTGAAGAATAAGGAGTGTCTTTCCTTATCTTTTTCAATACTTTTGGTTGAATGTCTCATTGTGTCCTGGAATTCCTGGATGTTTTTGGTTAGGAGCTTTTTGTGTTTGACATTATCTTTGACAGTTGTGTTGATATTTTCTCTGGTATCCCAGTTATGCCCTTGGACTCTCTCTTCTATCTCTTGTTTTCTGTTGATGAGGCTTACATCTATGACTCCTGATCTCTTCCCTAGGTTTTCCATCTCCAGTGTTGTCTCCCTGTGTGCTTTCTTTATTTTTTCTATATCCATTTTTAAATCCTGGGCTGTTTTGCTCAATTCCTTTACCTGTTTGGTTGTGTTTTCCTGTATTTCTTCAAGGGATTCTTGTGTTTCCTCTTTACAGGCTTCTATTTGTTTACTTATGTTGTCCGGTATTTCTCTAATGGAGTTAATTATGTCCTTCTTTTTTTTTTTTTTTTCTTTTTTTCGGAGCTGGGGACCGAACTCAGGGCTTTGCACTTGCTAGGCAAGCGCTCTACCACTGAGCTAAATCCCCAACCTAATTATGTCCTTCTTAAAGTCCTCCATCAACATCACAAAATGTGATTTTAAATCCAAATTTTGCTTTTCTGTTGTTTGGATATCCAGTATTTGCTTTGTTGAGAGAGCTGGGCTCTGATGATTCCTAGTCTTGGCTTCTGTTGCTTAGGTTCCTGTGCTTGCCTCTAGCCATCAGGTTGTCTCTAGTGTTAGCTTGTATTGCTTTCTCTGATTGTGGTTTGATCCTCCCTTAGGCCTGTGTGTCAGTACTCCTATAGCCTTGTTTTCTTTTAGTAGGATCTGGGTACAGAGAGCTCTGCTCTTAGATGTGTAGGTGTTCTTGGTGACTGACTTTCCATTCTTGGTGCAGGCAGAAACCTGAAGGGTCCTGCCCCTGACTGACCTAGGTCCCTGTGTCTAGTAGTCACAGATGGCAGTAGGCGTTTCCCTCTTGTTTTGGGAATGTAGGCATAGAGTAATCTCTGAGTTCTCAAGAGTGTCAGCATTTCTGAGGGTCCAGCTCTCCCCCCAGGGGATTTGGGTGCAGGGAGCTGTATGACAGGTTCAGTTCAGTTCTAGGTGCAGGCCAGGACCCAGCAGTTTCCTGGAGCTGACTGTTCCTATATTCCTGTATCCAGAGGCCCTATGCAGTTTCTCTTGGGCCAGGGATGTAGAAGAGCTGGGCAGAAGTCATCGTCTGTCCTGTGGTCTCAGGATTGTACAAACTTCTGGGTGTTCACCTCTCTACCCCATGGCATTTGGATACAGCAAGCTGTTGGATCAGTTCAGTTCAATTCAGTTCCAGCACAGGTCTCAGCTTCTGAGAAGTCTCTATCTCAGCTGAGCTTTTGCACTGAGCATTTCCCTCACAGTTTCCAGCCCAGAGTCTCAGATGATGGTGATGGGATTATGGAGATCTGTTCTCTTCAACAATATCAATGCAGTTAATTGTACCTCCCCTATGTATACTATTAAACATTGTTATGCTATGCCGACACCAACCTTACATATCTCTTTTTTTGACTATTCCTTTATATTGCATAACTGGCAAATTCAAGTGATTTACCTAGGCAAAAGGATACTCTGAAGTTCACAGAATGAAAAAACTGCTAATGACATATTTTGAGTTTCTCTTCTTCATATTATATCCTGGTGGCAATTCCTGCATTTAATTCTGCTTGAGGAGATATGAACAAATCACTCATTTATCTCAGATAAGTCTACAGCAGATTAAAGAGATTCTACCCAAACAAAACTTTGATTAACAAATAAAAGTATTGGGCCTACTTACAAGATCATAGAAGAGAGGTTTACAGGATCTTTGGTGACCTGATATAGCTGTATTATTTGGAAATCCTATCTGATCTTGGATGATGTAATGGTTTGAATAAGAATGGCCCCCAGAGGTTCATGCATTTGAGTACTTAGTCACGGGGGAGTGACACTATTTGAGGGAATTAGAAATATCAGAAGGAGTGGACTTGTTGGAATACGTATGTCACTGGGGCAGGAGGAAGTGGAATTTGTTGCTTTAAAAGCCTATGCTAGGCCTATCCTCTCTCTACTTTGATTCAGAGTCAGGATGTAGCTCTCAGCTACTCTTCCAGCAACATTCTTGCTGGACACCATGCCTAGAGACCATCCTGGTGATAATGTGGCAAATGATGTGTCTGCCTTTTTACCTTGTACATGAGACTAAATTCAAGGGTTTTGGATTAATGGCATTGACAAAGGTGATTTCAAGCCAACCTAGTCTTGATAGTATTGCATTTTTGTTAGTAATCACATTTATTCTTTCTTATAATGATAGAAAAAAAATCAAGGAAAGCCACTTATCAATAGATGGGCCTGGCATGTGAAAAGGAAGTTCCTGCATAAGAGATCCTGCATAGAATGGCACACAGAGGCCACTTTTGAGTCTGGACTGTGAAGACCTCAAGATGTGGGAGATTCCAGAGATACAGGATATCACAGAGAAAATTACAAACTGGGTGTGGAACAAGCCCAAGAGGGAAGACTAGTAGTCAACAAAGCTGACAGGAGTTGCAGATCTAAAGAACACTTTGATATTAGACACAGAGATGTAGAATTTAGAGTTTTCCCTGCTGGATTTCACACTTTTCTTGATCCAGTGTTTCCTCACTATGCTCCCTTTTATCTTTTTTCAGAAGTGTAATATATATTCTCTGCTACTGCATATTGGAAGTAGATAATCAGCCTTTGGATTTTCATTTTTACCAGAGGGCTACAGTTAAGCAATGTGCCTCCGAAGAGACTAGTCTTTGGACATTTAATCATTATTGAGGATATGATAGGTGATGGGTATCAGAACATAGTCCAAAAGTAGTCCTATGAGCAATCTGAATGCTTGTGCAAAAGTTCCAAGAAGACAAGACCAGTTTCTTCAGAACATGGAATGTGTTTTGTGTTCCTCTCAGCTGTAGTGGAAAGGAATGTTTACTTAGATTATTCATTACCAACTAACTATTATTTGTTTATATGCCTCTATGAAAAACTAGGTTTTGCCACCAATGACTTGTCCCTGTGATTACATACTTAATTCAGATGACTCTTCTTAACTCGCAACTTAAATGCTCTGATGCTCTGAAAAAAGTTGGTTGTTACATGAGACTTTGGTCTTTCTCACTTTTAGGCTCCACACTCCCAGGTTTACACAGCCAACTACAGCAATAAACATATAGGGATCTTTTCAGTTAATGTGAATGTATTTTTGCATTCTGATATGGTTAAAAGATTCGGGGAGCCAGGAAATGAGTGGTGGTTTGATTAAAAAAAAAAGCACCATATGTTCATTAGTCACCAGGAAGTGGCAGGTAAGAATTAGAAGGAGTAGGAGGTGCGCCTTTGTTGGACTAAGTATGGACTTTGGGGGTTCCAAGGTTTCAAATGCCAATGACACACCCACGCTCTTTTTATATTTGCCGAAAGATCAGGATGTATCATGCCATGCTTAACAGCTACCATGCTCTCCACCATAACGGTAATGAGGTGAAGACTTGGAAGTTGTTTTTAAAGCTCCTAATTAAATGTTTTCTTTTGTAAGAATTGCCTTGGCTGTCTTCTGTCTCCACAGCAATAGATCAATTGCTAAGGCAGATGATAAAATCATGGAAGCTGCATCATGGATTACCACAAACAGTTAATATTATATCTGCTAAGTAATCTACCATCTCCAAAGACTCTGTGAAGTTGTGGAAGGAAGGCATGAGAGGAGAATGCAGGATGGAGGAAAAGCTATAATCCAGTATAATTCAAAGTGTGGTTTCTGTAACCTCTTGTTCTATTGCAGATTGTTAATAGCCCTATTACTATTACCATAGACAGATACTGTGATTCTCTCTCATTCACTTCGCGTGGCTGAAAGGCTTACGTATCTTATGTATCTTTACTTAACGATATGAGAGTGTGCACATATTATGCCCAGAGCAAAGAACCACAATGTAATATTAAATGATGCATGACTGAGTAGCCATTCCTGCATGCTATGGCTTTCTATTTGTCTGTAATATTTCTTCTCAACATGAACGAGCCTTTTGTAGAATTTATTAATATTTAGACCTTATTCTTTTTTATTACTTTTTAAAATTCTATTAATTTTATTTTTTTACTTTTACATTCAAGATTTTATTCCCCTCCTAATCCACTCTCCTATTGTTTAACATCTCATACCACCTCCTCGTCTCCCTGCCTCCACCCCACTCACCCCACCAGACCTCTGAACTCTCTGTGGCCTACAATCACTTAGGGTTAGATTCATCAACTCTGACTAAACCCAGACCCAAGAGTCCTCTGCTGTATATGTGTTGGGGGCCTCATATTAGCTGGTATATGCTGCCTGGTTGGTGACCTAGTGTCTGAGAGATCTCAAGGGTGCAACTTAATTGAAACTGCTGGTCCCCTTACAGGGTTGCCCTCCTCCTTGCCTTCCTCCAGCTTGTCCCTAATTCAACTACAGGAATCAGCAGCTTCTGTTGATTGGTTGGGTGCAAATATCTGACTCTTTCAGCTGCTTGTTGGGTCTTTCAGAGGTCCCTTTTTGTGAGGGTACCATAGCCTCAGTAATGGTGTCAGGCCTCCCCCGCCTCCCGGCTGTATCCTCTTTGGGCCTGTCCCTGACACTTTTCCTTGGGCTATTCTCCATTTCCATCCCTGCAGTTCTTTCAGACAGGAACAATTATGGGTGAGAGGCTTGACTGTGGGATAGCAAACCCATCCCTCACTTGAAGCCCTGTCTTTCCACATCTGATACAGGGCTAATATCCAAAATATATAAAGAACTCAAGAAGGTAACCACCAAAAACCAAGCAACCAAACAAAAAATGGAGTATAGAACTAAACAGAGAATTCACAACAGAGGAATTTTGAATGGCTGAGAAGCACCTAAAGAAATGTTCAAAGTCGTTAATGATCAGAGAAATGAAAATCAAAATGACCCTAAGATTCCACCTTAAACCAATCAGAAAGGCTAAGATCAAAACTTCAGGTGACAACACATGTTGGTGAGGACATGGAGAAAGAGGAACACTTCCCCATTTCTGGTTGGATCGCAAACTGTTACAAATGCTCTGGAAATCAATCTGGAGATTCCTCAGAAAATTAGAAATAGATCTACTTGAGGACCCAGCAATACATACTACTCTTGGGAATATACCCAAAAGATGCCTCAACATGCCACAGGAGCACATGCTCCACTATACTCATAGAGGCATTGTTTGTGATAGCCAGAAGCTGAAAACAAGCTAGATGTCCTATGACAGAAGAATGGATACAATGTGGTTTATATACACAAGGGAATGGTACTCAGCTACTAAGAACAGGAACATCCTGAGTTTTGCAGGCAAATGGATAGAACTAGAAAATATCATCCTGAGTGAGGTAACTCATACCCAAAAGGACATGCATGGGATGTATTCACTAATAGATGGATAGTAGCCAAAGAAAAAAAGTACAGAATTCCCAAGCTACAGTCCACAGAACACAAAAATTTTAACAAGCTGAAGGGCCCAAGTCAGGACAACTCAGTCCCATTTGGAAGGAGAAGAAAGCAATCATATGAGGGGGTAGAGAGGGAGGGAACTGGGAAGGAAAGGGGATGGGATTTGGGGCATAAGGGTGGGAGAAGGGAACATAACCTGGTATTTGGTGAGGGGAAAGGATTGTAGCCCTGAGGGCCAGCAGAAAGAATGGAAACAGGTGACCTTGGGAGGTAGGAGGTTGGGAAGACCTTCCAGAATGCATCAGACATGTGGAAGGTGAGAGACCCTCAGGACTCAAATGGAGGGAGCTTAAATGAAATCCCTACAGTGCAGAGAGGGAACTTGTAGAGCTTACCCTCCAGCAGAAAGGACATCAAATGAGGGATGGGTTACCATTTCACAGTCAATAATCTGACCCATAGTTCTTCCTGCTTGAAAAAACTGCAGGGATGAAAATGGAGGAGTCTGAAAAAAAGAAGGTCCAGCGATAGGCCCAAAGTGGGATCTGGGATCCAGCTCAAGGGGAGGCACCCAGGCCTGATACTACTACTGAGGCTATGGAGTGCTCAGAGAAAGGAACCTATCCTGACTTCCCTCTGAAAGACCCAGCAAGCAGTTGACTAACCAACCAATGGACAGAAGCTGCTGACCCCTGTGGTTGACAGCAGGAAAAGCTGGAAAAAGCTGAGGAGGGAGGCCACCCTGTATGGGGTCCAGTTGTCTCAATTTACCTGGACTCTGGAGAACTCTCATATACTAAACCACCAACCAGGGAGCATACACCAGCTGCTATGAAGCCCTCAACACATATAAGGCATAGGACTACTGGGTCTGGGTTCATTCAGAGAAGATGCATCTAACCCTCAAGAGACTGGAGAACCCAGGGAGTTTAGAGGTCTGGCAGGGTAGTGGGAGTGGGGTGGGGACATCCTGGCGGAAACTGGAGGGCAGGGAGGAGGTATGGGATTTGGAACTTTTGGAGAATGGACTGGGAGGCAAATAAAATCTAGAGTGTAAAGAAAAAAGATTAAATAAAAAAAAGTAGAGAAGAATCTTTAGGTCTTACTGCGAACACCTTTAATCAACAAAATTGGAAAATCTAAATGGATTATTTCTTGATAGACTGACTCAAGATCAGGTAAAAAATATGTCTTATAAACCATAAGTATTTAGAAGGAGGCATTAAAAGTCTCCCAAGCAAAACTTGGGCCAGATGGTTTTAACACAGAGTTCTTCCAAATTTTCAAAGTAGAGCTAATATCAATCAATACTCCTCAAACTATTCCATAAAATAGAAACAAAAGGGACATTGCCAAACTCATTTTATAAATTTACAGTCACACTTATACCTAAACACAAACAAAGAATCAACAAAGAATGAGAATTTTAGACCATTTCCCTTATGAACATTGGTGTAAAAATACTCAATAAAGCACTTTATGAATGAATTCAGGAAGACATCAACAACATCATCCACAATGGTCAATTAGGCTTCATCCAAAAAATGCAAGGATGGTTCAATATATGGTAATCCACCAATATAATCCATTATATAAATGAACTGAAACAAAATATGATGGTATGATCATTCATTAGATGCTGAAAAAGTTACTGACAAAATTCAACACCCCTCCATGTTAAAATTCTTAGTGAGATTGCAGTTACAAAGTACACACCTAAACACAATAAAAGCAACTTATAACAAGTCAGTTGCCACCATCAAATTAAATGAGGAGAAACAAAGTAATTCCACTGAAATCCATGGCCAAGAAAAGCTGCCCAATCTTTATCTATTCACCATAGTACTAGAAGTTTTAGCTAGAGAAAGAAGATAACTAAAGGAGATCAAGGGTATACAAATTGGAAAAGAAGTCAAAGTATTGCTATTTGCAGATGTGGCTAGAAACAAAAATAACTTGTAAACAAACAAAAAACCCCAACAAAATGAAAAACAATAGTCACCCCCTTTTATACAAACACCAAAGGGCTAAGCAAGAAATCAGGGGAACAAATTCCTCCACAAACGTCTCAAATAATATAAAATATCTTGGTTTAATTTTAACCAAGCAACTGACAGACATATATGAGAACTTAAAATCACTGAAGAAAGTGAGGAAGATATCAGAAGATTGAGATATCTACCAAGCTCATGAATAGGTATGTTTAACATAGTGAGAATGACCATCTTACTAAAATCAATGTACATATTTATTGCAATTTCTATCAGAATTCCAACACAATTCCTTATAGACCTTGAAAGAACAGTTCTCAACTTCATATGGAAAAACAAAGACTAGGATAACTAAAACAATCATGTGAAATCAAAGAACTTCTGGAGCCATCACCATTTCTGATTTCAAGCTGTACTGCAGAACAACAGTAATGGTTTTGGCATAAAAATGGACAGGTTGATCAATGAAGAAAATCAAAGACTCAAGTGCAAGTAAATCATAGACTGCAACAAAAATCTAGATATTTTAAATCTAATAGCATGCAGAGTGCAGAATAGCCTTACTTATTAGTACAGTAGACAACTCCCTGAACACCAGTAGCACAGGCATTAAGATCAGTGATTAAAAAAAGGCACCTCATGAAATTTGCAAGACTAAAAATAGCTTCAAAAGGACAAAATGTCAGAACACTGAGTGGAAAAATATCTTCATCAGTCCTACATGTGACAGAGGACTAATATCCAAATGTAAAAGAAATTGGATACCAACAAATAACCCAATTAGAAATGGGGTACAGAGCTAAACAGAGAATTCTCAATAGTGGAATTTTGAATGGTCACGAAGTACTTAGAGAAATGTTCAATGTACTTAGTCACCAGGAAAATGTAACTCAAAATGACTCTGAGATTTCGTATTACATCAAAATGACTAAGATCAAAAATTCAATTGTTAGCACATGGCGTTGAGGATGTGGAACAAGGGCAACAGTTATTCATTGCTAATGGGAGTACAAAATTGTTCAACCATTCTGGAAATCAATCAATTGGTAGTTTCTCAGAATATTGGGAATAATTCTACCCCAAAACCCAGTTTTGCCATTCCTGCGTATATACCCAAATGATGCCATTCTAAGGACACTTGCTCAACTATGTTTATAGCAGTTTTCTTTGTAATGGGTAAAAACTGGAAGCAACCAAGATGTCCCTCCCCTAAAGAATGAATAAAGAAAATCTACACAATGAAATTCCCTTAAGTTATTAAAAACAAAGACATTATGTAATTTGCAGGCAAATGTGTGAAACTAGAAAACATCATCCTGAGTGAGGTAACCCAAACACAGAATGATATGTATGATATGTACTCACAAGTGGACATTAATAATAACATAGAGGATAACCATCCTACCATCAACAGAACCAAAGAAACTAAGTAATAAGGAGGGCCCAAGGAAGGATGTGTGAATTTCACTCAGAAGGACAACCAAAATAGTCACTTCAGGTGAGGTGCAGTGAGGGAGAGAGGAAACTCTGGGAGAGGGAGTGAGGAGGGTAATGGGAATGAGAATCAGATGTGGAGAAAGAGCTGGGAGTGAGAATGGAAAGCAATGGGGGGGGCATCTCTGAGACTAGCTGAAGACCTGGGACAATGGAAGCTCTGAGGAGTCTATAGACATGACCCTAGCTAAGATTCCTACCAGCAGGTATATGAAGACTGAGATTTTCGTTGTGGCCTCCTATAACTAGGCAGGACTTCTAGTGGAGGGAGAAGAAGACCTACTCACCCACAAGACCTTTAAGCAAAATGTATCCTACCTAGAAGGTGTCCAAGGATAAAGATGGAGCACAGATCAAAGAAATGGCCAACCAATGACTGCCCCAACTTGAGATCCATCCCATCTGAGAGAGCCAACCCCTGACACTATTAATGATTGGCAGGAACCTAACATAACTGTCTCCTGAGAGCTTCATTCACCAGCTGATGATCTAAACAGATGCAGAGACCCACAGCCAAACATCAGGTGAAGCTGGGGAAGTCTTATGGAAGAGTGGAGGACAGAATTGAGCCATCCAGTGAGTTCAAGGTCACCACAAGAAGACCTAAAGAGTCAACTAATCTGGACCATGGGGGATCTCAGAGACTTACTCACAACCAAAGAGGATGGATGGGCTGGACCTCGTCCCCCTCCACATTTGAAGGAGATATGCAGCTTGGTCTTAATGTGGGTCCCCTAACAGTTGGATTAGGGGGTTTTCCTCTATTGCCTGCAATTGGATCCCCTTCCCTCAACTAGACTGCCTCAATGGGAGAGGATGAGCTTTGCCCTGCTGAGATTGGATATCCCAGGATGGAGTGATATACAAGGGGGCTTCTTCTATGAGAAGCAGAGGCAGTTACAGGGAGAGGGATATGTAAATTTGGGACTGGGAGAAGAAGGAAGGAGCTGTGATCAGGATGTAAAGTGAATAAAAACATAAATTAATTAAAAAAGAAAAGAAAATAGTTTCATGGAATAAATAATCTTTGGCTTCTTGCACCAAATAAGTTATCAGTAATAAAGGTTCTTATCGTTTGTTTAGTTATTTTGGAGTTACTATGATAATATATATGATCATGTAATCATATATAAATTAATACTATGTTTATACATATTTACATCTACTGATTTGAAGAAATCTGCAGAACTAACCAACAAAGTCGCATGTTTGTTTCTTAACATTAAAATGTATCCTATTTATAATTAATATTCAATAATCTATAAATGATTCTGAGTAGATGAACTAAGAAATTAAGAGAATATATAAGTTTTTGCATACTAATGTTATTAACTTCATATAGATAAGTGGAATATTACTATAATGAATCTAACTAATGATTTAGTCAATTTCATAGCTAATATAACTCAGTAGGACTCAATGCAATACATTTAACATATACAATAATTTGATCAGATTTTTGGATATTCAAAGTGTACTGAAATTTCTTAAATTCTTTTCCATTTTTATTTATGTGTTTGATTACGTATAGCACATGTGTGCTGATGCCAGCAAAGGCCAGTTGAAGGTGTGAGATCCTCTAAAGCTTGAGTCGCGAATTGTTGGGAATTTCCTTCATGGGTACTGGGAATTGAACTCAGGACACCTGGAAGAGCATTCAGTACTCTTAACCACTAAGAACAGCCCCACGTACACTGGTTGTAGTTGGCCTGTCTGTCACTGTGAGAGGTTTAGCATAATTCCCAACCTTGTGTGCATCTTGGGTATGCACCTCAGTAGTAGAATAAGTGGTAGCACACACAAGTCCTATCCTCCATTCTCTGCTCATCAACAAACAAACAAAAAAAGACAACAGCAAAAATGCTAGAATACACAATAGAACAGTCATTCTTGGACTGTTTTGAATACAACTACATTTGGGAGATTTACAGGAAACTATTGTACGAGATCTATGCAAGAAGAACATAAGCAAGTTTACAAAGTAGCCTTTCATTTCTGTGAATTTCTTCAGTGCCTTTTCTCTGGCTCCTTGCTCTTCTAACTTCTACTCCATTCATTGATTTTTTACATTGCCTTCCCTATTTCTCCTCCATCTCTCCATTGCAGCCAATTCCTTTAGGATGCTTGGATTCCATCATCACCATCCAAATTTCAAAATGTCTCCCCAATTTTGCAATCACTTTCTTAAAAATGTTTAAACTAGAGATTACACAAGGAGGCAATCTCACTCAGGTTTCTGAAATTTCACAACTGCATGCATTTAATGTGATAGATAATAAATGTGATTACAATTAAGTTTATCAAAATTATTTTTAGAAATTTAAGAGGTAAGCAAAAGAAAACAAAGTTCTATTTTTAGCTGATTTTTTTTAAAGTACAGTATGAAATGCTGCATATTAAACTTTGTTTAGCTCTGTACCCAAATCCCCTCGGGGAAAGCTGGACTCTCAGAAGAAAATCCTGAGAGCTCAGGCGAGACTGACCTTTCTGTTCACACTGGTGGCCCTAGATGAACCTGCCTAGTGCCCTCTGGATACAGGAACTTCGGAGCAGTCAGGGGTAGGAAATTTCCAGTTTCTGTCTGAGTCCAAAGCTGAATGCCAGTCGCCTGGAGCACTGACACACCTAAGAACAGAAGTATGCGTTCACTGATAAGGGGATATTAGCCCCAAACCTTGAATCACCGAGGATACAAGCCACAGAACACGTGAAGCTCAAGAAGAATGACCAAAATGCAGATGCTTCAGTCCCTCTTAAAAGGGGGAACAAGGGTTGGGGATTTGGCTCGGTGGTAGAGCGCTTGCCTAGCAAGCGCAAGGCCCTGGGTTCGGTCCCAGCTCCGAGAAAAAAAAAAGTGAACAAACATATTCATAGGAGGAGATATGGAGATATGGAGATATGGAGATATGGAGGCAAATTTTGGAGCAGAGACTGAAGGAACAGCCACTCAGAGACTGCCCCACATGTGGTATGTATATATATGTACATGTATATATGTGTATATATATATATACATATATATATATGTATATATATACAGCCATTAAAACTAGACAATATTAATGAAGCCAAGAAGGGCATGCTGACAGGAACCTGACAAAGCTGTCTCCTGAGTGACTCAGCCAGAGTGTGACAAATACAGAGGTGAATGATACAAGCAAATTATTGAACTGTGAACAGAGTCCACATTTGAGGAAGTAGAGAAAGAATTGAAGAAGGCAATTCTTCAATTGCCTTCTTACGGGCTTGCAACCCCATAAGAACAACAATAACAACCATCCAGAGCTCCCAGTACTAAATCACTACCCAAAGAGTACACATGGACTGACCGATGGCTCTAGCTGCATATGTAGCAGAGGATGGCCTTGTTCGGCACCAATGGGTGGAGAAGCCCTTGGTCCTGACAAAGATGGACCCTCCCTGACCCAGTGCAAGGGAATGTCTGTCAGTGAGGTGGGGTGGGAAGAGGAGATGGTTGAGGAGGGGCAACACCCATATAGGAGAAGGTGAGGGGGATTGGATAGGGGACCTAGGTCCAGGAAACTGGGAAAGGGAAAAATATTTGAAATGTAAATAAAAATATCCAATAAAAATATTTAAAAAATAAATAAAAATTTAAGTTCAGTATTTCAGTACATAAGTTACTGGTAAGATGACTGGATGCTGGTATGGCAACTAATTTCTTCTTACAACTTAAAGAGAAATATGGTGACTAATTCTCCCTTAAGGTTTGAATGTGTGTATGATGTGTCTGTGTGTGTTGTTGCCTTTGTTTTGGTTCACCTGCATACACGTCCACATGATTGTATATACATGTCCATATGGAGATCAGAAGTTAATGTCACTTGTCTTCATTGTGTGTATATATTGTGAGGAGGAGACTATTTTTGGCTTGTTGACTGTCTAGCCAACTTTCTACAGGATTCTCTATATCTGCCTCCTTCCTTCTAAGATTACAGGTGGACCACCATGCACACCGACTTACTATATGACAGTAAGATCTAGAAATGTAAAATAATCTTGATATCAAATAACTGAGCTTGACTGATAAATATCAGTTTTACAAATTCTCAGCCTTAAGTAGATTTATATATATAAATATATATATACATATATGAATACAGATATATGAGATAAAGTTCTACATTTTAATAACGCACTTTATATTACTTCTCAGTGAAAAGGAAATTTCTCTACTATGTTGCTCAATGTAAATATGTACACATAAAGTAATTGCTATGAAAATAAAATGAATCCTGACTTCAAACCCTTTCAGAAACCCAAGGACCAGAGCTTTAGCCAAGAGAAGAGAGGAACACTTTTTGATATGCTAAACAACAAAGCTAAACTGAAGAAATTTCACTTCTTTCCTTCTTTTTCTCTGGATCATATAACTTTGAGCTGACTAGAAGTTTACTTATGCTCACTTATGGCAAAAAACAGAGGAGATATAAACTTCCCAACTTCCTAGGAACAATCTACTGAGAGCTTCTTTCATGGGGTTCCTAAGCTGGATCTAATGCTTCCATGGTTCCTGTGTATGTGTGACACCTTCAATTATTAGGCTTGGTTTGAATTCTACATACCACAGTGGCTTTATATGGAGTACAGAACACACACACACACACACACACACACACACACACACACACACACACACACAGAGAGAGAGAGAGAGAGAGAGAGAGAGAGAGAGAGAAAGAAATCATACATTGATTTTCCTTTTCTTTTCTTCTCTCTCTCTCTCTCTTCTCTCTCTCTTTGTCTTTCTTTCTCTTTTTTTGACTTACTTATTATCCAACTCAGGTTTATTTCAGATTTGTTATATAGCCAACGATAGTTATGTTTTTCCTCTTTTTCTGTATTACAGAAAATTATTTATTTCTCATTTAGAATGATTTTCCAGACCTATTTGCATGATAGTGGTCTATGAGTACAGGTTCAATCTAGGGTAAGAACAAAGAGTTGTACAACCGTAAACATGGACCTGTTTATAGAGAAAATTGGTGGGGAACTTTGATGGGGAGCTCTGGAGACATTGCAAGCATCCCTGCCAGAGAGACAATAAAGGTACTGTGAGAAAACTGATTTCTTCAAAATGGTGAGACTTGTATACACACTACACCTGTGTCTTCATTTTCCTGCCCAGTATACTGGCTTACTACTAGCCACACTGGTGTTCATACATGTAATTTAAATGGGTGAAATGAAAGCAGGGTTTGCATGAATATCTGAATGCCCTCAAATGCATTAGTTTTTGAAGACAGAGAAGAAAATTGCTTCCTGGGCATTCATTAGTAATCATCGGGTAATGTTCTATTGGAATTCTAATCCTCCTGTCTCATCTGGATTTATGCTATACTGAGGATGCAACCCAGAATTCTGTGACTTCAGGCACTTTATACACTTTATACAATCAGTCTTCAAATTTTGTTTTTATAACAAGTCTTATATAGACTTCATAGGTGTCTTAAATTCTTTTATTTGTTATTAAAGAATCAGTGTAGAGATCTGCAGACCAAAGATTAGGATTTCCATCTCACAATGCTCACCATTTTAAGGCCTTTTTTTGAGTGAATTTTATAATGCTTGTATTTTATAAAAGAAAAATAGAATTTAGGAAAAAGAACTTTATAACATTACCTATGTGTAACTAAGCAGTTTTAGTTTAAGAATACTCTGTGAAGTTGTATTAGGTGAAGACAAGAAAATTCATCCATGATTAAGAGTTTTGTAAAAGAGATACGAGACTTGAAAGAAGCATATGCACCTTATAAATTGTTTATAAAAATATGGTTCTGTCTTGTTTAATTCGGATACTTGTAGATTAAACTGGGAAGGAGATAGAGTGTTGTGTCTTAGGAGGAGATTAAAGGAGTTTCTAGTAGTTACAATACATTGTCTAAATATATGGACGTGTCAAAGAATTAAAGAACTACTTCAAAAAACTAACCCATCCATAATAAAGGCAAATAACAGTATGTCTTGGAACAGGTGAGTGTGCTGAGATACAATTCTGACAATCAGCAGGGAAGAAGATAACTAGTTTGAAGCCATGCTGGGCCCCAATGCAAAATTCACACCAGTACACTTGACATGGCGAGACTGTCTCAAAAAAAAAAAAAAAAAAAAAAAAAAAAGAACCAAAATAAATAGAATTTCATAGACATGTTTCTACAAAACAACACTTCAATCCCCAGAAAGTACATGCTTCAGTTTGCAAGGTAGGATTTAGAATTTGCAACTGTTGCCCTGAACGAAGAACAAAAGGCACACAAAGAACAACTTCAAAGGAACAACTGAGAGTCAAGGTTCATATATATTTATTGTTCATGGGTTGAAGCTAAGGAAGGAGTTTACTCCCTTATGACACACTTTTGCTAACTGGTACAGGGGAGCAGAAAAGGGGGCACGACAAGGGAACAAAATAGCTTTTACACCCCTACTACTATGCGGTCCTTGTGCTTGTTCAAAATTCTCAGCTTTGCTCTCTCGTACTACGTACTTTGTTCTTACTCCTCCACTTTCCTTGGCTTCCCCATTCACATGTAACCCTCAGATTTAGCATGGGATTACTTCTATTTCTCAAAGAATCCAATGGCCTGGTTGCTTCCTGAGCACCTACAGCTCTTCACCGTCCTCCTTTGTCTTTCATTATCTCTAAGTGCATTCTTTCTCCTTGGCAACGCCAATTCCCCCTTGCTCATTCCAGTCTCCATATGGAATTTCTGCACTAATTATCTGCCCACATACCTATGCTCTGTACTTCCTTCTTTTTCTGATACTTCCCCTGAGCAAACAAAGGTCTGGTTGCTTGAAGATACTAGGATGGTTCATACTTTCCCTTCACTGTGATTATCTTTCACATGAAATCTGTTTACTCGCACTTCCTACTCAGTTTTTATCCCTTTAAATACTGCATTCCCTCATTTGCTTCACACATTTTTATTCAGTTAAATAGCTATTGTGTTTGGAAAGTACACATGTGTATTTGTAGGGTTAGTCTTACGGGTAGCAGTGGGGTTCAAATTAAGCAGAGATTAATTTATTAGAAGAGTGTTGGGTTTTTACAACGAATTGCTGACATGTGAAGGTTAATCTTATGCCAGTTTGATTGAATCTAGCATCAAATAAGAAACATGCCTCTTCGTGGGTCTTGGGGGCTATTTTCTGAAACAATTAATTAAGGACACCCACTCTTAGAGTAGACAGCACCTTTTGGCAACAGCCAAGATACAAAGTGGTCTGAGGAAAAGCAGAACTGCTTTTTTGTGCCTGCTCTCCTCCATGTTCCAGTGTGCTTCAGTCTTGTTGCTGTTGCTGCCACCACTGCCCCTGGCTGTGAAGGATTTCAAAGTCTATTGCTTACAGCCTTCTAAAATGAATGGGAGACCAGAGTCTGTCTACCAATCCACCAGCTCTTCATCACTACATCGGGATTGCTGATACATGCAGCCTTGTCCACTGAGCACCTATTGTGTACTCAGCCTCTCCAAACAGCCATGCCACCATGTGAGCATTAAACTAAATCCCCTCATATAATAAATAATCATTCTTTATCATCTCTATCTCTATCTCCATTTCCATGTCTATCTCTATGTCTCTCTACCTGTAACTTGGAGATCATATGTGATCTCTCAGCTTTTTTTTTTTCCATGCTTGCCTATCTGACCCTACACTCAGTGCTATGATGGTAATAGATTAACCCTTTGAATCTCTAAGCAAACTTCCAATTAACTGCTTCCTTTATAAGAGAGAGACTGAAGACGGTATAGACTTTTGAAACCTCAAAAGTCCACCCCCAATGACACATCTCCAAAAAGCCATACCTCTCAATCCTTCCTGAATGGTTCTGCTAACTGGAACCAAAGATTCCAAGATATGAGCCAGTAGAGGTCATCCTCATTGAAAGGACCATGTTTCACTCTCTGGTTTTCATAGGCTTGTTGCCATATCAAATGCGAAATGTATTCAGTCCATATTTAAAATTTTCCTGTTGTAGTTGTCAATTAATCCTGCTCAAATTGATCTGGCAGCAACAGCACATTCCTTGCTATCTGCCCCAATGTTCTGAGTTCCCAAATGAAGGACACATACATACATGCAGCCTTATATTTTAATATGCCTTAAACAGAGCAATGATTGGGCCACTTCCTAAACTCCACATGGCTAACACCTGCCCTCTGGTATTCCTGAGTTATTACTTTCTAAACTCTGTATTTCATCTTTCCTGGACTAGACCCAATTAGGGGCCCCCTGGAGCCACGCTTGCTTTTTACATGATTGGTATGATCTCTCTTCTGTACCTCCTTCTTCCTCCCTTGGTCCCTTTGCTCTGGAAATTCCACCTCTGTCTCTTTGCCCACTCATTGGCCACCAACAACTTTATTTGCCAATCAAAATCAATTTGAGGGGACCCTCAGTCTCTTATGTGCAAATGTGAGGATCCCAATGTAATTTTGGGGACCTAATTAACATAAATAACATTAGACCAAATCCCCCAGAATTGCCCATAGTCTTATATAGACTCTGTACCTGTTCAAAAGTCCAAAGTCCAAGGTTCCTTCATGCACTCAACAGAATCTCTACTGTAATCTTCTGCGAAATCTAATTTAAAAAGCAACATACAGTAGCATAGAATGAACATTACTATTCCAAAAGAGGGAAAGGATACGGTAAGAAAATATTGGAACAAATCAAGACTGAAACCCAAAAGAGCAAAGTTCAAATTCTGTATCAATTGGATCTTCCAATCTTCCACTCCTCCGAGCCTTGCAGGCTGCACTATTTCTATCTCTCCTCAAAAGTTTTCACTTTATGAAAGCAGCTCTCTTTGGCAGCTATGCCATGATTCTTGCATCTCCAACAACTTGGGGTTTCCAACACAATCCAAACTTTAACATTCAGAGCATTTTAGTCAATGGTCTTGGCTGCATTCCAGGCTTCAGTTGCTGTCCTCAGAAAGATTCCATAATCCCATTCCTATATCTTTCTTAACTCTAAATCTAGACAGAAGTGGCCAAGTTTTTTGTTGTTGTTGTTGTTTTTTGTTTTTTGTTTTTGCTATTGTTGATATTGTTGTTGGTGGTGGTGCTTGTTTGTTTATGCTTTTGTTTTTATTTTACTTTTTTGATTTCTGGGAGTAAGAATCTGGCCCCATCATTTAATCACACTTCAATAAATTGCCATTTTTGTTTAGGACTAGGGACTCTCTCTGGATCTTTCTTTTCAGAAGTTGATGGATTAGACCTGGGCAAAAACTGGCTCTGAGGTTATAATCCCTGTACTATTCCTTATAGCTCTAGGTGTTCTTTAAAATTCTCATATCCTCTCAGGAGAAGACTATATCAGGTTCCTGTCAGCAGACACTTCTAGTCATCTCCAGAGAGGCTCAGCCAGAGCATGACAAATACAGAGATGAATGCTAGCAGCAAACCATTGAACTGAGAACGGGGTTGCCTTTGGAGGAATTAGAGAAAGGATTGAAGGAGCTGAAGGGGCTTGCAACCCTATGAGAACAACAATACCAACCAGAGCTCCCAGAGACTAAACCACTACCCAAAGACTGTACATGGACAGACCCATGGCTCCAGCTGCATATGTAGCAGAGAGTGGCCTTGTTGGGCACCAATGGGAGGATAAGCCTTTGGTTCCACCAAAACTGGAAACTCCAATGTAGGGGAATGTCAGTGTTGGGGGCTGGGAAGGGGGGGTGGATGGGGAGGGGAACACCCTTATAGAAGAAGGTGGAGGGGGATGGGATAGGGGGCTTATGGATGGGAAACCAGGAAAGGGAATAACATTTGAAATGTAAATAAAAAGTAATCCAATAGAAATATTCTCATATCCTTGGAATACAAGATTTGCTTCTGCTATAAACACCTTTCCAAGTCTTCCTTTTCTCCCCAGACTGTACATTTTGTATTCTTTCTTTTAATTGGTTATTCTATTTATTTACATTTCAAATCCTAGCCTCCTTCTAGGTTTCCTTTCTCCAAACCCCCTATCCCATACTCATCCCTTCTGCTTTTATGAGAGAGCTCCCAAACCCACCTACCCACTCTTGCCTCGCTGCCCTAACATTCCCCTGCACTGGGGCATCGAGCCTACACAGGACCAAGAGTTTCCCCTGTCACTGATGCTATATAAGGCCATCCTCTGCTACAGATGCGGCTAGAGTCATGGGTCCCTCCATTGTGTACTCTTTGGTTGGTGGTCTAGTCCCTGGGAGCTCTGTGGGGAGGGGTGTCTGGTTGGTTGATATTATTGTTCTTCCTATGGGTTTGCAAATCCCTTCAGCTCCTTCAGTTCCTTTTCTGACTTCTCCATTGGAGACCCCATGTTCAGTCCAATGTTGTTTGCAATTATTCGCATCTGTTTTGGTCAGGCTCTGGCAAAGCCTCTCAGGGGAGAGCCATATTAGACTCCTGTCAGCAAGCAATTCTTGGCATCAGCAATAGTGTCTGTGTTTGGTGCCAGTCACCCTTAGTGGGGCAGCGGCCTTTCTTTAATCACTGTTGTTTTACTTTCTTGCTCCTTTCCTCTGTAGGCCTGTGCAAGATTGATAATTAATAACCATATGACACAGTCAATATATGCTGTCTTAAAATTTCCTCTGTCAATGTTAGTCAAAATTCAAATTAACCTCAAACATATAAATATATTTTATTATAAATGCATACAGAAATTTAATATAGGGGCTGTATTTATTTATCCTTGCTAGTTGACAATAATTACACAAAGAGACCAAGAGTTTTATTGGAATATTGGTACTGATATTGATTTATTTTAAATCTGTAAGCTAATCTGGCTACCTTCTGGCAAAAATCCCTTTAATACTTGTATTTAGGGCCTTCCATGCTCTAGCTGAACTCTCATGATGTTTCTCCTCTCTCCTTATGGCTCATTCTGTCTTACTCTTCTCTCTCTTCCCCTCCCATGGCTAAAGGAAGTTCTGTTCTCTTCTCTCTTCTGCTCAGCTTTTGGGTGATCCACTCTTACTGACAAGGAAGAGAAAAAAATGGTAAAACATTCTTTATACAAACTTGAAACAGGAGATTCTTGACAGAGTCATTACAATGCCATATTTAGATTGAAACAAGATACAAGGGCAGGTAAATCAGCATTTGAATAAACCTAGGATAATCTTTACACAGAAAGACACAAAGCATTAGGTCTATGACCATATTTTAATATATCGCAAGGTTCTTTATCCTACTCATTATTATTCTCCTCTGAAACCCCTTGCACAGTCCACACTGCTCTCCTCACTCTGTCCTCCAAGCTGCTACTATGGCCAAGTAAGTCCCACTTTTAGAGTTCAACCATTACTCTAGTCCAACATCCACAAATCTTTCATATTTCTCCAAACAACCACTTTCTCAGGCCTGTCAGAGCAATACCCATGTCCTACTACCAACATCTTTCTCCGTTTTGCTGTGATTAAGCACTGTAACCAAGGCAGTTTTTAAAAGAAGCATTTAGTGGGAAGCTTGCTTATAGTTTCAGAGGATTAGTCTATGGCCATCAAGGCGGGGAGCAGGATGGCAAGTGCTGTAGCAGTAGCTGAGAGCTTACATTGGAACCACAATGTACACTGAGCCTGGTAGGGACTTTTGACACCTCAAAGTCCAACCCCAGTGACATGCCTCATCCAATAAGACCATACTTCCTAATCTCAAGCTGTTCCACTAACTTGAGATGAAACTTTCAAATATATAAGGCTATGGGTGCTATTTGCATTCAAACCACTATACATAGTTTAAAAAAAATAAGTAGAAATAGTTTTAGAACTCAATATATATATACATATATATCTCAATTTTTTAATAGCTAAACATATTGAAAATGTATTTCTCTATAGAACATGTGTGTGTTCAATAAGCACTTTAGCAGATGTTTAATAATAACATCATGATATGAAAGATAAGACAAAGCCACAAAACTACCCATTAGGATGGCTGTTCCTACAAAGATAGGTTATAATAAGCATTGCTATAGATATGGAGAAGTCACCATGCACATCATATATTAGAACGTGGATATGATTAGCATGTAAAATGATATGGTTATTTATAAAACAACGAGTTGGGTTTTCAAAATGTTGCCATGCTGTGTCCCTTGATAATGAGTAGATAAGGACTGTGGTATGAATATGTAATGGGGACCACTTTTACCAAAGAAGGAAATGCTGTCTTTGTCAACAACAGGGACATATCAAATGTAATATGCCAAGCACAGGAAGATAAACACTAAAGATATCATCATTTGGATGCTTAATAAAATAATTAAACTCATAGTATAATAGTAGTTGCCAGGGCTTGAGATGGTGAGATTTACAACCACAAGATACTGAAGTATACAAAGAGGTAGCTGATGAAATGAATGTATTGTAAGAGTTGTCGTATAATATCATTATATGCTATTATGTTTATCCAATTATATATATTATGTATGCATATTGAATGATTTAAAAATCTACCAAGGTTGTGTTTTAGATAATACAATCATTGTGTATATAAACATGTATACCATAAAATATACAAATTTGTACAATATCATTCAATAAAATTGGAGAGAAAATATACTACTAAAATAAGGGATGAAAAGAAACATCTATTCTGGAGCTGCTGTTTGCTTAGCAATTTTAGAATTATATCAAAGAAAAAACTCTAAACTTGTGACCACATCATGCTTTTAAAAGCATCATTATTTATAATCACCAAAATGTTAAAACAAACCAAATATCAATTAACTGATAAACAGAATGCGGTTTAACTGTGCAACCAATTCACAGTAAAAGAGTTAGTTCATTGGTGCATGCTACAATATGGAGGAGCCTTGGAAACATCGCACATATAATGAAATGCTCACGAAAGATAAGACACTGCATGCATCTGTGCACATGAATGCCGAGAAGGGGTATTCTTAAGTATAGAAAGAAAATTGGCAATTGCTTATAAAGAACTTGTGGATAAAAGTTTATTTTGAATTGACACACACACACACATTTTTGGTTAAATAATAGTCATAGTTGTAAACTACACATGCTGTACAACCTGCCAAATTGTATACTTTATATGCTACACAGCTTATAGCAAAATAAATATTTTAAGATTTTAAGTCAGTAATCCACCAAGAAGAGAAGTAATCTGCTGCCTGACACTGGATGTTCGTTGTAGCATGTGGCTCTAGTTTTCCTGTGATTTTGTGTCATTCACTTTACATTCAGATTCTAAGTTTGAATATCTGGTTATTTAAATTTAAGATCACAGAACTTTGGATTTAGATTCAGGAAGTCTGGATGATATTCAGCCTTTTAACATTTAACATTAATTTAACATTAAATAGTCCCTTACTATTGATAGTTTAAGTATATTCAGCCATGAAAAGAAAGATGCTATGTGTAGTCCTTCTTGAGCTTTCATTATGCCTGTCTTTGAGCACATTAGGCACCTCACAGGGAACAAGGTATGTTGCTCCTCAAAACCCTGACCCTGAACTTTTAACCAGCAACAAGACCCCAAACCTAAGTGGAAAGCATTCTCAGGTCAATTACTTGCTAAATTTTGACTCCTCAATACTGTTCGATTTTGTTGGTTTCCTAAATCCCACTGTGTTTGCTTCTACACTTTCTGCTTTTTTTTAATTTATTATTTTATTGTATTTTTTTATTAACTTGAGTATTTCTTATTTACATTTCGAATGTTATTACCTTTCCCAGTTTCCGGGCTAACATCCCCCTAGCCCCTCCCCCTCCCCATCCTTCCCCCATTACCGCCCTGCCCCCAACAATCGCATTCACTGGGGATTCAGTCTTAGCAGGACCAAGGGCTTCCCCTTCACTTGTGATCTTACTAGGCTATTCATTGCTACCTATGAGGTTAGAGTCCAGGGTCAGTCCAAGCATAGTCTTTGGGTAGTGGCTTAGTCCCTGGAAGCTCTGGTTGCTTGTCATTGTTGTTCATATGGGGTCTCGAGCCCCTTCAAGCTCTTCCAGTCCTTTCTCTGATTCCTTCAACGGGGATCCTGTTCTCAGTTCAGTGGTTTGCTGCTGGCGTTCGCCTCTGTATTTGCTGTATTCTGGCTGTGTCTCTCAGGAGAGATCTACATCCGGCTCCTGTCGGCCTGCACTTCTTTGCTTCATCCATCTTGTCTAATTGGGTGGCTGTATATGTATGGGCCACATGTGGGGCAGGCTCTGAATGGATGTTCCTTCTGTCTCTGTTTTAATCTTTGCCTCTCTATTCCCTGCCAATGGTATTCTTGTTCCCCTTTTAAAGAAGGAGTGAAGCATTCACATTTTGATCATCCATCTTGAGTTTCATTTGTTCTAGGCATCTAGGGTAATTCAAGCATTTGGGCTAATATCCACTTATCAATGAGTACATACCATGTATGTCTTTCAGTGATTGGGTTAGCTCACTCAGGATGATATTTTCCACTTCCCTCCATTTGCCTATGAATTTCATAAAGTCATTGTTTTTGATAGCTGAGTAATATTCCATTGTGTAGATGTACCACATTTTCTGTACCAATTTTCTGCTAAAGTGCTGGTAGAAGTGTTGTTTCTCAGGGTCTCATACACCTATGCAAGAAGCAGAAATGATTTCTACTCCTGACATCTAGCTCTTGCAGCCATAAGTACATTAGTGAGGGTTCTGGTTCAACTGGCTTACTCCCAGTGCTCGCCTTGCTTGAGTGTGTACCTTTGTTTGAACAAGACCTGTAGATAGATTTAAAAAATAAATTCTTTACCTCCCACTTCTTTTTGTTGAGAGAGAGGGGGGAGAGGGAGGGGCAGGGAGGGGGAGAGGGAGGGGCAGGGAGCGGGAGAAGGAGAGAGGGGGGAAAGAGAGAGAGAGAAAGAGAGAGAGAGAGAAAGAGAGAGAGAGAGATTTCTTACCCATGTTGAGTTGCCTGCAGAATATTAGAATATTTTTCTTCTCTGTTGTATAATATACTTCCTGGACATTATGGGTGGCTTCTGATTTTAGAACTATGGTTAAGATGATACTGAGGTTTTCCATTTATTCCTGAAGGTGTTGGCCTTTGTGGAATCTTGTTGTATATTTGGTTTACAAAGTTTGTAATTTTTCTGCCATCACCTTGAAGGATAAATGTAAAAAGCCATGTTGACATGAAACTGCTTGAATTTTACCACCATATTACCACATCCAGGCTCTAACATTGCACAAAAGAAACAAACAAAAACAAAACAACAAAACTTGGTTATTAGTAAAGTATTAGTAAAAGAAATCCCTGCTCTCTTAAAATTTGCTTAAAGTATAAAGAAACCACTTGGACACTTCATGAGTAAAGCTTATTTGACATTTCTTAGAGACAAAAACATCACACTAAATTTCTCTATATAACAAAGAAATACAGATCATGAATTTGGAAGTAATCAAGGGAGTTGTGCATAGGAAGAGTCTGAGGTTGGAAATAGAAGGGAGAAAATGATGTAATTTTATTTCAATTTCCAAAATAAAAAAAATGTAATTAGAAAATATGTATTAGAAAAACAAAAAGAAATTATTTGGATTAAAAATAGTTCCTTTGCTTTCAGAGTATAAAAACTTTATGAAGGCTTGCCTCACATGCAGGCTGTCCCGGGTTCCCTAGTACAAAGGCCACAAAAATTTCTTGCTTTTCTTTGACAGAAAGAGCTGTAACTTCAAATTCAAAATTCCATAAGACCAATTCAGGTGATATTCAACTTGGATAACTTTTATTTACTGACAACTTTGCAAAGTGAAACATACAGTCTCTCCCATAGATTGTGACATTCAACTTTGCAAGTGCCAAGAGAAATAAAAGACTTTAACTTGGCAGGCCATAGCTGGAAGACCCAGAATGTTCCTTCCATAGAAAAGCGCTGCCTCTGAGTCATCATGTCCATTCAGTTTGTAGTCATCCTGGCCATGTGCTGAATTTTGTTCTTTCCATTTTTAGCTGACCTTCTTATTAAAATAACTTATTAGGTACTAAAGTTGACATTTATCCCCACTCTTTGTCTCTTATTTGGCCCTTTGTCTCTTAGTTGCCCTGCTCTGTGGAAGTTGCAGGTTTAGGAGTTGAAGGAACCCTGAGTTCCTTACTCCCCTGCCAAGATCACTCCTCTATCTCTCTTTCCGGTGAGGTTTCTCTATTTTCCAGGAACCTGGTGAAGTTTTCTTTAATTATTTGGAAATACATGAATGGGCACCACAGGGGCTCATTTTTCAGGTTTCCAAACCTCATCCTCACTTCAGTGCCATAGCTGATATAGTGTGCCTCTCCTCCTGTTTCTTGGAACTATTTTCTAGACTGTGAACTCAACTTTTCCTCCTCTACATTGAGACTTTTGACCAATGGCAGGCATGTTCCCTTCTAGCTCACATTGGCTTTAATTGTGTATGTGTCTGCTCTCAGCCACTCATGCCGATGGAGAACTGGCACAGCATGCTTACCTCAGTGGATCCTCAAGAAAGGATTAGTGAACTGCACTGCAGCAGGTTAGGGGGTGGGCAGATGGGGTCATCCTCATGGTGACAGGGGCCATGGAGGAGGGATGGGATGGGGAACTGTCAAGGGTGGACCAGGAGGTTAATAAAATCTGAAGTGTTAAAAAAAATTAAATACAAGTTTTTTTTTTAAAGGAACTGGAACTATAGACAACATCACTGTAATTATTTAATTCCCAAATTAAATCTTATTAGCTTTTTAAACATAATTAGTATCAGGTAAGGGATTGCTCAGTAGATAAATTGATTTTCCAAATAAATAACAATAAACCTAAAGATGGACTGCTATAATTGATCTCTCTGAACATTGAATGCCATGACCTATCTTCTTGATCTTGTTGTTGCCAGGTTAAAATTTATTTTTTCACTACTAATTACTTTTCAAATCGTATTTAGGTAAAATTTCTCCCTTCATGAAACACCATGAAACATGATTAGAATTCAGCAATTATTCTGTTTATTCCACATATTTTTACTTAATATTACTATTTAGAAGTAGGAAGGTTTTTTTTTCTGAAGTAAATAAGAGCTTCAACTGTAGTCAGATTTCCTACCTTGGCATTCTACCTGGGATAGCTACCTTTTGTTATTTTCCACACATTTATTCCTTTTTCTGATTCTCCTTACTCTTCTGGAAAGTGAAGATTAAGGAAATAGTTCCAGATGCACACATTGCTGTTTTGCTATGAGAAGTAAATGGGCTAATGTAGTTAATTTACATGGAACACTTCTGGGCACTATTAAATGCTGAACTGAGTGTTAATATGGTTTCTTTAGTCAGTGCATCTGGAAACTCTTGTTTTTAGCTATTTCAGTTTCGATTACCTTATCTTAAAGTTAAAATGAAAAATTCCCAGTTTATGAAGTGATAATTAGGCTGCACAAGCCAGAGGAATGGTGCTGGCTAAGAGCACCATTGCAGGAGCCAGACTGCCCGCATCCAGAGGCCAGCTCTGCCACTTACGGGCGATGCCACTTTAAGACAGGCTGCTTAACAACACTTCACCTCTATGCCCTCAGTTTCCAACTCTGTAAATTGTTCATAACACAGCATCCATGTAATTAGGTTTTGTTGACGGTAGAGCAAACTTAATATATACAGAAGAACTAGAAAAGTGGCTACTGGAACGCAGTGACTGCTTGAAAATATTAGTTGTTTCTACCATTAAACTTTCTGTTAAAAAAATCTTCCTGTGTTCAAGTATTTTAGCTTTAAAGTATATTTTGCATCTCTTCTGGATTATAAACTCTTAGACAAGTAGAGTTTATTTAGCTTCTGCCTTAGCTTTACTTAGAGTCTCTGTAAACTGTATAATTCTTATAAAGGGTCACACTATCCATCACTACATAGCATTCTTTATCACTGGATAATCTGGGTAGGATGTGAGCAGTCATAGAATACTTGTAATATACAAGGACATAGGCTTGATTCTCATTGTGTGTGTGTGTATGTGTATGTATATGCATAATAACTAAAGGGTGTATATGTAGGTACAGATTTGCATATATATACACATATATTCATATATACATATATACATCATATATATATGCATACATTTGGCTGTAGAAATTAATACGATTCTATTAAACTGTGGTGTAAATACAACGTTCTGTTTTATTTCTATATGCCATGATGGTACAAAATACTGCCATAATTTCAATTTAATTTAAAATAATTTTAATTAAATTAACTTAGTTCCATTATAATTAATTAAGTTTTTCAGGTTGTCTTTTACTTCTAAGATCATAGGAAAAGATTTCTGTTGGCGCCTTCATTCATTCATGCATTAAATTTCTTCCTAGGCAGACTAAGAACCACAAATCCTGCCTATAAGTGGAATGTTATTCTCAAATAGGTCTCCTAGATGCTCTCTGAAGACAAAAATTCCTTCAAGGAGTTTCTATAAAAATGCAGAGGTTAACATGAGCGAAAATTCATGCTTTTTTCCATTTCATATTAGAACACATACAAAACGTAACATAACACTGTTACCGTGTCTGTAGATCAACAGAGTGTAAGCCATAAAAAAAAAACCTGAGTAAATCACGATACATTGCATACATCTCAGCTCTCTATGTCATATAATAAGATAAATACCTTATAAATAATTGTGTGCATTCATATATTATATATATGTTATCATATGTATATGTCATATATATGATATATGTGCCTATGTATACATATATATTATCATGCTTCTTTATAACGTTTTCTTACAAGCTTTGTGTGGCCCTCTATCTACTCTCTCTTTCTCCTTGCATTCCACTTCTCTGTTTAACCACGTATGTCAGCCTTTTCCCTTGGAATTTCCTATCTGAGTTTCATTACCCAGGTTACCCTTTTTGTTTATGTTGCATCTCTCTCTTCTCCTATCTACTTTCTAGTTTTAATTCTCTCTCTCTCTCTCTCTCTCTCTCTCTCTCTCTCTCTCTCTCTCTCTCTCTCATAGCTACATTTATGTTAGACAGTGAAACTTTGGACAGATACTCATTTTCATAGTGTTGAGCCTTTGACTCCACCAACGTGAGATATCTTTCAATTTCTGGGTCTTATAAACATTTTCTTATATCATTCAGTTCTGATTACAGGGATCTTCTACCTCTTTTGGTTAGGTTTATTTCAAAATGTTTTATTTTATTTTATGTGTAACAATTGCGAAAGGGAAATTCTTTTCATTTGATTCGTTTCCCAATATGTTTATTACTGGTATGTGGGCAAGATGCTGAATTTTGCATGCTAGTTTTTACTCTGCTAAACCTTTCGTTACCCTGGAAGACTAACAAGTCAATGCCATGTAGCACATATTGGGCGTACACGTATTGGGTGTACTGTATTACACCTTTCCTAGATTTTGTCACGATGCTACTGATCTCACTTTCACTAAGTTTTGTGCACCTTTTTTAAGAAAATAGAAATAGAACTAAATATTTACTTTCCTATGTTCAAAAACTTTCTTCATTATCTTAAAAAGACTCCACACATTAACTTTGAACAGCCTGAAGCTGTTTTCTGAATCAATATCTTCTGCAGGGAAGGATGCAATGGCCACATCATAGGCATCCCTGATATTCCCATGTGTCCTTAGCTAATCCTTCTCACAGAGAGGCATGACTCTCCCCACTTCTGGAAAGATACAACTTGCATTACTATTACAAAATGTTAACCATCCACCATGAAACCACACCCGTTAGCTCTCAGGAAGTATGATGCCCATGTGTGAGGAAGAACTCTTCTTCACAAACAATACTCAGTGACATCCTGTAATTATATAGTGTAACAGCTCATTCTAGCCTAACATTCCCTGTGAATGTAAATTCCACATAAATATGTGCAAGAAGGGTGATCTGTGAAAGGATCATTTCCTTACCTAAATCGTATCTAATTCTTAAATAAATTTATCATATGTCTTCAAATTGGAGAGGCCATTTCAATTATTTATAATTGTCAACACATTAAAGGATTGATATTTTTAAAGTAAATAAACCAACATATTTAAATGGAATGTTTTGACTGTGTTTTTGTGTTAAGTCTAAATGCATCATTTGTTTCTTAAGCTAAGGCTTTGAGACAATATCTGTGAGAAATATCAAAAGGAATTTCAGTCTCTCCTCCAGTTTCCAGGCACCTTGCAAATAGTGTATGTAAGTGTGAAGCCCAAAAAAGAAGCCATTGTTAGATACCACCCAAACTTTTATAGATCTTTCTGTAAATAGAGGGATTTCCTCATAAGAACCGGGGTAATATTTTTCTCGTCTGACAAATTATCTCCCACTCACACACCGCAAAATGGGAATTTCCTTGTCAGTGGTTCCCAGATAAAATCCAAATTTGTCCTCAGTAGGTCTGATCTGCCACAGGAGGACCCTGCACACCTCGCCTCCATGTTCTGTGAACTCCTCTCACCCACAGCTCTTAGACTCCTTAAAGGCCAAACTCAGCCCCTTTGGGTTTCAGTCAAAAACTTATGCATTTGTTTAATTTAAGAAAAGATCATTTCCTGAAAAAGCAAGGCAGAGGTTGGTGAGCCATATTACATAATTTATCAAATAAAGACTACGAACTGCTTCCTCCTTCCCTCCCTCCCTCCCTCCCTCCCTCCCTCTCTCTGTCCATCTGTCCCTCCCAAAGCAGAATTTCTGTTAAGCAAAGAAGCAAACATTTATTTCTCTGTACACATGGATGAGCACAATGATGACACTGGATTTATACTCAAATGTAATTTATTTCTAATTTTTGTTAGATATTTTATTTATTTGCATTTCAAATGTTATCCCTTCCCTAGTTTCCCCTCTGCAAACCCCCTATCCCAACCCCCTCCCCCTGCTTCTGTGAGGGAGCTTTCCCACCCCGACTCCCACTTTTCTACCCTGACATTCCCCTATATTGAGGCATCAAGCCTTACCAGGACCAAGGACTTCTCCTCCCACTGATGCCAGATAAGGCCATCCTCTGCTACATATGCAGCTGGAGCCATGGGTTGGTTGGTGGTTTAGTCCCTGGGAGCTCTTGGTGGGGAGAGGGGATCTGGCTGGTTGATACTGTTGTTCTTCCCATGACATTAGAAACCCCTTCAGCTACTTCACTCCTTTCTCTAACTCCTCCATTGGGAGGCTCAGTCTGATTGTTAACTGCAAGCGTCCTTGTCTCTATCAGTAAGGCACTTTTTTTTTCCATTTTATATTGGATTTTTTAATTTGTTTACGTTTCAAATGTTATCCCCTTTCCCAATTTCCTGTTAATAAATTCTGTATCCTATTTCTCTTCCCCCTTCTTCTATGAGGGTGCTCCCCAACCCAACCACCCACCCCTTCCTGCCTCCCTGCCCTGACATTCTCCAACACTGGGGATTGAGCCTTGACAGGACGAAGGGCTTCTCCTCCCATTGATGCCCAACAAAACCACCCTCTGCTACATATGCAGCTGGAGCCATGGGTGTGTCCATGTGTACCCTTTGGATGGTGGTTTAGTCCCTGGGAGCTCTGGTTGGTTGGTCTTGTTGTTCTTATGGAGTTGTAACCCCTTCAGCTCCTTCAATCCTTCCTCTAATTCCTCCAATGGGGGGCCCTGTTCTCAATCCAATGGTTGGCTGTGACCATCCACCTCTGTATTTGTCAGACTCTGGCAGAGCCTCCCAGGAGACAGATATATCAGGCTCCTGTCAGGAAGCACTTCTTGACATCAGCAGTAGTGTCTGGGTTTGATGACTGTATGCAGGATGGATCCCCAGAAAGGGCAGTCTCTGGATGGCCTTTCCTTCAGTCTCTGCTCCATTTTTTGTCCCTGTATTTCCTTTAGACAGGAACAATTCTGGGTTAAAAATTTGGAGAAGAGTGGCTGGCTCGATCCCTCAAACCGGGTCCTTGCCTAATGTCTGGATATGGGCTCAACAGGTTCTCTCTTCCTTTGTTCAGCATTTCAGCTAATCCCATCCCCTTCGGGTCCTGAGAGCCTCTTGCTTTCCTGGTATCTGGGGCTTTTGACAGCTGTAAACAGAAGAGCTCGAAGTAATGTGTATCTGCTTACTTTTGTACTTCTGCCCATGAGCAGTGAACATAGCTGTACTTTACTTCATTCGATGCTACTTTGGTAATGGGTAGAGGCAGACCCTTAAGAACAAAAGTACAGCGCGAGGAGGCCAGGAGCCTCTTCAGAAGATCAAGCAGGCATTCCCATGTGGCTGTAGACTGGGTAAGAGATAATCTGGGGAGTGAAGCAAAAGGAGAAAAGACCTTGCCATCTAGTAGATGTGAAACAGGAGGGAAACGGGTGTAACATGGCTGCTTCTCATTTATCTCTTAATATATGTAAAGGATTTTAGTAACAAAATATGACTATTTAACCTCCCATTATCCACACAGTGACTCTTGGACAATTTCATCTATGATTCTTTACTTATGAACTACCATTAAATTTTTTTCAATTAGATTGTGAATAGGCTTTCTGAATGAAAATTTCAATGTAGAGGCAAAAACCATGCACATAGTTTGGTTTTCTTCAAGACTTTTTTATGAAGAAAACAATTTAAAAAACAGAGGTGTCAACTCTATTTACTTAGAGATGTTTTAAATGTGTTGCTAATTTTAGAGAAAGTAAGATACTGGTATATGTAAAAATCATGTTTTTTGATCTCAGTGATAAATGGTTTAATCAGTAACTAACAGAATTAGAAAATTTACTTGTTGACCTGATTTGATTTAAATGACTAGACTTTCTCCACAGCAAACATTATCTTAGATTAAGCAGGCATGATATAATCATATCTCATTCCATTCTTTCACCCTGGACTTGTCATTTGTAAAGAGATTGTGGGATGTCATGAAGGTCTGCAATTCTATTTGCTGCAACAGTTTCTAGTTCACTGGTCAATAAGCAGTTTGGCACTTTCCCGAAGGGCACTTTGTCTCATTGTTCCCTTGACTGAATGAAATCTGTATGGTACAATTGAATTCTCCCTCTACATGCTGATTATTAAGATTGAGGTCATGGACAGATAGCATCCGCATGATTTGGATGTTAAGTTTCAGATACATTTTGAATCAAAATGAAAATTAATACTGCTTTTTCTTGTTCAGCTCTTTGTACTGACTTCAGAGAAAATCACTACGTAATAGAGTTTCATAAATTTTGCCCTTAATAATGGATCTTTATCATGTTTTTAAAATGTCTTATCGCTGGTGAGTAGAGTATGTGCTTACAAATCTGGAGGATTTACTATTTAATATAACATTACTATTGTAATATAACATTATTTCATTCATTTTAAAAAGAAATATTCTAAAATTGCACAAGCAGCTAATTAGAAATCCCTGCTCATGAAGCATATTCTTAACATTCTTCATTTCCTATTTGTTTTGTTTTATATGTGTATTTTGTGTCAAGTTTAATGTTTGAGTTGTAGAAACAAATTTCTTCATTTATTGGGAGAAATATGAGATGACACAATAAAGTGTGACAGATATTTAGTGGTCTGTTCCTATGTTCATATCAATGCCTACATACATGTAAAGATTTACGCATTTGAAGTATGCCCAAAGACTTACACCTACTGAGAAATAAATGAAAATATGAGAAAAATCTGCAAATGTCAAAGATGTTCAGATGAAACTAGATTCTAGCCTAGGTTCAGGGTTTTAGTCTTAAATTTAATAATAAATCAGAGAAAACTTAACAGCACACAGTCCCTCTGATTTTATTTGTTTTGCAAAATAAACCACTGCATTTCCCTCTGTTTTGCCTTTGGTTTCTAGAAGTCCTTGTAGCATTCAGTCGTACCTGAGCGCTCACTGAGACTATGTGTTAGACGATTGGTTCTCGATGATGCTATTGAGAGGTGAGAATGACCTTCAGAAGTGGTAACTTGTAGTGCCTTTTGTCTTGGGGACTGACCTCCAAAGAGGTGTATGGTGTGCTGTCTCAGAAAGCTCAGCTATCTTACAATCAGTTCAAACTTCCAAAACTATGAGAAAACAAAATTTCCTGCTGTAAGTTAGTTGCCTGGTGGATTTTGTTTTAGTGATAATAAACTGACTAGTGCGGAGCCACCACCTCCTGTGCCAGCAGCCATGATAGTCACTTCCCTTACAGATTTTTAATGAAAGTCCAGACGCGCTGGTCTATGTGAAAAGAAAGACAAGCTTTGCTGTCTGACCTCACCAGGCTTCTGTCTGTCCTTTGTAAGTCAGAGCCAGGTACACATGGCTTCTCTTTCTGCATGGTATAAAAACTTGATTTTCATGATTTTCTTAAAAACAAAATTAAGCATAAGGACACCTGTGGAATCCTGGATAGACTGATTCTTGCATTTCCTTGCCAGGGGCAGAGTTTTCTCTAGAGTTACTGCTTGGGAACTGTAACTAACTGTCCATCACCATCACACTGGCACGTACTTTCATCTTTGTTTTTTTTTTTTTTAACAGTAGTAAACTTTTAGCAAATATTAACTTATTTTGCAGGCAGAGCCTCTAGTCATCATTGTCATCATTAAATAGCTTCCTCTAATGTCCTGCAATAAACACCTACAGATCTATGTGTTTATTGAAGCAACAAGCAAATGGTGCTTCAGGGCCAGTGTTTCAAAACAGTATGTCCTCCCCTTCGGCTCAGACAGGCAAGTAATACAACCAGCCTATCAAGATCAGAAGTTGTACAATAAGTGGAAATGTGTCAAACCAAGAATGTAGGCATCTATAAGTGGTGACACGCTGATATGTGTACAATCAGGCATCTGAAGAGTCCCAGGAGATGGCCCCTAGTTCTGTACTTACCAGGGCAGAATTAGAATGCAATTAAGTGTTTGAGTTCTTCATTCTTCAAGACCCAAAGGTCCAAATAGCCCATCCTTATAATGCAAGGGATTATGGGAGTACTGTCCTTAAAATTCAGTAATCCATCCTAGTGATAGCCTATAGGGTAATAATGTCTGCTGAGCCAAAATCCATCTAGATTAAAGAGAAAACAAAACAAACCACTCATAATAATCCACTCGTGCAGTGTAATAGCAAAACAGAGAGCAAAATGTTTTTATGTGTACTCAGGGAAATAAACAGCACTCACTCTAGAGTTGTGGGAGCATCTGCACACCATGGGAAAGGGTGAGTCTAGTTTCAATCAGTAACAGCACAGGGGAAACAGCGAGTCTCTTGTGCATCACAACAAACAGGAGGTATCCTTTCAGATACTCACAGGGGGTGTCTGACCACTGGCAGTCTTGGAAAACACCATTTTAAAAACAGAAGTGGTAGTAACTACTGCTTTTCTGTAATTTCATGTAAGTGGAAACATAGGGAGAATTTAGTGGAAATTAAAACGTCCAAGAAACACAAGAGGCAGCATAGACTCAAAAGAAAACAAATATCTTCAAAGATGTGGATAGACTGTAAATTATTTAAGACAAAGGGCTTGTAACTGCTATAGTAGGGGACACCGGTGAATCAGGACTCATTCTTATCCTCATAATCTACCATCCTTTCCAGAGAATCTTTTTCAATTGTTGGGTGAAAGAAACGCCAAAATTCTAAAACCTCTAGGATAGGCACTGATTACCCACAGGAAGGTGTCATAAGGAAAGGCAAAAAGTGGTAATTGCAACTTCAGCAGGTGAAACAGTAACTTTCCACAGACAAACTTTCAGGAGAAATAAAACACAAACATTTTAACATAAATGAAAGATAATTTGAAAACCATCTGCCTGATGACTAAAACCACAAACAAAGATAGTAGGAAAAAAAGGAATAGAAAAAATAAGAATTAACTGAATTTAAGAAAACATTTGACAAAGGAGAAAAGAGTCACTTCAGAAATGAAAATTAGAGTGTTCGATATTTGGTATAAGTTGATATAAGTGAAAATATGTGATAAAATGACAGTTATGAGGAAAAAGAGGGTAGTAAAAATGTAGCAGTGCTCTTAATAAAATTATCACTCCAAAAGGACATAGGCCTTCAGGTTAAAGGAAAACAAAATCAACAGGTCGTATACGTTGGAAATTTTCTACTGAATGGGAAACTGTAAAATGTAATCTGTAAGTTTAGAATCATTTCACCATGTGTAATTTATTTACCATGGTTATTTCTTGTTGTCAGTGAATATTTCTTAAATAGTTACGCAATAGTATCAGTTGACTCATGTGGTTTGTCTCTGCATGATGGCTTTCCACCTCCTTGTCACATTTGAAAATATTCCATTCCTTTCTCTATTATATAAGTTTCAAAACATATTTCAAACTCTGAATATTTTAAATGATAACATAGATGAAAGCTGTTCCATATTTCTAAAAGATGTCTAGGTAAATATTTCAATAGTGTTTACTATAAATCTTTTATTTCACACATTCTACGTTCCACATCACTATTAAGCAAATTCTACTATATTGACCTCACAGCATTGATGCAGGATTGCCTTTTATAATTTGAAAAATGGAAGCAGAAATACTTACTTTATTTCTGTTGTGTAATTACAAAATTTAGCACTGCAAATCACCAATAATATTTTTTTTCTTTTTTTTTTTATTTACTTGAATATTTCTTATATACATTTCGAGTGTTATTCCCTTTCCCGGTTTCCGGGCAAGCATCCCCCCCCTCCCCTTCCTTATGGGTGTTCCCCTCCCCACCCTCCCCCCATTGCCGCCCTCCCCCCAACAGTCTGGTTCACTGGGGTTCAGTCTTAGCAGGACCCAGGGCTTCCCCTTCCACTGGTGCTCTTACTAGGATATTCATTTGCTACCTATGAGGTCAGGTCAGGGTCAGTCCATGTATAGTCTTTGGGTAGTGGCTTAGTCCCTGAGCTCTGGTTGCTTGCACACCAATAATATTTATACACAGTGTAGGCAACTTATTTTATCCTTTAAAATACTTACAGAGAAATCTTTCATATTTTACCAGGCTTTCATTTACATTTGTGTGTGTGTGTGTGTGTGTGTGTGTGTGTGTGTGTGTGTGTATGTGTGTATTTATGTGTGTAGATGTGGTATACAAGTGAAGGTCAGAGGATATCTTTAGGTAGTGGTTTCTTCTGCCCACTCTGTAGGTCCTAGGGTTTGAATTCATGTTGTCAGGCTATAACTAAGGTGCCTTTATAGGCTGAACACTCTCACTGACCCTGAATTTTTATTTTTAAGAATAATGGACTTTTAAAAATTAGGGTTTTTTTATGTTCTTCAGTGAAATTTACATTTTTCTTTGTCTAAATCCTGCATGTTTCTTAATTTTCTTGTGTGCTTTTTCCCCCTGGTGTTATAGAAGTTTTACAAATATTATTTTTCTTTTAAATTTTTTCATTTATTATTATTTCCTGACCTGAATTTATACTCTCACTGGACTGATCTTTCCTCTCCTCTCCTCTCCTCTCCTCTCCTCCCTTCTCCTCTCCTCTCCTTTCCTCTCCTCTCCTCTTCTTTCTTTTCTATTATGCAGTGCTTTTTGATTCAAACTGATCCATTCATTTGTTCTATCTGCTGTAGGAGGAATCTTTGGGCAATGGCTAAAAGCAAATAACCTCAGTGGCATATTTGAAGGATCCTTGTTTTATGATGTCATATCAGGGATATATATATATATATATATATATATATATATATATATATCTTCTTTATCTTAATCAATGGGGTTTATTGATTGTCTGAATATAGGAGTCTCATCCTTCTTACCCCTCAAGGTTTTAACACCTGGAATTTCTGGCTACAAATGAAATATATATATATATATATATATATTTACTTTTACTTTTTTCTTATTTTCTACCCTACAGATCCTTTGCATATATATTGTGGCCTTGGGTTTTATGGTATTCCTGAGTTTGTGGATGAGTCTATATCCAGTTCTTATATCTTTTATTGAACTCTTTTACTTTTGTTTTTGTAGTATACTAGTGTATTTTGGATAATGTTTTATCTTATATTTTATTTTATTTTATCTTATCCTATTTTGTTATTATCCCTTAGAAGCCTGTTTATTTTCTAATGAGAAACAGAAAGAATTTAGATCTGGATGAAAGGTGAGATAAGGAGGAGCTGGGAGGAAAAGAGGGAGGAGGAACTGTAATCAGGATATTGTACATGAAAAATTTTTATTTTAAATATAAAACAATAAAATAAAGTTATCTCTAAAGTTGTCACCATCGGTTTTTTTCTTACTTCCGTGAATTTAATCAATAGGGTTTATTGATTTTCTGAATGTTGGAGTCTCATCCTGTTTACCCCTCAAAGTTTGAATATCTGGTATTTCTCCACTACAAAAGGATCCTAGCAGAGCAGGGCACTAACCTCTGCTCTTTCGTTGGTGCTTTCTAACCATCAGGAATGGCGGCCGCAGGTCACTTTGACTCATGCTTGTTTATGAATTTCTAAACTGTTAGCTTTGGGGCTCTGCTTTGATGCCACGACTGGCCTGCTACTTTCACTGTTCCCTGTGATCCAGCTATTTGTACCGCATCACCAGCTGCGTTTGTCTTTACACACATTCACGTTGATCAAGGAAGAATAGCTTCACTATTGGAAGCAAAAGAACATAATGGGAAAATCTCTTTTACATTAACTACAACTTTTAAATGTGAACACAGGTATTGTAAATGGTGACTAGTTGAATGATATAAAATGTAATTCTGTAATTTGGTCTGATGTTGACATATCATTTTCGATTTTCAAACATTGTTTATGACAGTAGAAATGCACTCATCTATGCAAGTATCAAAGGTGTTTCTGTTCAGTAAAGGTAAAATATTTTTAAGCTTTTAACATATTAAGGGAGTAATATATAGCTTTGACAAAAATTATATTGATTGGACTTTTCTGAATGAATATAAATGAATAGCAAAAGTGTATAGCAAAAATGCTGTCTAATTTAATTTATATGAAAAAATTAGTTATCTAAAACTTTAGACTAATGTTTTTAATATTTTAAGATAAGTTTGTTTCTTGTTAAATATTTATACAATGAAAATTGAGTTTTTGGAACAATGAAAGTATGTTTGTCCACCTTGTCCTTGTTATATGTTTTTTTCTGTTTGTTTTTGTTACTTTTATTTATTGAAGATGGAAATCTGTGTGAGTTCCCATGTGCCACAGCATGTATGTGTGGAGGTTAAAATCAGGTCATTGAACTTGTAGCCAAGTGCCCTCACCCACTCAGCCATCTTGAAAGCCCTATATCTTTTAGAGCTCAGAGTATCTACATATTTTATAAATGAATATACAAATGGTTCAATTACAATTTCAGGATAAAATAGGTGCTATTGTTGTAGACCAGAAAAAGGAAAGAATACTTCTTACTGAAAATGTTTATGAAATCAACTGTATAGGTATGTTTATGGCTATTAAATAAATGACAATATGTTTGTATAGCATTAAAATTAAAAAGCAAATAAACTATTTCATTGTGTAGTAAATACCTTAAAACTGCACACCTTTTTTAAAATTTCAAATGTACTTTAATTCTTGTATCAGTTGTTGGGTTTCCTCTGTATATTTACAGAACAAATGCTGTTTGGAAAGTTGATTTTGAATGAATAAATAAATGTTAAGTAGATATCAAGGGAAATGGTAAACTTGTCATGTTAAAAACAAAGCAAATTTTGGCCGGTGAACTGACTCAGTAGGTTGAGATAAAGCTCAGCTCATATACTGTATCCTGGATATTGTCTTCTGCACTTCTGAACCACGGTACATTCAGTCACACACACACACACACACACACACACACACACACACACACACATGCATACACACAGTCACACACGACCAAATACATATGTTCACACATATGTACATGCATGTGTACATACACAAACAGACACACAGATGTATTCATCCACATGTATGTATGTATGTATACACAGATCATATATGCACACAAAATAATAATATAAAATGAATTAAAATAAATAATATAAAATAAATAATCGAAGTGTAATATTTTTATTTAAAACTGATTTATGAATTTGGGACTAATAACTTGTTAAAAGTAGGTATGATTTGTAAATGGATAAACATAATTTGTGTAGGTATATTCATAAGTAGATTTATATATTCTTTGAAAGCTAAAGGAGATTTTAAATAAATGAGGAATTTAAGTGAAAAGCTTGATTTTGACTGAGGATGAATAAAGCCTGACATTGAATTGTCCAGAAGCATTTTGAATGTTATGGTTAGGATCAGAGCCAATTTCAAGGGCCCAAAGACAGTGCTGAAAATCCATGACCTAAATCCATTAAAATTTAATAATAAAATGGAATATATGAGGCACACCACAACACAGTATATCTTCATCAAGAGGAAAATGTTTTGCTTCAAATTAAGAATGTTTGAATGAACCAAATAATTTACCCGGCATAAATTATTAAGTAATTGAGATACTTAACAATGGAACTTGCTGACTTGAGCCAAATGTTTTTATACTACTTTTTATGTTATAAATGAAAATGTTTTCAAAGTTAGTAAAAGAGTGGCATAAAACACTGCAAATGGTATAAAATGTGTATTCAACAAAAATGTAATGATAAGGCCACTCCCCACAAGCATCAAGGTTAGTACTTTGCTATGAAAGTGGATCGAAATACTGTCTTATTAAAGTTCACATAAAAGTTGACTGTTTTCTTTATAATATTGTCATACATATGTCTCATGTTAAAAACCAAAGTATCAGACAGAAACACACACCATTAAGACGGATTAGTTAAATGACCCAGGATAGGGCCAAACCATGAAACAATATGTGTTAGCCACAGAAAATAACAAACCATTACTCTTGAATTAAAATGGAAACCAATACTTGACCTTTATTTTTTGTTATGCAGTAATCAGGTAGAAAACAGTAATACATGGGCAAAACACAAAGTCAAAAGTACTCTACAGATGACAGAACAGTTCGCACTTGACCATATTCTTAAGTTGATGATTAAGATAATATGCCAATTAACTCCCTTTCACCCATGACATGGTACAGAGGATGGATTAGCACCATTATCAAGTGAAATAGAAATCTGCAGATGTAGAAGGTAGACTGCACATCTTACTTCAGCAAACATGACAGCAATTGCTAACACAATTGAAACAAGGAATCTCTAGTAGAACAGTGCTTACTTTTCTGTGTTTATTACACTGTTTGAATTTGAAATATTTCCCTGGAATGTGACTTTCAAAGAAATTTGTCCTACCGACCTCACAAAATCATAAGGAATTTTGACTCAGATTTCTAATAACCAATTGACAGCATAAGTAAAGAAATGGATTTTGGGATTAACATGAGAATGGAAAATTGCAGATAATTGATTAAGCATTGAATAATGAGAATCATCATTTCAAGATGAATAATTGAAAAGAAACTGTTATTTTCCAAGTTTTGTCATGAGAAGTTATTATTCATATCTATAATTTTTGGAAAAATAATTTATTGGCAAAACAATTCAGTTCTCTTTGTTGAAGTAGTATTTAAGTTAAATTAGTATGATAAAATCCACAGAGATGATTCAGCAAGCAAGCGAAGTCTGTACCAATCGTATGATCTGATCTATTTCTCATCACGCATGGAAGATGATAATCAATTCCTGCACACCAATGTAACATTTTCCACCAGATTTAATTATCTTGGATGCTTATTCCTTTGTAAGATCACCCTTTTTAGTTCTTTCTGGACTATGACAGGTTGGTTCAATTCAGTTTTTCTGGCTCAAAGCTCTGCTCCAAGCAGACTGATTCAAACTAGCTTTACTTGGCTTCTAACCTAATTGCTCTGCTTGGAAAAAAAAAACCTGCCTCTCTGTTTGATGAACTTAACTGCACTAACTGGACTAATTGTATTGAGTGCACTCACTCAACTGAACTGTACTCCAGTGCACTGACTCTGAGTACACCCACCTGAATTGAAGGGACGTGCATCAAATAAACTGATTCAACCGATTTGATTCCATGAACTGAACTGACTAGACTCTCTGCACTCCTCTTAAGTAATTCTCTTTCCTGTCTGTTTTCTTGAGCCTTGGATGTATCCTATCTCTGACTCCTTCTGTCAAATCTTTCATACTTTGCCTTATCTGCCATTCATTTAGACATGAGTCACTCACACCCTGTCAGCAATCCACAGAGCAATTTAGGGAGTTTTTCGCCAGTAAGGGATTACTTAGAATATCACTTGCTGATCTGCATTCATTATTGCCATGTCTACCCTTACCACATCTTCTACAAATCCTGGCAGACTGAGATCTTCTAGGGAAGTCTCTAAGAATGCATTGTCTACAATTCCTTTTCAGATGACCTCATCTCCCACAGTCAAAACAATGGACATTTTGATGGCTAGGATTAGTCCAATTGCTTGTCCAATTACATAATTATTAGGGTCAGTATCAGTAGTGGTTCTAATCCATTATCCATGGGCACTGATAGAGCTTTTGAAGGTCTAATATTTTTTTAACACTTTGCCTTCTTAAACTAAAGTTTATACTAATATCTGTATTGCATCTGAATCTGATATTGCCCTGTTTATAGTGAATGATAATTGATGTAATAAGTCAATAAAAATCTCTCTGAATTTGTGAATGACATGTTTTTCTTGTTTCTCCACATTATACAAGTTTCTTAAAGCTACTAAACTACATCGCACACCAATAATAGAGTCATCAAATTACATATGCTGTCTTAAATAAGCAACTGACCTTCACCCAACAATTGATCACTCATGATACCAACACCATTAGACCTATTACAATTTTCCATAATTGCAGCTTCTTTTCACTACCATGATAGCCATTTTAATTGAGAACCAGCTTTCAGGAGAGCTGCTGTTAATCTTTTCATTCTTGGTGGGTAATCCTATTTTGGGTAGCTCAGTGCATCCCATAAGTTACCATTGATGCTTTAAAAGGTTTAAGATCTTGAATTTTACCAGGATTCCAAACTAGTTGTTCATATTTTGGAGTTTCACCACTTTCTGGCATTTGTTTCAGGATAAATGGAAAAGCTTGTGTGGCCTTTCCTCAATTTCATTAATAGATAATGCTGTGGGTTTTAATAGGCCTCCTTTCTTCAGTCTCACTTTTATTAGGTAGCATAGATTCACAATCAAGCAGGGATGACCTGCAACTTATGATCCTGCTCACTCTGCCTCCTTCAGAAAATCAAAACAAACAAACAAAGAACAAAAATATAATAAAAGTAACATGAAAAGAATATAACAGAATTTAAGATTTTCTACAAGCCATTATAATTTGTCTTTATCTTTCAATTTATGTAACTTTTATGTGTATGAATATTTTGTTCCCAGGCATGTAAGTGTACCATATGAATGCTTGATATCCATCAAAATCAGATGAAGGCTTCAGATATTCTGGAATGGGGGTTATGGTCTGAACCTTGCTGTTAGTACTGAGATCCAACCCTGGTCCTCTTAGCAAGAGCAATAAATAATCAGCATTGGGTCTTTCTTGGAAGCCATATTTCTAATTTCTATATATCAAAGTACCAAATAACCTAACGATGTTTTCAGGCTTAGGAGAAAACTGAAAATGAATAGAAAATATATTTGACTATATCTGAAAAAACTTTTAGCCAGACTATAAAATATTATTAAAAATCTGTGGATCTGCTTTGAATTGCTGTTAGAAATATAAGCATGTGAGAATTTAGAAATAGTCTATCAGGGCTGGAGAGATGGCTCAGTGACTAAGAGCAATGAATGCTCTTCCAGAGGTCCCGAGTTCAATTCCCAGCAAACACATGGTGGCTCACAACCAACTGTAATGGGGATCCGATGCCCTCTTCTGGTCTTTCTGAAGACAGGGACAGTGTACTCACATACATGAAATAAATAAATAAGTCTTTAAAAAGAAAAAGAAAAACACGATTAGAAATAGTCTATCAACTGATCTTTGATTATTACTTTAATTTTGAAAATTATAATATAATTATAACATTTCTCACTGCGCCTTCCCCACAATACCACTTCTTACTTGCTTTCAAATTCTTTTCATTAATTGTTGTTCATGCATGTATACATATATATCTACAAATGCAACCTGATCAGTTTGTATAATGTTACTTGTATGTCTATTTCCAGGGCTAGAGTTTAGTCATTGGATAATCAATTGCTGTGCTCTTCTAAAACTGTTTCTCTAATTCTCAGTACTCTTTAGTTGCCTTTAGTTAGGATTTGTGTAGGACCTTATAGTGTGTCTCTCATCCTCTTTGGCATGTCTGTTGTTGTTCAGTTCATGTTTAGGGAGCCATGTTGATGATACTTAACAGCTGTAGCTTCTGACATTACAACGAGGCACATTCTAATAGCATTCTCTGGCCCTTAAATTTACTTTCCCTTTTCTGCCGGGTTCCTTGAGGTTTAGATGCAATAATTATTTTGTGCATATGAGTATTGAGACTATGATCTACAACTCTGCATTTTGATTGGTTGTCTTTCTGTAATGGTGTCGGTAGGTTACAAATAGAAGTTGGCCTTGATGAGGAGCAAGAACTACACTTATCTGCAGGTATAAAACATTTAGAATTTAATTAGAGATTATGCTAGTTTAATAAAGTTATGGTTCTTCCAAGATCTGTGATGTCACTAGTCCTGGGTAATTTCTTACAGAGCTTTGCAATTTTATGACGTCCCATTTGTTCTTGATCTTAATGCATAAGCCATTCTGTTCAGGAAATTTTTCCTTGTACCTATGTGTTTGAGACTCTTCCCCACCTCCTCTTCTATTAGTTTCAGTGTATCTGGTTTTATGTGGAGGTCCTTAATCCACTTGGACTTGAGCTTCATACAAGGAGATAAGAATGGATCAATTTGCATTCTTCTACATGCTGACCACCTGTTGAACCAGCACCATTTGTTGAAAATATTATCCTTTTCCCACTGGATAGTTTTAGCTCCTTTGTCAATGATCCAGTGACCATAGGTGTGGTGGTTCATTTCTGGATCTTCAGTTCTATTCCATTGATCTACCTACCTGTTCAGAGAACCAAATAATTCTATATAAAATGGGGTACAAACCTAAACAAAGAATTCTCAACTGAGGAATATCTAATGTCTGAGAAGCACCTAAAGAAATGTTCAACATCCTTAGGCATCAGGGAAATGCAAATCAAAACAACCCTGCGATTACACCTCATACCACTCAGAATGGCTAGGATCAAAAATTCTGGTGACAGCAGATGCTGGAGAGGATGTGGAGAAAGAGGAACACTTCTCCATTGTTGCTGGGATCACAAGCTAGTACAACCATTCTGGAAATCAGACTGGAGGTTCTTCAGAAAATTGGAAGTAGTGCTACCTGAGGACCCAGCTATACCACTCTTTAGCACTTTTACCTAAAAGATGCTCCAACATATAGCAAAGACACATGCTCCACTATGTTCATAGCAGTCTTATTTATAATAGCCAGAAGCTGGAAAGAACCCAGATGCCCTTCAACAGAGGAACGGATACAGAAAATGCTGTACATTTACACAATGGTGTACTACTCAGCTGTTAAAAAACATTAACTTCATGAAATTCTTAGGCAAATGGATAGAACTAGCAAATATCACCCTGAATGAGATAACCCAATCACAGAAAAACACACACGATATGCAGTCACTCATAAGTGAATCTTTGCCCAAAAGCTCAGAATATCCAAGATACAATTCACAGACCATATGATGATCAGTAAGAAAGGAAACCAAAATGTGGATACTTCAGTCCTTCTTAGAATGGGAAAACATACTCATTGGAGGAAATATAGGGACAGACATTGAAGGAAAGGCCATCCTGAGATTGCCCCAAGTGGAAATTTATCCCATATGCAGCTACTTAACCCAGTCACTAGTGCTGTTGCCAAGAAATTCTTGCTGACAGGACCCTAATATGGATGTCTCCTTAGAGGCTTTCCCAGAGCCTTACTGATACAGATGAGGATGCTTGCAGCTAATCATTGGAATGAGCATGGGAACCCAATGGCAGAGTTACAGAAATGACTGAAGTAGCTGAAGGGGTTTATAACCCCATAGGAAGAACAATATCAACCAACAAGACCCACCCTCCCCACCCTCCCAACCCCAGAGATATCAGGGACTAAGCCACTAACTAAAGAATTGGTGGTTTCAGCCACATATGTAGCAGTGTATGGCATTGTCTGGCATCAATAGCAGGAGAAGCCCTTGGTCCTATAAAGGCTCATTTCCCCAGTGTAGGGGAATGCCAGGGTGTTGAGATGGGAGTAGGTGGGTGGGAGGGGAACCATCTTCATAGAAGGAGGTGGAGGGGGATGGGAGAGGGAAACAAGAAAAGGGAATAACATTTGAAATGTAAATACACAAAATATCCAATAAAAAGATCATTTAAAAAATTAGTAGAAAAAATGTTCCTCCAAACTGTTCACACTTTGACTCTCATTCTATATATATCACTTTATATTATAACAGGAAGCTTGAACATATAATAAGAATCTTCTGGAGTTGTTTGATGATACTGGATTATCAGCATAGGCTATATAATGCAGAGTTCCCTGGTATAAAAGGCAAATGACCATAGTGAAATTTATTAACTACAAAAGAGGAAGCAAGAACATGGAATCAGCTCTACTGAACAGTTCCTTGGTGAAATAAATCTCATGCTTGACCTTGCGAGTACAGTTGAGTTTCAAATACTATTTTTACTAAATGTTTGCAGACTATTTATGTGTTTCTATTTAAGTACATTCATAAACTGGCCCAATTATTTTTTCAGAAAAATGACAATATTTTTATTTAATAATTTTTATACAACAAAGATTTTAGTAACTTTTTTCCTCATTACCATGAATCTCTTCAAACTTATTATTCTTGGGATTTGAATAAAGAATATTTTAAATATTGCATAATCTAATTTTCTTATATTTCACTTTCATTAGTGAAGTTTTATTTTTAGAATTGTTCTAGCATTATATTATTTGACTTATTATTTTGAAAATACATTTTAGCTTAAGCATGTAACTGCTTAGCTTGCTTTGCTAACTTATATTCCATTAAAATCCAAAACAGAGAATAATGTCATCCAACAGTGAACAGTCCTTCCAAGTAACAATTTAATAAAGATAATATCCTATATAATTTGCATTTAACAGCCTGTTCTAGAGAATTCCTCTTTGAAACTCTCTTCATAGGTGATATAGATAGTGTCAAGTTGATAGGGAAAATTTACTGTCACTACCAAGTAAGGCAGAAGATAATTTATTGGAACCCTTGCCATGTACTTTGGTCCTTCATTTCTTTCCATTCCAGGAACAAGTTAAGAATCAGGTTGTCTCTTTCAATATGAAAATGTTTTCATTTGGAGGAGGAGCTGACATATTCTAAATCAAGTGAATTTTTAAAAATCAATTTCAACAAGGCACTTTTTGATTTGTAACTGTCAGAAAACATAGCATTTAATTCACCTAACTTGCTGATATTAGGCAATTACCCCTGATACTTTACAATTTGAACTCTTGTCATCCTTGTTTCTGTTTTATTGATTTCAGCCCCCAGTTTGATCATTTCCTGTTTTCTACTCCTCTTGTGTGTACTTATTTCTTTTTGTTCCAGAGCTTTAGTGTGGACTGTAAAATTGCTAGTAAGATCTCTCCGATTTCTTTCTTTAGGTACTTAGTACTATGAATTTTCTTCTTAGCACGATTTTCACCATGTCCCATATGTTTGAATATGTTTTGCCTTCATTTTCATTGAATCTAAGTAAGTCCATTATTTCTTTCATTGCCTCTGCATTGATCTGGTATTTATTCAGTAGAGAATTTTTCAGTTTCCATGAGTTTCTAGGCTTTCTGTTGTTCCTCTTGTTGCTGAAATCCAGCTTTAATCTATGGTTGTCAGCTAGGATGCACAGTGGGGAATGTTTCAATTATCTTGTATTTGTGGAGACTTGTTTTGTGTCTCATCACAAATTTGTATGTGGGCAGTTTTGGAGAAATTTTCATGTGTTGCTGAGAAGAAGATAAATTCTTTTTGCACTTGGATATATATTGGGAGAATAAATTATTACTCAGATGTTTTAAATTTACATCATGAAATTTATAGGAAAATGGGTGGAACTTAAAAAAAATTATCCCGAGTGAGCTAACACAGAACCATAAAGACAAACATGTTTTGTAGTCACATAAAGTAGAAATTATCTGTTAAGTAGAGGATAAACATTCTACAATGCAGACTCAAAGAGGTTAAGTAACAAGAAAGACTCAAGGGGACACAATGGTTTCTCTGGGAAGGGGAAATAGAATCTGTTTCTTTGGTGGACAGGAGTGGGGTGGGGATGGGATCAGGAAGGATTAGGCAAAGGGGTCTTTGGAGGAAGAGAGGACTGATGGGTGCAGATGCAGAGTCCCATAGCCAAACATTAAGTTGAGCTCTGTGAATTCTAGGGAAGACAGGAAAAAGGATGATAGAAGCCAGAAGGGTCAAGGACACCACAATAAAACCCACAGAACCAACTAACCTGGGCTTATAGGGGCTCACAAAGACCAAACTGACATTATAACCTAGGTACTCTGCATATGTGTTATGGTTGTGTAGCTTGGTGTTCTTGTGGAACTCCTAACAGTGGAAGTAGAGGCTGTCCCTGACTATTTTGCCTGCTCTTAGAAACCTTTCCCATTACTCATCCAGCCTTGATACGAGGCTGTCCTTATTGTAACTGGTTATGCCATGTTCAGTTGATAGCCTGCTATTTTTTGAAGACAAATGGTCGAGAAATGGATCTGGAGGATGGAGGTCAGGTGAGGACGTGAACACTTGGAGGAATGGAGGAAAGGGGAACTGTGGTTGGGATAAGAGAAGAGTAAAAATAACTGAACTGCTTTTAATGTTGCCTTAGTAAAAATATCCCTTAGCATCCTGCAGCACAATGTGGTGCTATTTGTCTTACATGGATTCATGTGTTGAAAGTTTGTCTTCCACAGTAGGCACTATCTTTAAGAAGCAAGTCCTGTGTTAATAAAAGTCTTAGTTCCCCAAATAATCTACTTTTTAGACTTCTTCTTGCCCCGCGCTATCTCGCCAGCAAGAACACGCGTGGACACACGAATCCTCCTGTAGCAAAAACGTTTATTAAATCTTAAAGAGAGGGTGCAGGGCGCCGGCATGGCGTGGCTTATATACACCCTAGCGCGGCGCATCCACACCTGATTGGTCGCTTACCCACGATCTCATTAGGCATGCCTCGGAGTGGGCAAAGACCTGGCACGAAGGCACTCTTGCACATGCGCACACAGTTAACTTCCTGAAAGGAAGTCGGCTGGCGCGGCAGAGGCCAGCGCCATCTTGTAATGGCGAAAGCTATCCCGGCTTTCCACGTGGGGCGCAGTGGAAGCCAGCGCCATCTTGTGGTGGCGAATGTTATTGCGGCTCTCCACATCTTCTCTTCACAGTGCTACCATGAGGTTCTCACCAGAGCTATGACAATGCTATGTACCTCAATTTTCATAACTGGAAGTTAGATCAGTTTCTTTACAAGATAGTTTATTTTTCATATTTCATTAAAGTAATAATAATTAAATTCATACTGAGTCTAACTATAGATTTGCTATGGAACTTAATGCTTCAAGTATACTATTATTGTTTGTATATGTGTGCTAGTGCATGTGTGATCCTATATGTATGTCTCTCTGTTTCTCTCTCTCTCTCTCTCTCTCTCTCTCTCTCTCTCTCTCTCTGTGTGTGTGTGTGTGTGTGTGTGTGTGTGTGTGTGTTTGCAGTACTATATATGTAAAATTTTAACAGAATGCTAGGTAATCAACCTGTACTTTACTAGTTTAGGATATACAATCTTACTTTGAATTAGGATAATCTTTCATCTATTTTCTGTTCACATCCATTTTGAAAAGAATTTAGAATAACTTGTTCTGTTCATGGCCAGAATTGTAACTCAAAGGGATTTATTTTTCCGATGGTCAAGCAATTCATTTTTAGCCACTCTATTTTTCTGGCTCTTCTAAATTTTGACTCAAAAAATAGAAACCATAAAGCTCAAATATTACCAAGACTGAAAGTAGAGCTGTAAGGTCCTACATATGTTGAAATTGACAACAATTTTAATAATTTACAATATATAGGTACAAAATATAAGTAAATGGGTATATCATATTTTAATAGGAGGCAGAATTATAGAACAAAGAACAAAAGTATTTATTGCTCATTATTATACAAATTAATAACATCAAGATCTCAGTATTTAATGGCTTCCAATGACTATTACTCCATTGTATGGAGGCTTTTTGATGTCCAATGGTTTAGATAATACAGTCCAGGAAGGCTAGACTAACCTGTCTTTCACCTACTGATATGATTTAGTCTGTGTCCAGAACTGAAGAGGCACTGTGAAAACACAGTGACTGGAGTCTCTGGTGCATCTTGTTTATGCACGGTCACCAAAACAAAAGTATTTTTCCTAAGTACTTCCTTCAAAGGACACTGACTGTTGAAGCTGAGGCTCCTAGAAATTATGTTGTATCTTCAGCCTACAGATCTTTGGATTATTAATGTGATGCTGATGTCAGAAACATAAACATATGGAGATATTATAAACAATTGGACAAATCTTCCAGAATGTCCCTGAGGCTAGGCAACTTGTAATAAGATCAAATTTCTTGCACTGATATCCTACATGGGCTATCAACGAAGTTACAAAGGAATTCCCTGCATGGAGCTCCTGGATGGGCTATGAATAAAATTATGAGGTTATAAGTCTACAGTTCTGTAGACTTTTGAATAATGTTGAAGTAGTTAAGATTATTGGGGACTTTTGAAGTTGGAATGAATGCATCCTACATGTGAGATGTCCATGTACTTGTAGGTGCTAGAGTGGAGGACTGATTAGATGCAAAATATTATTATGAGGTTTGTGTTCTTGAATATTTGTCTGGGAATCGATGCAATTATCTATGGATGTCTGTATAAACTTTAGAAGGTGAAATGTCACTGGAGAAAGTCATCACTGCTGGCAAGACTTTTGACTTTAGAATCTATCATTGCTTCTTTCTCACACTGTGTTCTAGTCCAGAGAGTTAAAAGAATGCTCAGACCTATGCCATGACTATCATGTGTCTCACTGTGCAATCTTCATTATGATAAACTGAACTCTATCAAAGCACAGTCCAGTTCTATGAGTTACATCTTTGTTCTGCTGATAGCTTTTCTCTGTGAAAGTCTTTCAATTACCCGATCCTTAGAGATTGTTCTGTACTGTTGTTATATTCTCTTCAGAAAGATTTTGCTGACACCAATATTCTCTAAGAATATTCTCTAAGTTTTCTTCTAGTAGTTTAAACATTTCTGATTTTAAAATAATGTCTGTGACCCACTTAAAACCACTTAAAGTTGACTTTGTGCAGGGTAAAAGATGTGGATCTAATTTCACTTTTCTGTAGTAGGATATCTAGTTTTGTCAGCACTGTGTGTTGGACAGGTTCTTTCTCACTTTTTTTTAAAAAACACTGGTTTTTATTTTTTTTCTTCCATTTTTATTAAATTGGGTATTTCTTGTTTACATTTCAAATGTTATTCCCTTTTCTGGTTTCCTGTCCATCAGCCTCCTAACCCCTCCCCTTCCCCTTCTATATAGGTGTTCCCCTCCCCATCCACCCCCCATTACCACCCTCTCCAATAATCCCCTGCACTGGGGGTCCAACCTTGGCAGGACCAAGGGCTTCCCCTTCCACTGGTGCCCCAACAAGTCTATTCACTACCACGTATGAAGTTGGAGCCCAGGGTCAGTCCATGTATAGTCTTTGGGTAGTGGTTTAGTCCCTGGAAGCTCTGGTTGATTGACATTGTTTTTCTGATGGGGTTGCAACCCTCTTCAGCTCCTTCAGACCCTTCTCTAATCCCTCCAATAAGGATCCCGTTCTTAGTTCAGTGGTTTGCTGCTGGCATTCGCTTCTATATTTGACATGTTCTGGCTGTGTCTCTTAGGAGAAATCTATATCAGGTTCCTGTCAGCATGCACTTCTTAGCTTCATCCATCTTATCTAGTTTGGTGGCTGTATATGTATGGGCGGGGGCAGGCTCTGAATGGCCATTCCTTCAGTTGCTGTTCTAAACTTTGCCTCCACATCCCTCCTCTGGATTCTTTTGTTCCCCTTTTAAAGAAGGAGTTTGTTTTTTACATCTTTGTCAAAATTAGCTTGTATGTAGCTGCTTGTAGGTTTATATCCAAGTTTTCTATTATTTTTGATGCTTAGTTTTCTCTTTTTAATGCCAATCTCAGGTTATTATTCTCATTATAAGTCTGCATTGTACTTTTAGGTCAGATATTGTGATACCTCTAGGACAGTTCTTTTTCCTGGTGATTGTTTTGACTAATTTTGGTCTCTTGTGATTCCATACTAATTCATGTAGCTTTTTACTTTATGAATGTTGTAAGAATTTGTATGAGTGTTCTACTGAATATGTATCTTAACTTTGTTATTAAACCATTTTCAGAATATTTATTCTGCCCATTTAGGTATACAGAAGGTATTTCAATTATCTAATATTTTCTTTGTTTCTGTTTTCAATACCAACTCATTTATATTGTGAGGATCCTTCATTTCTTTAGTTATATTTATTCAGAGATTCATTGTTAAGCTATAACAAATGAAATGTTGTTCCTGCTTTTTCCTCTGAGTTAATTGTTAGTATAACTTGAGACTACTAGTTTTTGTAATAGATTGATTTTTATCTTTATACTTTACTGAAAGATCTTGTTAGTTCTAAGATGTTTTTCATAGATTTTTAAAGATCTTTTAGATAAAGAATTGGCAAAAGACCTTGAATAAATATACTTCAGACAAGGTTTCTCTTTACTAAGAAGAATAAAAATAAAAAGTGAAACCACTAAACAATGACCTAATATAGGGAACAGAAAGTTCAAACCAAAAAAAGAAAAAAATGAATGGCCAAGAAAGCATTGAATATACTTATTCATAAATAAAATGAAAATTAAAGCAACTATGAGATAGAACCTGGTCCAATACAAATGTTTATTTTCTGATGACCTATAGTGATGGGAACGTAGGGAAAGAGAATTCTTGTTCACTACTGATGGGAGTAGAAAATAATGGAGAGATTAGGAAAAAACAGTTTGGGTGTTCCTGAAGAACATAAAACAGATACAATATGGAACAGATACATAATTCATGGGCATAGATTAAAAAATATTCTATCTAGAGATCTTATACACTCATTTTTATTACTGTTCTATTTACATGGCAAGAAAATAGAGCACAGCCTAGATGTATTTCAAAAGATGAATGGATATTGATAATATCATACAAATACATAATGGAATACTATTCTTTTTAAAGAAAAACGATATCATGAAAATTTTAGGCAAATATATGTATTTCATGTCTAATATTAAGTAAAGTGATCCAAGATCTAAAGGGCAAAATCTATATGATCTTACATAAATATGGACCCTAGAATACATTGTCTGTATGGTTAAATGGCTTGTTGGTAGTAATACTTAATAGACTCAGAATGTTTTAAATGTATGTGCAATTGTTGTAAATGCTTGTACTATATACAAGTGCACATAGTATACAAACACATGGGTGTCTACATATACATGTGTGTATACATATGTATATGTGTGTATGTATGTGCATATATATATACACAAATATACACACAAATAAATATATTTGTGCACATGCACATAATACACATACATAAATATATTTATATGTGTTTGTGTGTCTGTGTGTCTAAGTGTATCTGTAATGATGACAATTAAAAAAGTAAAAATCCATTTTGGTTAGTGTAAGGTGGAATCTCAGTGTCCTTTTGATTTGCATTTCTCTGATGACTAAGGACTTTGAACATTTATTTATTTATTTTAATTTTTTAACTTTTTTATTTACACTCCAGATTTTATTCCCTTCCCGATCAACCTCCTGACTGTTCCACATTCCTTACTTTCTCCCCGCCCCCGCCTCCTCACCGCACTTTGGTCTCCACAATGATGTCCCCACCCCACCCACACTACCAGAACTCGAAACTTGCTGGAACCTCCAGTCTCTTGAGGGTTAGGTACATCATCTCTGACTGAACGCAGACCCGGGAGTCCTCTGCTGTACATGTATTGGTGGCCTCATCTCAGCTGGTGTATGCTGCCTAATTGGTGATCCATTGTCTGAGGGATCTCAGGGGTCCAGGTTAATTGAGACTGCTGGTACTCCTACAGGGTTGCCCTCCTCAGCCTTTCCTTAATTCAACAGAGGGGTCAGCAACTTCTGTTCATTGACTGGGTGCACATATCTGCAACTGACCCTTTTAGCTGCTTATTGGGTGTTTTGGAGGGCAGTCATGATAGGTTGCTGTTTGTGAACACTCCATAGCCTCATAGGCTCAGTAATGGTGTCAGGCCTTCGGGCTTCCCCTTGAGTTGGATCTCACTTTGGGCCTGTCTCTGGACCTTCTTTTCCTCAAGCTTTTCTCTGTTTCCATCCCTGTATTTCTTTCAGAGAGGAAGAATTATGGGTCAGAGTTTTGACTGTGGGATAGCAACCCCATCCCTCACTTGATGCCCTGTCTTTCTCCTGGAGGTGGGCACTAGAAATTCCCTCTCCCTACTGTAGGTCATTTTATCTAAGGTCCCTGCCTCTGAGTCCTGAGAGTTTCCTACCTCCCAGGTCTCTGGTACATTCTAGAGGGTCCTCCCAAACTCCTTCCTCCCAAGGTTGCCTTTTTCCATTCTTTCTGCTGTCCCTCAGGGTTTTAGTATGTTTTCCCCCACCCAATACCAGATCATATTCCCTTTTCCACCCACTCTCATCCCCTTTTCCTCCCCTGTCCCTTGCTCCCTCCCCCCTTGTGGTTGCTTTCTTCCCCCTCCCAAGTGGGACTGAGGTAGCCTCACTTGGGCCCTTCGGCTTGTTGATCTTTTTGAGTTTTACGGACTGCTAGATATTTTGAAACTATGAATACAAAATTTTAAATGGATCATAAAGTAAATCCTTCTCCTTGAAGTAGCTTCTGTGAAATATTTTGACAGAACAATGAGAAAAATCACTAAAGTAGTTAAAGAAACCTACTCTTTTGCCCTCTTAGTTGTCTTGCCCAACTGGGGCAGAAATTCTGTCTCTACCAGACACCACACAGATTGCAAGAAGCTCAGGTCACATGGGAAAGCAGACCAGAGACAAAACAAAAACCAAGGAACAAAACAAACTTTCAACAAAGACAAACTCAGAAGTCAGTATCTATAGTTAACCCAAATCCAGATGCCTAGAGGCCAGGATCTGAACACAGTCAACAACAGCCAAGGCAATATGTCACCACTAAAACAGCTATTGTACTACAGCAAGCCCTGGATACTCCAACATGATGGAGTCACAAGAAAATGACCTTAACATTTTGTGATTGAGGTCCTTAAAGGTAAAATTAGTGAATCTATGAAAGACATTTAGGAACACACAGAAAATCAAGGATACAAATAACTTTCTTAAAGTAAACCAAGAGAAAAGCAAACAGGTGAAGGAAATGAATAAAGCTTTTCAAGATCTGACAACAGAAGCCATGAGGAAAACACAAACTGAGGGAATCCTGTGTGAAACGTCCTGGTAATGAAGAGGAGGGACAGACCGAAGATACAAGAGATGGAAGAGAGAATCTCAGGGATAAAATATTCAATGAAAAAAAATGATATACTGGTCAAAGGAAATGTTAATTCCAAAAGAGATGGGGAAGGACATACTCAGCAAAGGAAAAATCCAACGAAATGAGATCAATTATGAATATGTATGCCCCAAATACAAGTGAACCCACATTGGTAAAAACTTACTAAGCATTACTAAAGCTTAAATCATACACAGAACCTCAAATATCAATAGTGGGAAATTTTGATACCTCACTTTCACCAGTGGACAGGTCATCCAGGCACAAGCTAAACAGAATAAAAATGTACCTAACATTTCACCAAAATATAAAGCAATATACCTTCTTCCCAACACTTCAGAAAACTTCTTTTCAAAACTGCCCACATAATTGGTCACGAAGCAAGACTCAAATAGTTACAAGAGAATTAATATAGCCTCCTGTATCCTTTCGAACCACCACAGCTTAATGCTGGATTTCTCAACAGAGGAATCTCTAATGGTTGTGAAGTATTTCAAGAAATATTCAAGACTTTTAGGCATCAGGAAAATGCAAATCAAAACAACCATGAGATTCTATCGCATACCTGTCAGAATAGCTAAGATCAAAAAACACAAGTAACATCTCATGCTGCTGAGGGACAAGGGAACACTCCTTCAGAAACTGGAAACAATCTAGATGTTTCGCAAAGAATGGATCTTAAAAATATGATACGTAAATAAAATATGATACGTTAATACACTGGAGTATTGCTCAGCTGTTAAAGAATAACATCATAAAATTTATAGACAAATGCGTGGAACTAGAAAAAATAATCATCTTGAGTGAGGGATACCAGACCCTGAAAGACAAATGTGGAATATATTCACTTAAAGTCCATTATCAGTTGTAAAGGAAATGTTAATCCGGCTAAAATCCACAGACCCACAGAGGATAAGTAGCAAGGATGACTCAGGGGACAGTCAAGGATCTCTCTGGGCAAGGAAAACAAAATAGTATTTCTTGACTGGTGGCAAGTGGGGAGAGGAACAGGGGGGATCATGTGGCAGCTGGTGGAGCATGATGGTGGGAGAGAGTGCTTGGAGTGACAACTGCAATTTGGGGAGGATTTTCGGAGTGAGGTAGAAATGCAGTGCAGTGGAAACCCCGCGAAGTCTAAGAGTCCTAACAATGAAGGCTAAGGAGCCTTATCCCATACCATGTAAGCCTTCCAGTACAGGGCTTCAGACACCACACCAGCCACAAAACCTTTTACCTACAAATTGGCCTGCGTGCAAGATGTTCTGGGATAAAGGTGGTGCAGAAATTCTTGGAGTGACCGATCAATGCCTGATCTAGCTGGTGACCTGTCCCATGAGAGGGAGCCCATGCCTGACAATGCCTGGGGGACAATGAAAGAGGCTGGATATCCTAGAGACCTAGGATAGAACCAAACATGCAGGATCAAAGAGAGAAAGGAGGGGGAAGGGGGGAGAGGGATAGATGGAGGGAGGGAGGGACGGAGGGAGGAAGGGAGGGTGAGAGAGGGAGAGAGAGAGAGAGAGAGAGAGAGAGAGAGAGAGAGAGAGATGAATGAATGACTGAAGGAAGGAAGGGAGGAAAAAGAAAAGGAAGGAAAAGAAAAGAAAAAGCAAAAATGAAACAATTCCTAGTGATACTCTGCCATACTTTCAGACAACCACCTAGCATAATTGGCATCAGAGAGGGTCCATTCAGTAACTGATGGAAACAGATGCAGAACTACAACCAAATACTAGAGATTGAGGAATCCTTCAGAAGAAAGAAGGGAAAGATTGCAGGAGCCCTAGCGCTGAAGGACACCACATGAAAAAACACAGAACCAACTAACCTGGGTTTGTACGGGCTCACAGAGCCTGAACCGAAAAACATGGAGCCCGTCTGAACTAGGCGCTCTGCATATGTTTCATAATTGTGTAGCTTGGTCTTTTTGTGGAACGCGTGAGTGGGAGCATGGGTTGTCTCTAACATTTTTTGCCTACTTTTGGGCCCCCTTCCCTCCTGCCGGGTTGCGGCATCTAGCCTTAAAATGAGGGGAGATGACTAGTTTTACTGCAACTTGATATGACATGTATGTTTTATATCTTTTGGGGGCACCCATCTTCTGAAGAGAAATGGAGGAGTGGATTTGAGGAATGGAAGGAGTAACTGACAAGAGAGAAGGGAGGAGAAAGTATGGTTGAGATGTAATAAATGAGAGGAAAAAACAACATAAAAATCGTAACCACTTTACTAATCTGCCTTAATATACTGCAAAGTCTGGGCTTTGGACTGGGATATAAGACTGGGAAGCTCATAAGGGAAGCAAGCAATTTCCTCAGTAAACTTAGGCTGTTCTAATTTCTATTTTATTCCATAATACTTTTGTGATTTGAAATGAATATTTTCTATAACCCTTAGGAGGAGAATCTCTGATATTAGTTTTTAAAGATTTATACTTTCATTTGACTCTCCATGATGCTATACTGACAAAAGACAGAAGATAGGACTTCCAAGTCCAATGATTTGAGAAAGAAAAAGTAGAAATCAATTAGTTTGGGGAGGTAAATTACCTGAATTACGAAATGTGGCAATTTCTAAAATGAAGAACTTTAATTTTTTTTAGAGTTCAATTTTTACTGTTTTCTCTAAAATCTCAAACCAAAAGCTATTAAGGAGAACATAAGACACAGAAGAGTACAAATACAAAATATTAACACCATAATTTCCTACATTTTTACTATTCCTGTAGCCTTCTAAGCACTTTTTAGACAACACTTAAGTCACATATCAGTCTGAGAAGGGTTACTTGGCTAGTCACTAACATATAAAGTTGAGGATATTTGAGAAATTTTTTAAATTGTTGATAATTTTATAAAATTAATTCCATCTTTATAATGTATTTCCCTGAACTATTTTGTTCATATATTCTTTGCAAGGAGATAAAGAAAAAAGTCACTGACTACATATAGTTTTGATATTCGCACCAAGACTCTGTGTAAAGCCTTGGGACGTGTGAGCCTTTTCAATGAATGCCTACCTGAAAGGACATTCTCATTCATTCTTTGCTTCCAATAAAACCTGTCTCAGGCTTTCAGGAGCCAGAATGCTTTTCTAGCAATCTGTAAACTTTCAGGATGTGCCAACCAAAACAAAACCCTTGTATTTCAATAAGAAATGTATTCAACTTAAGGGATGAAGAAGCTATGAGACCTGCTTTCCACAACTTATGGGAGTCAGTTTTCTCCTTCTAGAATGCAGATATCTACATTAGAGCATGCAAAAGTGAGAAAGAGAGACAGAGAGACAGAGAGAATGAGAGAGAGCTAGAGAGAGCAAGAACGAGAGCGAGAGCGAGAGCGAGAGAGAGAGAGAGAGAGAGAGAGAGAGAGAGAGAGAGTCTTGACAGCCAGTTCTTTTTTCCTTCCTTCTTCAATTAAGAGCTATGTTCAATACCTCCATAACTTTAGGCTATTTTAAATTATGTTAAAATTAATATTTATTGTTATGACTTTAACAAACTCTCTTCTAGGACTCTGATAATAGAGGTTGTATTTCTAGAATCTATATGATATTTAGTATTATTCAGTATATAAAAACATTTATTTCTTCTTATTATACTCTTTAAATGAGTGACGTTAATCAAAAAATATTAGTCGTTAAGGAAGAAAACTTCCATAATACATTATGTACAAAGCAATAATTATATTGAGAGAGATACAGAACCATGACAAGAGAACAATGACAAAAAGTTAAATGTTCTGATATGATAATCAAAATAAAGTTTGTTGGTTTTGATTGGAGAAATTGCCTTTAGTTTAGGTTTTTAAAATGTCATATAACTTACAGAGTCTTTCATGATGTTTTCAATGTTTTACTTCGGTATTCACTGTACAGCTGTTACGTAAATGAACCACACCCTCTATTAGTTTTGGCTCCATTTTCGAAGACAGGGAAAGTGCAGAATAAATAGTTAAACAATTTGTCAAAGTTGTCTACCATAAGCATCTACAGAGTGTGGGCTCAATTCTAATGAATAAATAAGTAATAAAAGATAGAGGATTGGGTTTCCTGTACATATTGAACTATTCCTTGAATATGTGTTTTAAAGTCATACATAACTTTGCAGATTTTGATAGACTGTTAATACAGTTTGATTTATTTGCTTTTGGGCAAAGAACACAGGCCGTGTTTGATTAGGGATTATGTGGCCAGCGGGCTCTAAAATCCAATTATTAGCTATGGCTCATTTAACCTAAATGAATAAAAAAATACCCAGTATTTCTGATAAAAACAACACCCTCTTGTATACTACTTAATAATTTCATTATTTTAAGACCTGTCCAATAATAACACCCTTAGTAGAAGATGTTCTAAAATAGTTTTCAATTGATTGGTGATTAAGTGTGTTGACTCTTCCACATTCTCTCATCCCACAGTTTATGAGAGGGTCCTAAGTATTGAACTTGTAATAGAGTGAAGCCAGTTGACAGGATGTGGGACTTTCCACCAAGTCTGTTACCTAATTTGTCCCCTGGACACACATTGTGGAAAGGAGGAATACAGTATTGCAAGGGAAGTTGTGATCTGAACCCTACACTTGCATTATTTGACACATACTTACCAGCACCCACAAAGTCACACTAAATAAATGAGGGTAATTATAAAACTGAAAAGACATTATGGTAAAATAGCTGGCATTCCATTAGTAGTGTAAGATCTCATATGACTAACCATTTTGACAATATGATCACTTAGGTGTTTTTCAAATATTACAAACTACTCTACAGAAGGTTTATAATTATTCAGAAGCCTCGGAACAGCCAGAACCTTTGCAACAAGATTAATGTGGTAGAGTTTTACACTCTCAGAGTAAGCATGTCTATAAAGCTTAAAGGCACATTTTTATTTGGAGAGTTAGGATTCATATCTATTCTACTAATAAACTGTAAACATTTAAATATAAAGTCTAAACTAATTGATGAATTTATCAACATGAAGCTTATTTTCAAATAAAACATATTGGGACCCCCAAAGTCATCTTCATACAACAAATTCAGAGCATGCATCATTTAGAATGTGCGTAAATGTCTAACTTGTGTATGTGGGAATGTTCATACATGTGCTTGTACTGTGGTTGTATAGGATACATATGGACACCAGGTATCTTCTTCTATTGTTTTCCACCTTGTGTTTTGAGAGAGGGTCTCAGTAGGTCTGATATTCACATTTTGGCCAGAACAGCTGTACTTCAATGATCTCCCTGTGATTGCCCAGTATGCTAGGTTAACAGAAAAATACGACGAACCTCTCACTTGTATGTCTCCTGGGGATCTCAACTCAGGTCTTCAATCTTACATGAAAATTATCTTACCAATTGAGGACTTCCACAATATCTGAGATACTTTTTTAGATCGATACATATATTATTAACTATTAACCCCTGCATAGTGTTAAGTTTAAATCCTTAAGCAACAGTTAATGAGTGAATTACTGGTTCTTTGTGACTAATTTAAAATTCTTAGCTCTAGAGAAAACCAAGATTTTTTTAGATTTGTTTTAAGCGCTTTAATCACCTTAAATTCTTGTTAAATTAGTTTCCAATTCATCTTTTTTAAAAAAAAATGAGGGCTTTGCCTTTTGAACAGAAAAATACATCCTTTTTCTTATGTAGGAAGAACAATGTTCTTGGCTTTGTTCTCCAAAGTACAGAACTATGTTCTATATAAAGAATAAACAGTCTGAAGCAATTTGTAATGGATGTATCAGACAGCATATGTATTGCTACAGACCAATAAGATTCCCTTGAATTTTCTAAACCAAGTTCTTTGTGAAAAGATATTATTTTATAGACATGTAACATGAATGTTTTCACCATGGGGTGAAACACGCCTTCTAAGAAATCCACCTGTGTATCATATCTTGCCATTATTGAAATTTGCCATCTCCTCTCATTTTTCTGATACTATGCAGGCATGAAAGTCGATTTCTATTCCTCTCACTGCAGCCCATTAGGCTCATTTGTCCTTTTCCTCTACATAAAACTAGAATTTACTCATTTTCAAGCATTTTACTCCAAATGGTGAATATAGTCAGGGTTGCTTTATTTTCCAAGGCACTTCTAAAATATATCAACTACATTTAAAACATAGTTGCTGAAGTTTGCAGTTAAAATAAGTACTTGTATAACAAGATATGGACTTATTAAACTGATGACTCAGACACCTATAACTATCCATCCTGCTGTTCTGGGAATGACCGTTGTTAGACACTTGTCCACAGAAGAATCTTGAGGCTAGGTTGCTCAAACGTATTACCTCATCTCGTTTACTTTCCTGAGTTCCAGTATACTAACAATGGCCTCAATGGGTAAGGTGAGTTATGTTTTCTTTAAACCACGTGGCTCATTTTCGATGCTCTAATATGTACTATCTGTAATAGAATATATGAAATTATTTTTACAATATTCATGTGGTTAGTTCTACAGAGTAAATGCATGCAAGAAAAGAATGTATGCTTTTAAGGAGCATGGAGGCATTTAAAGGGTAGCTGTCTTCTGGATGTTAAGTTGTAAGGATGTTCTAACCCATAATTTTCTGTGATGGCAACAGAGAAGGGAGACTTTCTCAAGATGTGCTTCTTTTCAGAACTGAACAAATGACTCAGTTGGGAGAATGGTTGTGGTTTAAGCATGAGGGTCTCAGCCTGAGTTCCTAGTATTCAACTAAGAGCCAAGCTCAGCAACATGTCTATATAATCACAGTGTGGAGCGGGTACATTCAGGTACATTTCTGGGGCATTTTGCCAACCTAGACTAGCTTAAGAGAAGAGTTACAGCTTCAGAGACAAAGAAAAACTATCTCACAAAGTAAGGTCAGAAACAGTAAGTAATAACACCAACAGCAACCTCTGTGTAGTCTCTGCATGAACACACATGTGGAATTGGAAATATTCATGGACACATATGCATGAACCATCTTTTATCAATTCTCCTATTTTTGTCAGTCTGACACAACATATTAAACAATTTGACCAAGTTAATATTTGTGGTTGCGATAGCTTTATAATAGTTTACATACCCCATAATATTCCCCTTATCATTAGTACTTTATTTAAATTCTATTTTAATATGAAAATATTATGATAGTACTTTTGATTGGATATTATTTAGAAGGTACAGTTTTTCAAATAATTTCCTGTTATGTTCCAAAGAATAATATATAACCAGAACTTTATAAGTCATGTTTCTTATGTTTATTAAAGAGTTTAAAAAACTATTTGGAATATTAATACATTTAACAGTGTTTAATTAATCACAAATATGTAGATTTCAAATATTGATAGATGTAGACTCTGTGTTTTTTCATTATATATCTTGTGCTCCCTTTTGTTTTTTTTTTTCTATTTTTAAATGCAAGTACTTTTTCCCCAAATTTATGATTTCATTTCTTTTAGAGCTGACCAGTATTCCAGGATACACATGAAGAAGATATTCATTCTATATTTATGTGCTGATGGACGTCTTTCTACTAGGCTGCTTCCATTTTCTTGACTTAAAGAGCAATAAACACAGGAGTGCAAATGTGTGTGGTAGGTTATGGAGTTCTTCGGATATATATTTTCTGGTCCAGTCTACGTGGTACTTACATACACTTCTTGTATCTCGATAGGCATCTCCTTCTTTAGATTAGGGAAATTTCCTTCTATGACATTTTTGAAAAAAAGAAATTTCTATGCCTGAGACCTCTGTTTCTTCTTCGTTCATTCCTAATATTCTTAGATTCAGTCTTTTCCTAATATCCAGATTTCCTGGATATTTTGTGCCCAGGTATTTTTTAGATTTAACATTTTATTTAACTAAGGTATCCATTTTTTTTATGTCCTCTCTTGGATGCCTGAGATTTTTCTGCCAAATTCTTTTGATGAGGCTTGCCTCTAAAGCGTTCAAGTTCCTGAATTTTTCAATTCTAGTTTTCCCCTCAGTTTGGAATTTTTTTATTGGATATTTTTGTATTTATATTTAAATGTTATTCCCTTTCCTAGTTTCCTGGACATAAGCCCCCATCCCCCTCCCCTTCTTCCATAAGGGTGTTCCCCTCCACAAACACGCTCCCTTCCCACCCCCTCCCAACATTGCCCTACATTGGGGGATCCAGTCTTGGCAGGACCAAAGGCTTCTCCTTCCCTTGTTGCCCAACAAGTCCGTCCTTTGCTACATATGCAGCTGGAGCCCTGGGTCATCTATTATCTTTGTGTAGTGGTTTAGTCCCTGGGAGCTGTGGTTGTTTGGCATCGTTGTTCTTATAGGGTTGCAAGTCCCTACAGCTCTTTCAATCCTTTCTCTAATTTGTCCAATGGGGATCCAGTTCTCAGTCCAATAGTTTGCTGCTAGCATTCGCCTCTGTATTTGACATGCTCTGACTGTGCTTATATCTGGTTCCTATCAGCATGCACTTCATAGCTTCATCAGTCTTACCTAGTTTTGGTGGCTGAACATATATATGGGCTAAATACCCATGTGGGGAGACTCTGAACGGCCATTCCTCCAGGCTCTGCTCCAAACTTTGACTCCATATCCCTTCCTATGAATATTTTTATTCTTCCTTTAAGAAGGAGTGCACTCTGGTCCTCCTTCTTCTGGAGTTTCATGTGGTCTGAAGATTGTGTCTTGGGTAATTCAAGCTTTTGGGCTAATATTCACTTATCATTGAATACATATCGTGTGTGTTTTTCTGTGATTGGGTTACCTCACTCACGATGATATTTTCTAGTACAATCCATTTGTCTATGAATTCCTGAAGCCATTGTTTTTGATAGATGAGTAATATTCCATTGTGTAAATGTACCACATTTTCTGTATCCATTCCTCTGTTGAAGAGCGTCTGGGTTCTTTCCGGGTTTTGGCTATTATAAATATAGCCTATGAACATAGGAACATGCATTTTTTGTATGTTGGAGCATCTTTTGAATATATGCCCAGGAGAGGTATAGTTGGGTCCTCAGGTAGTGGAATATCCAATTTTCTGAGGAACCTCCAGACTGATTTCCAGAGAGGTTCTACCAGTTTGCAATCCCAACAATGGAGGAGTGTCCCTCTTTCTCCACATCTTTGCCAGCATCTACTGTCACCTGGGTTTTCATCTTAGCCATTCTGACTGGTGTGAGGTGGAATCTCAGGATTGTTTTGATTTGTATTCCCTGCTGACTAAGGATGTTGAGCATTGCTTTAGGTTCTTCTCAGCCATTCGATATTCCTCAGATGAGAATTCTTTGTTTAGCCCTGTACCCCATTTTAATAGGGTTATTTGGCTCTCTGGAGTCTAACTTCTTGAGTTCTTTGTATGTTTTGGATTAGTCCTCTGTCAGATGTAGGATCAGTAAAGATCTTTTCCCAGTCTGTTTGTTGTCATTTTGTCCTAATGACAATGTCCTTTGCCTTATAGTGCTTTGCAGTTTTATGAGGTCCCATTTGTCAATTCTTGATCTTCGAGCATAAGCCATTGGTGTTTTGCTCAGGAAATTTTCCCTATTACCCATGTGATTGAGACTCTTCCACACTTTTTCTTCTATTAGTTTGAGTGTATCTGGTTTGATGTGGAGGTCCATGATCTACTTGGACTTAAAGTTTGTACAGGGTGATAAGAATGGTTTGATTTTCATTCTTCTACACGCTGGCTTCCAGTTGAACAAGCACCATTTGTTGAAAATGCTATCTTTTTTGGATGCTATTTTTATTGGATGGTTTTGGCTCCTTTGTCAAAAATCAAGTGACCATAGGTGTGTGGGTTCATTTCTGGGTCTTCAATTCTATTCCACTGATCTACCTGCCTATCTGTGTATCAATACCATATCAGTTTTTATCACTATTGCTCTGTAATACTGCTTGAGGTCAGGAATGATGATTCCCCCAGAAATTCTTTTATTCTTGATGATATTTTTCACTATCTTGGGTTTTTGTTATTCCAAATGAATTCGCAAATTGTCTTTCTAACTCTGTGAAGAATTGAGTTGGAATTTTGATGGGATTTTTTTACATATTGTTTCAATTTCCAATTTCATGTCTTAAACAATTTCCTTTATTTCACTCCACTATTTGTTATGTTTCCATATAATTCATTAATCTATTCATTCACATTATCTTTAATGTCCTTGAGCATATTCATAATAGCTATTTTGAAGTCATTTTCTTGTCTTTCATCTGTATTGCATTAGGGTCTACTCAGTAGGGTTGTTAAGCTTTAATGGAGACATATTGGCCTGCTCTTATTGATTGTGCTTTCTGTTGGCATCTAGGCATGTTTAGGATGATTGTAATTCTAAGTACAATTTTTTGGTTTTGTGTTTCTTGGGTTGCTGGTTCTGTTGCCCTCCCTGGGTCTTAGGACAGTATGGTAACTGTAGATTGCCTGGTAGAGAACACTTCTGAGATCTTGCCAGGTGTATACCAGGGGAAACCAGGTAGAAGCAGATGTTTCTAGATATTCAGAGATGTCAGTAGAAGTGGAGATAGGCTAAAAAGGGGAGACTGGGAAGGTCTACAGAGAGGAGCTAAACTGCATGTACCATCATGATTTCCTTATTCCCATGCAAATGGGTGCAGAGAGGACAGAGAGATCACAGCAGGTGGCCTTCTCGAAAGTTGGTGTTAAAACTTAGCAATTGGAATTGGAGGAGAGAAGGGAGAATGAAAATCACTTACTTGATTCCTTGGACAGTGTGGGTTTCAAGGGATTCCTGTTGGAGTTGGTGGGTGAAACAAAGGGATGGAGTAGTTGAGGAAGGTTGTCAGAGAAGATCTGCATGATGTGCTGGGGGCACAGAGACAAAGGGGACACAGCAAATGGTCTGCTAAAAAACTGAGCAAGATACTGGGTTACTGGAATTCTTACTTATCACTTTGGAGAGGTATAGAAGTAAGTTTTAGTTTGCCATGATAATGTTCATATTTTGATATAGAAATGAAATTTAATACTTTTGTAAAAATTCTAAGTTAATTTCGTATCTTTATAAATATACAGCTAGAAAACAAAAATCTACATTTTTATATAGCTACTGAGTTACTGTAGTAGAATTCCACTCAGGTAGACAAAGCTAAATAGTTGCTTAGAATTCGAAACTAGCCTATACAACAAAACCTAATATTAAGAAGAAAATACTTGAAGAAATAAAAATAAAGTTGTCTACTGAAGTACTCCACCAATCTTTACAAAACTCTACTTTTCATCAACCACAGAAATCAAATATTGTATTCATTATACTTAATAATTCAAGTAAGTATATTTTTTTCTTTATAGTAGCTATGATAAAGGATTCAGAGTTAGGCAGTTGCCCATTTCTAAGGACTAGTTCAAGTCTGGCCCAGTTGGGGTAAAGGAAGTCTATCACTCCCGCTGGAATTTCCCAGGTTCATGCTATTGTCGCTTTGGGTTTCTTTGCAGAGATTCTGATTTTACTACATAGTTCCTGTCACCAGAAGAGTGATGTGGAACTATAATTCAAGATTCCAGGACCCATTTAACCCTATACCCCATGACTATGAGGCCAGTATAGACAAGGCTGGCAATTTTGGGGGTCATCTTAGGTGGAGTCTGCCCCACACTTGATCACAATTATATTGGCCTTCATGAGCTAATCCTTGGGAATGCTTTCCTACGTGCATCCTTTCTGAGTGCATATGGGGATGTGGTGACCACTTCAGTTGCATTGTCAGTTTAGGCTACCTTCCTTCAAATGAGCTAGCAGTTTGATAATAGATAGGGTCTTTGGCTCAGAAAAGCTTTCCTTTTGTTTTGAAGCAAAGCACTTGAACTGTTTCAAATGTTTTGCTGTCTGTTCCCTCTATGTCTAAAATTTTAATCTTGCTCACAAGCCAATCCTTGCCAATCTTTACTTTTTTAATATCCTTCCTCTACATATTTTACGTGCTCACGGTAGACCTAGATGAGAGCCGAGAGGCATAACAAAAAACACAGTAAGAAGCTATCCTGTCTTGAAGTTTCCTCATCATACAACATCATTTATTCATTAGCTTTAAATTTAACCCCAGGCTAGCAGGTTAACACACAGATGAAAGCTACTAGCCACACAAACCTCTGTTCAGACCCCAGAGGCTACATGTTAATGTAGACGTGTTGGCTCACTTCTGCAAGCCCAGTGCTTCTCTGACTAGATTACAAGTGGAAACAGAACTGCCAGGAAATTCACAGGCTACTTAGCCTTGAAAATGCTATGCAGCAGCAGAATGAGTCAGAGAAACCATGTGTCAGTGAGGTTAAAGAACTTACTATTGATAAATTGTCACCTAACATCCACATGCATACTGTCTTTGGAATTTAGAATTAAACATACACACACACAAACACATGCACACACACACAAACAAAATGAACAGTAACTTTATTTTAATCTTTATTATTTTATTTATTTACATTTCAAAAGTTGTCCCCCTTCCCATCCCCCCACCTCTGAGAGGTGGCTCCCCCAACTACCCAGTCAGCTCCACTTCACCCATTCCCCCCCCCCAGCATCCCTCTTCCCTGGGCCATCAAGTCTTCACAGGGTTAAGCACATCCTCTCCCACTGAGGCCACAGAAAGCAGTTGTGTCCAAGGCTATGAACCAGTCCATGTGGGCTGCTTGGTTTTTGGCTTAGTCTCTGTGAGCTCTGAGGGGTCCGGATTACTTGACACTGTTGTTCTGCCTGTGGGGTTGCAATCCCCTTCAACAATTTTAGTTCTTCCTGTAACTCTACCATCTTGGTCACAGACCTCAAATTTACATGCTCAGGACTTGTGCCCAATGTTGTCAGATTTTTTTTCCAGAATATCACATGGATAATTCCTAACCCAAATCCTGATAAAACCTCTGTTGTTCTTTGAAACTCATAGTTGAGTCTTCTCTCTCTCTCTCTCTCTCTCTCTCTCTCTCTCTCTCTCTCTCTCTCTCTCTCTCGATCTTTTCTGTTCTCTTGTGAGTTGGACATATTCTGTCTCTGACTCATCTTTTCAAAATCTTTCTCTGTTTCATCACTTTGTCTGTCGCCCAATTAGACATCACTTTCAAACATGGCAGCATCTTTTTTCAAATTATCTTTGCCTACATTATTTTGGATCAAAGGTATGTGTGATAAGGTCTGTATGTAGACAGAGGTATGTCTGTATTTCAACCAGATCATTGTTGCTGGATCATAATTACTCTACACCAACAAGAATAATTCATTAAACTCTGATTCTAGTATGCCAGGTTTTTAATAGCCTAAAATTCCAAACTCTCTATGTTCCTCCATCCAAGACGTTCCATGGGCTTAAATATTAATGGTCATGTTCATCACAACAGTAACCCCATTCTTGGTACTAAATTTTTATATTGGTTATGCATATTTTTTAAAAAGACACATGACAAAAACACTTTCGGGAAAGGAAGGTTTGTTTTGGGTCTTAGTGTGAGGATACATCATAACTACATAAATTCATGGTAGCACGGCCTTTATTCAGCTGTGTTTGCAATCGGGAAGAAGAGACTGATGACAGTTTGTGAGACACTCATTTTCTCCTTTTTTTTTGAAGCTTTTTTAGTTTATTTTACCCTCAGAAATTTGCATATCACAGCAGAACATCAAGTCACCGTAGAGCTACTCCTTTGGCTTTTTGCCAGCACCAACATTGGCCTTTGCAGTCCCTCTGACCTTCTTCATTCTGTTCTTGCGTTCCTTTCGCTGTTTGCGGGAGGTCTTTTTCTTCTCATAAAGGCCATGTCTCGCAAGTCTAGATCCTAACTCATGGAATGAAATAACTTACACCGAGAGTGGGTCTTCCCATTCAATTTGTCTAATCCAAATGATCCTTAACAGACATGCTAACAGATTTCCTTTAACTGTAATTATAAATCTACCCAACTGTAGTTGCCATTCATGGTGAATCCTCAAAATGACTAAAGGTACTTATATGCAGAGGTAGAACGAAATTGTGGGTCAGTAAAATCCCCTACTAATCCCAGCGAGTATAACAAGCCAAATAAGTATTTGTATACCAAAATAAATATACAAGACCTAATAAAATTATAGCACAGTCCATAATGTCTATGCATTTAGTAGAACAAATTAAAAAGACATTGAAGAAATTAGGAATGAAAGAACTCCAAGTATTGCATATCTCCTACCCCGCAAGTAACTCAAGGAAAGCTGAAATGTCTACTGCTCATTAAAAGGAAGGACAAATAAGTCAATGCCTATGATCGTATTTGTAGTAAAATATGTGACAGGATCTAGAATTAACTAAGAGCAAGCCTGTGGGCTCCACTTTAGGCTATTACTTTGATTAGGTTAATTGACATAGAAATTAGTATATAATTATATATGGCAGTATTCTATGTATAGAGATTCCTGATTGAATGGAAAGATGAACAAGAACTGTGTGATAGCATTCACCTCTCTTTGCTTCCTGACTGTAGGTGTAATGTGACTAACTACTTCAAGTCCCTGTCACCCTGGATCCCTTACCATGAAACATAGTACCCTTAAACTATAATCAAAGCAGACTCACTTTCTTAAGCTCCTTTTTTTCCCAGGTAATCTTATGACAGCAATGAGACAAGGAATAACAAATATAAAGCCAAATATTGAAAATAGTACTAACCTTGCCATCAGGAAAAGCAGTGCTAGGTAGAAACAACACCTCCACAACTTTTGAGGGACAAAAGTTCAGATTGTCTGATAGTATTAAAATAGCGCCTTGCTGAGGGTGGATTCCAGCAAATATTCATATCCAGTGCCGTGACACAACCTCAGAGAAAAGGAGCTGTCTACTTAGACATTTGTGGGAATGAGCCCAAAACAAACCACAACTCTGGCAAAGCAAATTAACTCTTCAAGGCACATGAAGAATGGTGTAAGCTTGTGAGCTTCCAGAAGACTCCAATGATCACCTCATTGTTGCATACCCATCAAGTCAAGAAAAAAATGTTAAAAACTCAAACCAATGAAAATGGAGATAGTGCGCATCAAAACAATGTAGTACAGCAAAAGTATTACTAAGAAGCTTATAGAAGTCAATGCCTGTATTGGAGAAATACAAAGAGCCCAAACAACTGGCATATTTCTTCATCTCAAAAATTAGAATACTAATCCAAGCCTGACACTCACTAAAGTGAATTCACTAAGCACACTAAAAGTGAAACAGAAATAAGTGAACTGGAAGCTAAACATGTCATTTAAAATCAGTTAAAAAGATGTCTCTCCAAGACAATTTTCAATGAAATAGCAGACCCCCTGGCTAGACAGAAAGAAAAGTAGAGAACAGTTCTAATGGTTGAAAGCAGACTTAGAAAGCCAGACCGTTGACATCTCAGAATTACAGCAGTGCTAATCTTGAGACTGCATCGTCTGGCACATCTGATTAACGGAATGTACGACATCTTTTCAGGCACGTAACTTTAGCAAAATGGATCACAAACAGAACTTGAGCAGAGAAGGCCTCTACAGGTGCCGTCTTATTTTGCAAATGGAAATAAACATCAGAGATCACTTGTTCTTGGTTTGACACAGTGGGAAAGCATGGGAGGAATAGATTACTCAAACAATACAGATTAGCGTGGTACTCAGAGCATCGTAACAAACAAGGGGATGCTGTCTGCAGAGCATGCTGCTGCTTGGCTGTTTTTCTCTTATTCCTGTAACACAACCGCAGCACAGTGCTAGGGATGATTTCAGGGAGGCCATCTGAGCACACATCTCTGGGAGTCAAAGCTCACTGTATTTTCTTTTGATTAAAACTTCCAGGGAAAGACACGCGACTATTCTGGGAACTAGATTGAACGATCATCTTCTAGATACTAGGAAATGACAAAATGGAAGATATGAGAGGTTTGTAATACAGTATGTTAGAGTAAGGTACCAAAAAGTAAAGGTCATTTCCCACTTTGGAGCATCTACTTGATAAGCAGCCTCCCGAATAGGATGGAGCACAGCAGATAGCTACAAGTGCACTTCACCACACTGGAGTAGTGTGAAGGGCACAAAGGACCTGTAGCTGTCTCCACTTTGGAGCGTACAGCTACACGCGACAGCTCTCCCACCAACCACATCCTTAGCAGTCATTTAGAGAGCACAAGAGATTTCAATTTGAAAACAGTGTTCAACCGCTCCTTACTTAAGGTTGGGACCTTAGGATCCCCTTCCCACTTCAAACTAGAAATTTTACATGGCTACATCTTTCGCTGGTCTTGTATAGGTAGCCACAGTTGCTGAAACAGTTTATATCCCGAAGACAGAATTTCACAATGGCATTTCCATTGCCTCACACCTTAAACAGTATTATCTGCCCCTTGATGGTGAGGGACTGAGAGTGGCATCTACTGTATAGTTGAACAATCACAGCTGCTTACTCTTAGCTCTGTGAAGAGTAAACATCACTTTGTTAAGCACCATCTAAGCACTGGACAATGAAGCCTATATGACCAAGGCTAAGAGTAGCACAATCTACCTATGTTAGACCGGACTGAGTAGTGTCTGCCTATTGTTACAGCACTTCTGTAGCCAGCTGGTAGGAGGAAACAGAAGATACATAGTAGCTTGTGAGCCAGCTAGATGGTATCCTCAGGGAGAAATGAACAATAAAACCCTGTCTCAGACAAACTGCATGTAAAGATTCACATCTGCATTTTGACACGATTATACACACAGTCAACTATTATATAGAATCATTCTGTATACTTACAAAACGTCAAACCTTGTCTCATTGCAATTTTTCAAAGCTATTATGTTCCCAGTTACACAACATGGGTTTTTGGTCCTCAATGCTTTATTTTGTTTCAAGGACTTCCTGATGTTCACATTGCTGATCCAGTCTGAAGTATAATTTCAGTTTATTTGTATTTTTTTCTTTTGTCTCTCTGTGTTTTCTTTCCACCTTCCCAATCTTCGGAACACTCAAAAATATATAAGATTTGTGGCTTCTGCTGAATGGGACAATGAGGGTATCCTATGGACTCACAGAGCCAGCTATTGTGTTGGCATATTTCCTGATTTATTGTTTCCATTCCTCCTGCCAAAGGAAGTTTATAGGTCCTAGTTACAGAGTGCAGTTATGCTTATGCTCAGAGTCTTTCCATGGATGGGAAAAGTACAACGACTTACCTATTTTGTATTTTGAGCCTGGCTCTTTCCTCTCCAAACCTCTCTGGAATACATCAGCTTGGCTAATTTTTAAGGACCAATCACATGGGAGTTTACTCCTTTTTCTAAATTTAATTCCAAGCAGGCCTAGACTTTAGTATCTGCTTTATAGTTTCTAACCTAAAGTAATTTGATTTCTTTTGGGAGCACAGCTATACCCTTTATATTTAATAATTCTAAAATGTACTATAAGCTTTCCGCTGACTTAATGTGTGTGAGTGAGAGTGAATTCAGGATCATTATTATAAATCTTATATTTCCTTCCACTTTCAGAAATACACATTATTTGGGAAATTGCTAATTTTCCACTGTTCTGTTATCACATTTTAAACTCTAATTCCTTGAATATAGCTTCTCCTTTTTACTTTTTAACTATGCCTTCCTGTTTGTCTTATATGGTCATAGTCTATGGGGAGTTTTGTTGACGTGTCTTTTATTCGCATGATATAACTGTCATCTCTGAGTCTTACTGTCTCTGTCTGTAACTTAGGCCTAGTTCTGGAAGCTTCTACCCTCCATAGCATCTAATCCAAGCCTAGAATGTTTTCAGTTTCTGAGACTTAGTGCTGAATAAGCTCACTCTTTCTAGCGCATTCTGATCTCTGGCTGGCTGGTTCAATTCAGCTCTTCTGGTACAAATTTCTCTCCAAGCTGACTGATTTAATCTGGCTTCTCTTAGCTTCTCCTGAATCGCTTTGCTTGGCCTTACACTAATTCCATCAATATTTTCTAATCTGGCACCTTCTCATCCTCTGGCTCATTCTGTATTCACCTGTGTCTCACTCTCTCTCTCTCTCTCTCTCTCTTCCTAGTCTGTCAATTTTTTCTCTGATTCATCACTTTGTCTGCCACTCAATTAGACATCATTTTTAAACATCTACAACTAATTTTACTTTCAGTAAAATCAAATTTTAAAGGTATGTGCTAAGGATGCATCTGAATTTTAGCCAAAGGAATTAAAAGTCTGTGCAAAGGGGCGGGCCATACCACCACTAGAAACAGAACTTTTCAACAAATAACACAACCTCAGAGTTTACAGTGTGATCAAATATCATGCAAATTTTCAAATCTTTTTGCTTCATAAAGTGTTATTGATCATATATAATCCGGATGTTTGGCATATATTACATACATATTATAATTTATATTTCTACATTTTCTGGATTTTTCTTTTTATTTACCATTTAATTACTCAGATCTTTAAAAGTATTTCCAATATGATTTAAGCAACATATAAATATGCTGTAAATATATGTGCAGATACATATACATATGTATATCTATTTTGTGATTGTATATACACATACTATTTTTTCTTATATTTTCTGTTGTCACAGTAAATTATCATTTACTACATTCTGTCAATTTTCCTTAGATGTATGAATATCTTTGAAACATTTCCTTATTTATGTATGACTAAATAGTATTTTTAAACTATGGTGTGGGCTTCATTGGCTGTTACATGGCAGATGTGTCTTGTAACCCTTCATGTGAGTAGGTAATATCATGTTGGATATTACATGGGGAAAATATATGTCAGATCTATGGTCAAGACTTAAAGACCATTTACAGATGAAGGATTTTACTTGTGAGACTAAGCCTGATCCAGAGATGACCTTTGAAATGTTGGTACAAGTGAGTGTCTTTCAGTCTATTGACTGACTTCAAGGTCCTAGTACATTTTTAAAACGTATTGACCATTGAAAATATCATTTCTTAAATTTGAATATGCATTAACAAAAATCATTTGTCTAATTTAAAAAATAAGTCAATTTCCGATGTAGGGATCAGAACTAAACCAGGAAATGACTTTGTTTGGCAGCTCTGAAGAAGTGCAACTTCAGTGATTTGATGTTATCTCTCAAGTTTTATGTGATGTGGATATGAGACACTAGAAAATATCTTTGCATCCATCTAAAGTGTTAACTTTAGATGATTTTACTCACTAAAATACCTGACCATTCCTATAACCTTCATGGTTATTTTTGTGGCCATGTGTCATTCTAATTGATAACTTTAAGGAGACGCTCTGAGATAGGTAGTTTTAAAAAGTGGGATATTTTATTAGTACTGTAATGTGATTCCAGCATTGGCCTTTGATAGTTTCGATACTAAAATAAAACTCAAGTGGTAGTCGATTTGGTTGAAACATGTGATCATCTTTATAATCTTACAATACTAATTTGTGAGTTTCTTGAATCTGCAGAATGTTGGCTCTTTTTAGAGGAATTCAGTGAGTGATTCATAGCTTCAGAATCTCCCTTAAATTATTTACAGTCTCTTTTCTATGATCCAAGATATAAACAAGTTCCTTTTCATATGCTCCTGTGGCATATTGTGCTTCCATGTCATAGACTTGGAATCAACAGAGACAAGGATCATGGATGGAAAACTTCTGGTTTCCTAAAAATTGATAATTATATAATTTTATAGAATACCAGTAAATTATCAATTAAAATCCTCATAGTTAGGATGAGTTTTTCTCTAGCACAGAATCTTTATGACTTTTTGCCTTACTTCCTTGTCATTTCAGAGATTTCCACCTCCGCTCTATTTACACTTTCCTGACACAAGAGATCAGAACTGAACCAGTAAATGACTCTGCTTTAGAGGTGCTGAGGAGTACAACTTTAATGACTTATGTGAGGTATATATGATATAATAAATATGGTTTAAGTGCAGTAGAGGCTAGCGGAACAAAAATTTCGATTAATAATCTCCACTTACGAGGTACTGTTGGAACAGAGTATCTGCCTCTGTCTTAGTACATAAAAATATGTTATTTTATAAGATACAATTTTAAAAATGAGTGCCCTTCATTGCAGACTTAGGTGTCTCCAACACAAATGTGTACAAAAACTATTTAGACATGTAGGACAGAATTATAATTTTTATGTTGAAAGAAATAGTTATTTTAGAAAAAGGAGGCTGAGGAGTGCTCAATTCCAAACAATGTACAAAAACTGATTTGCTTTTTTCCTCCAGGCATTAAGTCTGCAAATCACAAATGAACACAATAATGACAGGTACAGAGGAGTCCACATATACAACACACAAAATTAATGCCCATTCTCTTCTGTAGGCGAGAGAAAACATGCAATGTTCATCATCTTGGCTTATTTTATTTAGGATGTTGATTTCTGATTTCTAATTTCATATGTTTACTCAAAATGAGAAAATTTCTTTGTTCTTTATGGGTGAACAAAACTCTGTCATACAAACACACATATATGCATACCTACGTGTGTGTGTGTGTGTGTGTGTGTGTGTGTGTGTGTGTGTGTGTGTAATATATAAAAACACACCATATACTATGCCTACCTGCTGGGAGACACATAGACTCATTCTCTAACTTAGCAACTCTAATAGCGTTGCAGCAGACACAGGTGGATACTGCTTCATGATGCTAACTTAGATATCTATTGGTGTAGTTTTTTAAGTGGTATACCTGAACCACATAATAATCATATTTTGAGTCTTTTGAAGCTATCTACACTGCTTTCCATACTTGACCAGCACTATTTCTGGGCTCTTTCTTCTCTCTAAGTCATCTGCGGACTTAGTTGTTGTTTTGTACTTTTATTTTTTTAGAATGCCCATTGGATAGACTTGATCTTCTACAGAAACTAAAGATACAGCCTAGACAAGGCTTCCTGAAATGGACATCAATAGCTCACAGAATAACCCCCAAAGCTGACAAGAGGGATTGTATGAAATGAACAGACTTGAGCACAGCAAACTAAACAACACAGTGCGAAGACCTTTAACTGCTCTCCGTCTGACAGGAGATTAACATCTACAGTTTAAAAGCTAAGGACCAGCACTCCCCAACAATCAAGCCAATACAACTGTAAGTGAAATTAGTAGACACGTCTCAAAATTCAAACCATAGGTGGCCAAGTGATATGTTTAAAATGGCTCACCACTATTTTAATGATTATGAAGATGAAAATCAAAGCTGGCAGGTGCTATGCAGCAAGATCTTCCTTGTGCATGTGAGCTTCCCACAGATGGCCCTTTGTCTTGCTTGGCTCCAATAATACAGATATTTACTCTGGAAAGGCACAGCACCAGAGACTTCCTCCCAGGATTGCTTCTTGCTACTGATGTGCCTTCTCATGTTTGTCATTGCCATATTCCTGATTTATTTGGCTTGGTATGAGTAGACACTGGGAGACCTTCACTACCTTATAGCTTGATGTGATAACTTCCTGGGTGATAGCCCACTCCTTGGGTTAATTTTCCTGCAGATAAATATGAAGATGAATGTTCTTGAGATGGCACTGTTTAGATTAATTAATGATTTTTTGGGGATTCCTGATTTGATTTAAGTTTTCCGTAGTTACCTTGATTTAAATAATTTTGGAGAAGTTATGGTAGTTGGTATAAGGTTTAAAGTTAGAATCAAGAATAAAATGTGCCTCTTCCTCATAGAATGGAAAGAGCTGTATGACATAGAAAAAGGAGTACAATATGAGCATTCATGCATTTTAAGCACTATAGTAGCAAAGAACAAGTTAATGATGAAAGAAAACACTCATTCTAGATTGGGCTTAAATTTCTTGATGTTGTGATCTAAAGAGATGGTAGCAGGTGTTTGGTGTGCACCATGAAAAGGAAGATTATAAATAAAGAATAAATAATTATATAATGAATAAAAACAGGAACAAAAGAAAAAAACCTGAGAACAGATGATTAGCCAGCCTAGCTGATTAAGACTTCAAAAACAAGACATAAGACAGATGACCTGTTCCTTAGTAAATACAGATTGTCTTCAGCCAAGCATAGAGAAAAACTTCCAACTATAAACTTAGCTTGTTTAAATGTTGTTAATCTATGACAAAGGAAGTATTGCTTTGGGGTTACAATGAGCTTGTGGGTAAAAAGATAAATGAGAAAAGTTAAGTTAGATATAAGTTTCAAAAGAATAATACATAATCATTAATCCTGTTGTAATTTCCTTTAGTGTAATGACTCTAGACTCTTTTTGCTGAATACTTTTTGTATTGTGGTTGTTTTTAGAAAATATGTCATTTGTGGTTATGAGGTAATATTCTTCTTACAGAAAAAACTTTGTCTTCAGGGGTATAAAAAGGGTTAAGAGAAAAAATAAAGTTTTTGGAACGTTGCACCAAATTCATCTACCAAATATATGTGTCCACGTGTTGAGTTGCTGAAGCTTGCTGGAGTTTGCTCCACCCATGAATGTGTGTGTGGGGTGGGGGCAGGAGTATCTAGTTTTGAAGTCCTATATGTTTAATAGGCTAATTAAACAATTTGCCAAACTTTACTAATTTTTGAAACTTGTCAAAATTGGGAAACATTACTGCATGGAACCACGTTGGGAGCCTCTTTGCATTCTATGTCTAATTTGTGCCAGTACCGTGCTATTTGTGTTCCTAGGATTCGGTATGGAGCCTTGACATCAGATATTGTAATGCTTCCAACAATGTCTTATTCTCTGCATTGTTTTGGATATTTGAAGTTCTGTTCGTTTGTTTGTTTGTTTGATTCCACATGACTTTTGTATGTTTTTCTTACATCCAGGTAGAGTATTTTTTAGAATTTTGAATTTATTTACATTGTTTCTGTAGAACATGTTGAGCAATATAGTCACTTTGTAATATTCAATTTTCCCATCCATGACAATGAAAAATCTTTCCATAATCCAGTTTCTTCCATTTAATTTTCAGGGTCTTATTTTGCCTCTTACTTAGGCTGTTCATAGAATTATGTTTATATATGAAACTATATGTCAAAGTTACAATTTTATAAGTTCAATGAATCTCCAAATATCTGTAATGGATCCATTGCATTTTGAAAAGCAATGCAATTTTCTAATGTCTTCATATATTCAAGCTTATCAAAATCTGGGGCTTGGAAAAATGGCTTCATGGTTGATATCAAATATTGTTCTTTCTCAGGGACTGAGCTCAGTTGCTCCATTTTATTACCCATTTCCGGTAGCTCACAGCATTCTGTAACTGCAGGTCCAAGGGATCCCATCTTCTTCTGACCTCTTTTGACCCCTAATTCCTTTTTGTATTATATATATATATATATATATATATATATATATCAAGCCTTAGAAATGACAGTAAGAAATTAAATGACATAAACAAAGTTAGGGTGAAGAGAGGAGAAAGGAGACCAAGTTGTATTTTAGTACTATAGTTTTTAGTATTTAGTATTTTATAATACATAAATGACTGACCAAGGCAAGGAGTGTGAAGACTATAGAAAGGCTTCCTTGGAAGCTGCTTTCTGGGGGAAAAAGCCTTTATGAGAATTTAAATTACCATATAATCTTTTCACTTAAATTTTTAGATTTACAGAAATATTGAGCACAAGGTCAGTGTTTCTGAGTTGGTAGGACATTTGCCTAGAATGCTTGAAAACATGTGTTTGGTGATGTTGGCTAAATTTGGGGTCTTCTGCTCTGCTTTTTGGGCACTTTCGAACCCACCTTTCTATTCTTTATGCTCTTTTAAAGTACCTTTTGGGCAAACATTCTTAGTGTAGAAAGAGATTGGTTACAGTTGTCCACCAAACTAAAATATGGATGTTGTTCTGTAATTTATCTAGCTATTCATACAACAATGAACTTTTAAAAGTTTTATGTAATTTTACACAAATTTGTACATTTGAAATTTTAATGCAACTTTTATATATACTAATGCATCAATATGGGAATATATTCTAATTTCAAAATACCCAAAGAACATATTTTATTTAAAATATCTTATTTTAAATAATAATAAATACTGTACAAAGAGAGTCTATGTTTCCTTTACTTTCGGTAACAAATCTTGCAGAACTGTAGCACAGTATCCTACTCAGGATATTGGCCTTGATATATTCAAGACAGTGATAAAATACACAAGCAATTCTTTCATCTGAAAATAGAGACAATTTTATTTTTTTTCCTTTCAAATGTTTATGTCCTACTTCACTGACCTCAACTTTTAGATTTATGGTGAATAAGACTGATCTAAGTAGAAATCATTGCCTTCTTCCAGACTAAGAGGAAAAGTGCTGAGCTTTTCATAGAATATATCTTTATCTATGGCATGCTTGCTGATGAGCGTTCCAATTTGAGAGCCATTCTAGCTTTCATTTCCGAGCATGTGACTGAGGATTGCATGTGGGCTTTTGTCAAATACCATTTTGCCTCAGTAAGATTGAATCAATTTTAGCTTTGAACTTGTTCATATGACAATTTATATGGAATGGTTTTTAAATACTATGTTAAATTATAGCAATTCTTATCACAATATCACTTAAACCTGATCTATAACTTGTTCTAAATGATTTACTCAATTTTCTTTAATAATTTTGGTAATTTTTTTATTTTGTATATACACTCAGAATAGTCATATTTTCTTTTCCTGAAATTTCTTAGTCTATATCTATGTAGTGCTAAAATTTCCTCTGAGATAAAATCTTCCATCTTGGCAAGAACTTAGTTAAGACACAAGATATTCTAAAGGGAGGCAAAACATCCATCTTTCAGAGATCACTGAGCTCATAAAGAAAACAACTCAGTGCCTTCAGAAAGTTTCTATAACTGCTCAGATTTACTAGGTTCCTTCTTTCCCAAATATATAAGAAGTAAGGACTGCTGAGATACACTTTCAGAAAACTAAGCATCCAAGAGTCTAAGCTGCTTAATAGACACACAGACCAATAGAGCTACCCAGAAAAACCATTCTCCAACCTGTTGAGTTGCCTAAAGGTTGTACAGTAACCTTCATATTGATGTCTAGATTTTCTGAAATATCCCTCATACCAAGATGTGCTTTTGGTTATCTATCCGTCCTTGAGGTTTGTTGCTGTTTTTCCTATAAGTAATTCTTCATTCATACTCCTGTGAGATTGCTCAGTTGAACTTTGATAGCATCCTTACTTAGCTTTGTAGTAGGTCTCCTGTTTGTAGTGACTAGGTATTTATTAATAACTCTCCAGAAAGAATGTAAGATTCGTTTCATTATTGAGAAACATTCTCTTCTATTTCATTCTCGAAGTAGTAGCAGCTAATAGTATTTTACAGGGCTAAAGATCAAGGACTTGTATTTCCTTCTCCTGGCAGACACACTTAGTTCCTTGCCAAGTACATATCTACCACATAGTAGCTTTCTTTGCTAAAATGTTCAAGCCATGAAGAAGTTGAGAATATTAGCAATAAAAGAGTACAAAACAATCCAGCCATGGAAGCAGGTAGGCTAACTGCTTATCTTCACCCCTCCCTTAGCTCTTTAAGAATGAATCCCACAGAATTATCCCCAAGTCTGCAATATACCACTAGCATCAGCCTTCCTTCTTCCCCTATGTCCCATCTCCATGAATCACACAGATCTTCCCACCAAATTTCCTTCCCCCAGCTCTTTGTTTGATCTCACACCCAACCCCAGTAGGTGGTCCCTGGGAACCCATAGGTCATTACAATAAGAGACGCACATAGGCTATCTACAGATCTTCATCTTTCCATTGATTTCTCCAAATATAACACCATAATATCATCTCCAGCTTTAAAGAAGAATATCTCCTGTGGTCTCTTCACATTCTCTAGCACCATTTTCAGGAGAAAAAGCACAGTTTGGTGGAGCATCTTACATTTCTTCTTCATATAGATTCAATTCAGCTCCTCTACCACCATCCCATTTCCATTTCTCAGTGTCAACCTCCAATAGCTATAAACACTTTTTAACTGGAACTGTGAGTGGCCAGACCTATCAAGATCTCAATGGAATTTCCTGCCAGGCAACACACAACCACTGAATCCTTCTCAAAACCAAATAAGGCAACAGAAAGCAGGGAACACAACAGACCCAGTGATGTAGGGGACAACGAAATATTACTTTCCTATTAAAGAACATAGTGATAAAATGACACCTACTGATATCCTGTAATACTTATGAATCAGTGTCTGGCTCAGCTATAAATGGATGTTTCTATCAGATCCCTCCCACCAGGGCTCAGTGAACTCTGTGGAAAAGTAGGTGAATAGAGTATATGAATAAGAGAAAATGGAAGATGCATAAGAAACAGGACTCTCTAAAGCAACATGACAAAAGCACATTTAAATACACAGAGATGAGGTAGCATGCTAAGGCCTTCAGGTATCAGTAGCAGATCCTTTGCATATGTTCTAATGGAGTTCCTGAATGTAAAAACTAGTCTCTGTTTCTTGTGCCTTTTCTTGTTCTTTTTCTGGTTTTGTTGTTACTGTTGTTTTCTTCTTCTTTAAAATTTCATTATGCTAGCTTTTTATTTCCGTTTTATTTTATATTGTTCCTTAAAGCCTGTTTTCTAGTGAGAGACAGAAAGGAAGTGCATCTGAATGGAAGGTTATGTAGGAAGAACCTGGGAGTAGTCAGAGGGGAATCCATAATTAGGGGACAGAAATCCATTTTATTAAGAGTAAAAAGTCATAAGAGTTTATGAATTCATTATTTATTATTTAAATATTATATTTTAGTTTAGAAAACAAATCATATACATGACTTCATGTATTCTTACTTAATATATGGATATATTCCATCTGAGATGTGTCATCCCTTGAAAGGAATTCTTCCCTAAGAGTTAAAGATCTCAAGTCAATCCAGGTATTACAGGATTTCCCCCTCAGGTTTTATTGGAGAGAAATGTCAAATATTTACAGATTGCTGAGATGTATAACAACATAAAAGAAATGAAACAGAGCAGAGGGCTAAAAGGATTGAGATGGCTGCATGTCAAGCACTTAAGAAAATTGTCTCTATTGTGACACAATCTAGAGATAGAAACTTTTAGGTTAATTTTATAGATCTAAAAATGTGAAGATTAATGTGCTTCCTTATACTTTCCACGCAGAGTAAGTTATCTTTTTTATGAACCTTAATAATATGTGCTTCCTTACCTGTAGAATCTTGTTTTTCCTTGTCACACTGCATCAGGCCATATCTTGTGAAAATAACAGAAAATGGAAATTGTGAGGCTAGGACACGAGGTACTATGGCTTACTATTTGAACTCTCAAATCTGTTTAAAGAATCCTGTTATCTTTGCACCGCATACAACTAAGTAGTATCATAAAGGGTACAAATTAATATGTAAAAAAAAGTATGGCCAACAGCATTATATAATGTGTCAAACTTGGATATGCTTTTTAACAAATATCAGTTCAATCTTCTGATAACTGCAGGTCTAGATATCTGATGGTAATCACAGGCACAGTGTACTGGATGAGTCCTTACAAAATGCCTCGCCTATAGATTTCCAGAGTGTTAGAGGCCTTTTTATTTAGTTGCTATTTCTATATAGTAAGCAGATGTTTTGACACTAACATACCCAGCCCTATTATTATCTTAAGCCATTGTGGTCTGCAACTATTTGCTATACATTATTAAGGAAATAATAGACTAAGACATTCTAGCAAGCAGTGAAGCCTATTTTGAAAGCAACACTTCCAAGTTTTCATTATACTGCTTAAACATTTATTAATGTGTAATATTTCACATAAAATACAAATTTAATATTTATGGGTATTTATAAAAGTAAGGGAGTAATTACTTGGAACCCATTTCATAATATTTCAAATTTATCACAGATTAAAAACTTAAGAAATAGGAATGTGATCTTCATGGCTACTGCTTTCTGTCTTAACCTTTGTTTACAACCCTGCAATTTATTTTATAGAAATATGCTATGACTACTAGCTCTATCTATCTTCACACAAATGGGATTTCTTGAACCTATTATCTGCCTATTATTTCTTTGTCTCTGTCTAATCTCTGTCTCCTCACCCCTCCACACAAACTCCAGATCTCTTTGTTGTGTGTGATGTTCCATTATTGTTTATCTATTTATCGATTGCTACTTTCATTCTCTAGGTCCAACACTCTCTTGTGTTCTTGTTTCAAATACAAGATCAAAATAAACATTTCTAGTTATTTTATAGTCAAATAAATATTGCTTGTTGGCAGGAAAAATGTACATCTGTGGTATGGTTTCATTGTGTCCCTGAGAATTTAAAGGTTTGAGAGTTGTTACCAAGTTATAGTAGAAGAAATTGGTATTTAAGAAATAGAGCCTTTATGAGAGATACCTGTATAATAAGAAACATGGTCTTAAACAGATCTGCTCTGGCTTGGGATATGAACATTTGTACATGTACATGTTTTGGTATGATATGCTCTCATCTGCTGTCATCAGCAGAAGCCTACCTACAAGGAAACACAAGCCTACCTAGTCTTTGAAGTTTTTAAAATTTATATGAAATGAATAACTTTATTCCCTTATCTCTGTGAGGTAATGCAAAGTAGGCCAATACCATTTTTGTATAACTGAGAGATGACTGGAACATATTGAAACTGCTGTTCAGTCAATGGGTTAATAATCTTTCACTAATTAATCTAATTAATATATTCAATTCTTATTTAATAACATTTTTTATTTCGAACAAAACTATGAACTTGTGCCCTTCTGCTCACAATACCATATTAATTTTTTGAGAATCTATATCTTCCTGTTTTAAATGTACTAATGTAGAGCTTAGTTGCTCTCCAAAAGTTATTGCTTACCTGGGACTAGCATTAAATATCTCAAAGAGATACTTAGATTTAGAAAATAAATATGAACTTTAGCTGTCTTACACAAACTGTTCACATTTCTTGGGAAAGCTCACATTTATAAAATTATCCCCGTTTATCAGTGGTTTTGTCCAGCTACCTATGATGCTGATTGTATTTCCCCTTCTGAGAGTCACACATCCTCCCTTGGGCCCTCTTTATTAACCAGTTTCTTTGGGTCTGTGGATTATAGAATGGTTATCCTGTACTTTAACGCAAATATCCACTTATAAGTGAGTATATACCGTGCTTATCTTTCTGGGTCTGGGTTACCTCACTCAGGATATTTTCTAGTTCCATTCATTTGCCCGCAAATTTCATTATGTCTTTCTTTGCAATACTTTGAGCAAGCTGGAAGTGTTAGTGATACCACAGGAAGACCTATAGAGTCAACTAACCTGGATCCAAGAAGGGCTCACAGAGACTGAGTCACTAACAAAAGAGCACGTAGGGACTGGACCTAGGTCTTCTACTCATTTGGAGCAGATATGAAGCTTGGTCATTTTGTGGGTCCACTAACAACTGGAGCCAAGGCTGTCTGACTTTGTTGCCTGCCATTGGGTCCCCTTATACTAACAAATTGAACCACCAGGTAGGGCCTCATTAGGAGAGGATGAGCTTACTTCTCCTGCAATTGGATGGCCCAGAGAGATGTGATACACAATAGAGGCTCCCCTTTCTCTGAGGAAAAGGGAAGGGAGTATAGGGGGAATGATTTGTAAGAGTGGGACTGGAGGAGAGGAGAGAAGAGGGCTAGGATCCAGATGTAAAGTGGATAAATACATTAATGGGACAATCAGATGGGGTGCATTTGAATGAGATAGGACCTGGATGACTCTCTATTCAATAAGCTAGAGTTATGGTCTCTTTCAAAGTCTAGATTGAATCAGAGGGGTGTGAGCTCTCTGAGAACCAGACAGTTTTTAAGGAGCTGTTTTCTCAATGGCAGTTATTCTTGTCTTATGTTCCTCAGTGTTGTGAGAATGTGCTTAGATTGTGCTTAGTATTATACCTGTGAGATATGGGAATCTCAGAAAATTGTCAAAATTGATTTTCTTTTAAGTTTTGATATTTTAGAGCATACTTCTTTTGTATTAAAATTCCGTGTCACATATTTGAGGGCTGCATCTTTTATTTTAAAGTTTCTAAGTGTGTGTGTGTGTGTGTGTGTGTGTGTGTGTGTGTGTGTGTGTGTTTTGCCTATATTTTTTATTGTGTGTCTGCAGGTTGGGTTCTGGGAAGGTCATGGGAATTGGATCCAAAATAACTGGAGTTCCTGGTGACTGTGAAGCACTACATGTGTGTGCTGGACCTCTCTACCATATTACAGTTATAAAGTCAATTTTTGAAAGATTTAAAGAATGCACTCAATTTCTTATAAAATAATGAGTTATTTTTATGTTAGTGAGATCATCCATATATTCTTTATTTTATGTGAATAGGAAGAAATAAATACTAGTGTCTATTATAAATGTAATTTTAAACTGCTTTTGGATATGTTCTTTATTCTATAGCACGATGTATTTTTTTCTCCTAATCACACAATACTCCCTGTTATTTGCTGTTTTTCCTACTAACTGCAGTAGAGTCAGCCTCCAACATTTGCAAATGTTTCTTACCACCATCGCATACAAATGTAAGTCAAGCATGCGGCATGGGTGCCTTTAGCAGAAGTAACTTGTACTTCTACTACATATTTCACTTCCACTTTACTTTTTGTTATAACTAGCAATATATTACTGCATGTAGTTTGCACATTAATTCTAGTTATGCATAAGAAATACTTGGGCTATGTGAGATTCTCAACCATCTGTATTTTTAGGCACCAACCCTACTGTTGGGAATATATGTGTGACTATAAGCTTACACAATAGTTACTTGCTTTTCCATTTGTGATATGTAATGGTAAAACAACCAAAGAATGGAGAGGGCAAAGTGAAAAACCCCATTTGGCCAAGAATGAATAACAAAATAAACATTTTAGCTAATGTTGAGACAGTGTCCTGATGTTTATGAATAAGAAAACAGTGGTGATGTTGAAGATTTTTCTGTTCCATAGGCAGAGTCTTCTAGAGTACACACTCTTTCAAGAACTTCCTTGCTGGTATCTATCATGGATTCTCTGTAAGGGACTAAAGAGCTCTCAGCCTGTGTTCTCATGGTCTGAGATCAGGGTGGGATGAAATTTTTTACATTTCTAAACCCTTGCTAGTTCTTACCATACAATTATATGGCAATGCAATCCCATCTAAAGTTAGTAAGTACTCTAATTAGACGTTTGGTTACAACATTGAGAACATATTCTCAGATTTTCCTATACATATTTAGTCATCTCCTGTCAGAAGTATTGGCTTTTCATTGTTAACCACTGCACTCCATCCATCCCCCATCCCTTAGTTAAAAGCAATTCCTTTGATGTAATTTTAAAATCTAATACTCTGTGACATAAACAGTGCAGTTTAAATCAATCTTTTCAAAATATCTTAATGCTAGATCATAATAACAAGCTAAGAAAAATTATAGAAATTCAAATTTCTTACTCTCTTAGGTTAATGTTACTTACAAATTTTCCTTTGTTCAAATATATAAGTCAGTTATCCAACTTCTCATCCTACATATGTTTACCTTTTCTAAACTTTATAAGGCTTCATAGCATAAGAATTAGTCAACAAAGATTGTAGCAATGTACATATAAATCCTTCATATTTATAATTTACAAATATAATAATCAAATCCAGAAGATTTATCTTTCCATATAGCTATGTGCCGAATTTGGCTATATGGTAAATTTTTCATATTCTCTTCATAATGTTGCTACCTAGGCTCACATGGGTCTACTGTAGGCAACAGCTGAACCGAATATTTTGTCTTCATATAACAAGGATCAATACCCTGCTGCCTGGCCATTGACAGTACTTGGCCTCTTAACTTCTTACCTCTTTCACATTTGGTAAAAATCAATATTTTCCTTTTTGTTTTCTAAAACTGTATTTCAAGCAGCAATCTTGAATGTTCTTAAGATTTTTTTTTGCTACAGTGATACTCAATGGCCCTATACAAATATAACCTCAGTGTTTATATGGGTTTGTTTTTGTTTTGTTTTATTTCATATTGTACTTACCCGCCATCCTAGAATGCTTATTTAAAGATAGATCTTCCATTTGCCTGATTGCTTATCCCTTAAATAAGCATGTGTGATCTCATGTTCTTATTTTGACATCCCTATAAAGATGTAGAAATGAAGGCAAAGAGGATGGCTTAGTGGGTGTTTTTAAAATGTTTTCCTATTCAATGCTATAGGAACTAATGACTTCTATGCACACTTACTGGGGAGAAGTTATCATGTTTTCTCTACTTTTTTTCACTAGTCCCCTTGACATCCAGATCACAGCTCCCCTCACCTCTCCTCTCAGTTATGCCCTCACACACGCCTCTCCTCACTACTTCCTGTTCTTTTCCTGAGTGTTGCTGCAGCTTCCTCTACCTTTAAAGCAACAAAGTGAACTCCTGGGCAAGCTCAGTTGTGGATTTGATCAGTTTTGGCTTTTGTGTAAAATCTCATCATATCTACCTCATTGTATAAGATTTGCTTGAACAGATTGGGAACTCACTTCCTTTTAATTCAGATTACTGCTGAGTCATTTGCATTTGCAGTTGTAAGGGTTTCTGTTTCTAATAAAAACTTTCTTTTTTCTTTCTTTTCTTTCTACAATTTGCATTATGAGCAGCCAATCTCTGCCTTTTTAATTTTCTTAGCCCCAGAGATAGGTAATTGTTTCAAATTCTCAATGCCATTGTGTTCAGTACAAAAATGCTACCACAAAGGTGATAGAGACTTTAATAAAAAATCTAAAATTTCTCCTTTTTTTCTTCTTACAGCAACCTGACAGATCACGAGTCTCAACTGATATTAGACTACAACGGTTTAACAGAAAGAACTAAAACAAACAAACAACAGAATTGGAATGTTACTAAAAACAAAATCTGTGCTAGTTTGTTTTAAATGACAATTTTCACACCTAAGAATTGTTAGATAAGAAAGTATCAACTCAGGAATTGTTTAGATCTGGTTGATCTTCAGGCATGGCTGTGAGGGATTGCTTTCATTGCTAACTACTACAGCCCATCTTGGCCAGCAGCATTTTCTTATGAGGAAGGAGTGCCTGAACTTTACAGGATTGGGGAATGGAGGTATAATGAGGTTATGGTTTTCTCTGAGCTTTGACTATCTGGAATTCCTGCCTTCATCTCTCTTCAAAGATGGATTGGAATTATAAGCCAAATAAATCCTTTCTTCTACCATGGTGTTACTAGACAGGGTGTTTTATCACACAATTGAAACTATATTGACATCCCAACATGGAATTTTAATATCTTTGGTAATGGAAGAATATATAACTTGATTAAAATAACATCTATGCTCTGTCATATACGTAGTCATACATAAACAAATCTACATTAAACACTCTCCTCAAACTAAAGATAAATTAGCTCTTGTCAAACAGTTGTGTAAAACGTGGTCTTGAACCAAGGTCCTTAGAAACTTGTCATTGCATAAGGCTCTTCTCACCTGATTGTAGGTTTTTGAAAAGCCACTTAAATAGATTTCTCTAAAATGATGATTTTCTGATTTCTTAGACCTTTAACTAAGGAAAATTTATTTGGAAAGTTTGACTCTTGTCAGCTTAAGTGACTGTGAGTACAGGGTGTGCTCCCTTGAGAGCTACTGCTTCTTGGCAAAGGTCCTTGCCCAGGCACATTAAGAATGTGCCCTTTATAAAGTCTACCATTAGAGGAAAAAAGAGAAAAGACAGATGTAAGCTTAGGTGAGTGGTAGTGCTGACAAAGCACACCTGGGAGCATCAGAGTTATGAGTGTGCTGTCTCCTGCCAATATAAAGAGGCCAGCATCACTATGTCACTAAAATCTGTCTTCATTACTTGTCTTTTAGTTTTTTCCTCAGAAAACAGGTGAATCTTCTCTTAAAAGTCCTGGACGTTAAGAGCTTACATGTTTACTCAACATAGAGGAAGACAAAAGAAAGTAAAGAAATCTTGGGTTTGATGAATATAGAGAAAAAATAATCAGATCCCAGCCCACAGCTCCCTGATCCCAAACCCCGTGGGAGAGAGAGCTCATCGTCCAGATGTGTGGGCACTCTGAGACTGCAGGGCAGGAGACTGCCACTTCTACCCACATTTGCTCACATCCCTGGCCCAAGAGGAAACTGTATAGGGCCTCTGGGAATAGGAAGATAGGGGCAGTCAAAGTGCAGGAGACCTGCGGTCCAGACTGCGCCCTGATCTGAATGGACCCAGTCAAAGAGCTCCCTGCACCTAAATCCCTTGAGAGGGAGAATTAGACCTTTAGAGGGACAGATATGCTTGGGAAACCAGGGGAGACTACCCTCTGCTCACATTTCTGACCGAATACAAGAACACATCAAAAGAATCATCCATCTTGATCAAGTAGTCTTCATCCCAGGTAGGCAGGAATGGTTTAATATATGGAAAACCATCAATGTAATCACTATATAAACAAACTGAAAGATAAAAATCACATGATCATTTCATTAGATGCTGAGAAAGCATTTGACAAAATTCAACACCCCTTCATGATAAATATCCTGGAAAGAACAGGAACTCAAGGCCCATACCTAAACATAGTAAAAACCATATACAGCAAACCAGTAGCTAACATTAAACTAAATGGAGAGACACTTGAAGCAATCCCACATCAGGGACTAGACAAGGCTGCCCACTGTTTCTGTACTTATTCAATATAGTTCTTGAAGTCCCAGCCAGAGCAATCAGACAACAAAAGGAGATCAAAGGGATACAGATTGGAAAGGAAGAAGTCAAAATATCACTATTTGCAGATGATATGATTGTATATTTAAGTGATCCCAAAAGTTACACAAGAGAATTACTAAACCTGATAAACACATTCAGCAAAGTGGCTGGGTGTAAAATTAACTCAAATAAATCAGTAGCCTTCCTCTATAAAAAAAAGAAAAAAAGAAAAAAAGAAACAAGGTGAGAAAGAAATTAGGGAAAAAACACCCTTCATAATAGTCCCAAATAATATAAAATACCTCGGTGTGACTTTAACCAAGCAAGTGAAAGATCTGTATGATAAGAACTTCAAGCCTCTGAAGAAAGAAATTGAAGATCTCAGAAGATGGAAAGATATCCCATGCTCATGGATTGGCAGGATTAATATAGTAAAACTGGCCATTTTACCAAAAGCGATCTACATATTTAATACAATCCCAATCAAAATTCCAACCCATTTCTTCAGAAAGTTAGACAGAACAATTTGCATATTCATTTGGAATCACAAAAATTCCAGGATAGCTAAAACTATCCTCAACAATAAAAGGACTTCCAGGGGAATCAGTATACCTGAACTCAAGCAGTATTAACAGAGAAATAGTGATAAAAATTGTATGATATTGGCACAGAGACAGGCAGATAGACCAGTGGGATAGAAGTGAAGACCCAGAAATGAACACACACACCTATGGTCACTTGATTTTTGACAAAGGAGCCAAAACCATCCAATGGAAAAAAGATAGCATTTTCAGCAAATGGTGCTGGTTCAACTGGATGTCAGCATGTAGAAGAATGCAGATCGATCCATGCTTATCGCCCTGTACAAAGCTTAAGTCCAAGTGGATCAAGGACCTTCACATCAAACCAGATACACTCAAACTAATAGAAGAGAATTGGGGAAGAATCTTGAACACATGGGCACTGGAAAAAATTTCCTGAACAAAACACCAATGGCTTATGCTCTAAGATCAAGAATCGACAAATGGGATCTCATAAAACTACAAAGCTTCTGTAAGGCAAAGGACACTGTGGTTAGGACAAAACGGCAACCAACATATTGGGAAAAAATCTTTACCCGTCCTACAACTGATAGAGGGCTTATATCCAAAATATACAAAGAACTCACTAAGTTAGACTGCAGGGAGACAAATAACCCTATTAAAAATGGAGTTCGGAGCTAAACAAAGAATTGACAGCTGAGGAATGTCGAATGGCTGAGAAGCACCTAAATAAATGTTCAACATCTTTAGTCAAAAGGGAAATGCAAATCAAAACAACCCTGAGATTCCACCTCAAACCAGTCAGAATGGCTAAGATCAAATACTCCTGCAACAGCAGATGCTGGTGAGGATGTGGAGAAAGAGGAACACTCCTCCATTGTTGGTGTGATTGTAGACTGGTACAACCATTCTGGAAATCAATCTGGAGGTTCCTCAAAAAATTGGACATTGAACTACCTGAGAACCCAGCTATACCTCTCTTGGGCATATACCCAAAAGATGCCCCAACATATAACAAAGACACATACTCCACTATGTTCATAGCAGCCTTATTTATAATAGCCAGAAACTGGAAAGAACCCAGATGTCCTTCAACAGAGGAATGGATACAGAAAATGTGGTACATCTACACAATGGAATACTACTCTGCTATCAAAACCAATGACTTTATGAAATTCATAGGCAAATGGAGGGAACTGGAAAATATCATCCTGAGTGAGCTAACCCAATCACAGAAAAACACACATGGTATTCACTCATTGATAAATGGATATTAGTCCAAATGCTCAAATTACCCTAGATGCACAGAACACATGAAACTCAAGAAGTATGACCAAAATGCAAATGGTTCCGTCATTCTTTAAAAGGGGAACAAGAATGCACTTAGGAGGGGATGGGGAGGCAAAGTTTATAACAGAGGCAGAAGGAACACCCATTCAGAGCCTGCCCCACATGTGGCCCATACATATACAGCCATCCAATTAGACAAGATGGATGAAGCAAAGAAGTGCAGGCTGACAGGAAACAGATGTAGATCTCTCCTGAGAGACACAGCTAGAATACGGCAAATACATAGGCGAATGCCAGCAGCAAGCCACTGAAATGAGAACAGGACCCCCATTGAAGGAATCAGAGAAAGAACTGACTGTCAGTGCTTGAGACCCCATGTGAACAACAATGCCAACCAACCAAAGCTTCCAGGGACTAAGCCACTAACCAATGACTATACATGGACTGACCCTGGGCTCCATCTGCATAGGTAGAAATGAATAGCCTAGTAAGGGCACCAGTGAAAGGGGAAGCCCTTGGTCCTGCCAAGACTGGACCCCCAGTGATTGGTATTCTTGGGGGAGGGTGGTTATGGGGGGAGAATACCCATCTAGAAGGGGAGGGTGAGGGCTGAGGGAGATGTTGGCCTGGAAACCAGGAAAGGGAATAACATTTGAAATGTAAATAAGAAATACTCAATTAAATAAAGATGGAAAAATAAGAAAAGAATAATTTAATCACCCAAGCAATAATAGAATTCCGGAAGGACTCAGTTTCCTGACTGAGGACTCTTGAAAATATTTTTGCATATAGAATGACCCTATTGTCTAATAATAATAACCTAAGTTTATTGTTAACTTACCAGTATGCTGAGTTTGGAGCACACTTATGGCTTATGAATATAGTCACATGATTTCTTTCAAGGGTATTGTTTCTGTTGTAGGTCCAAACGTTTTTTTGTGTTTAAATTCTTCTAATGTTTTGTTTTATGTTTATATATAAATGCATGCTATACTACAAAGTTTTTGCATAAGAACATGAGTTGAAGTCTATTTTTAACCTGTAATATTTCAGTAAATTATTAAATTTTATTTACATTTCTGTATAGTTTCTTAATGTAAATTTTAAAAGTACTTGCTATAGCCTGCTCTGTAAACATTCCCACAGCTTTAAATGCTTATTTGCATGAAATAAACTTAAGTTTTATTTTACTGAATCCATTATTCCATTTTTAGGATCTGTCTTTTTTGTAGTTTCTTTTTCTTTTACTTTTTCTTCTCCTTTTAATTAATTTATTTATTTTTACACTTCATATTTCATTCCCCTTCTGGTCCGAGCCCACATTTCATAACTCCTTGCACCCACAGTGTATCCACAAGGATATCCCACCCCACCAGACCTCTAAACTTCCTGGAGCCTTCAGTCTCTTGAGGGTTAGGTGCATCTTCTCTGACTGAACCCAGACCCAGCAGTCATCTGCTGTATGTGTTGGAGGCCCCATTTAAGCTGGTGAATGGTACCTGGTTGGTAATCCAAGGTCTGAGAAATCTCAGAGGTCCAAGTTAAGTGAGACTCCCTGTCCTCCTACAGGGGTTGCACCCTCCTTACCTTCCCCCAGCTTTTCTTTAATTCAACAACAGGAATCAGGACAGGCTGCACATATCTGCATCTGACTCTTTCCGCTGCTTGTAGGGTCTTTTGGAGGGCAGTCATGATAGGGCCCTATTTGTGAGCATCCCACAGACTCAGTAATGGTGTCAGTTCTTGGGGTCTCCCCTTGAGCTGGAGCACACATTGGGCCTATTGCTGGACCTTCTTTACCTCAGGCTCTTCTCCATTTGCATCCTGCATTTCTTTCAGACAGCAAGTATTATGGGTCAGAGCTTTGACTGTGGAATAGCAACCTCATCCCTCATTTCATGCCCTGTCTTTTGCTGGAGGTGGTTTCAATACGTCCATTTTCCCACTGTAGGGCATTTCATCTAAGATCCTCCCCCACCTTTGATTCCCGATAGTCTCTTACTCCCCAGGTCTCTGGTACATTTTAGAGGATCCTCCAAGAGGATCCTTCCTCCAGAGGTTGGCTGTTTCCATTCTTTCTACTGTCCCTGAGGGCTTCAGTCCTTTTTCCCAACCCAATACCAGATCATGTTTCCCTCTCCCTCTAATCCCATCCAGTTTCCTTCCCCAGTTGGTCCCTTCCTCCCTGCCCACTTGTGGTTGCTTTCTTCTCCCTCCCAAGTGAGACTGGGAACCTCACTTGGGCCTTTCAGCTTGTTGACTTACGTGTTCTGTGGACTGTATCTTGGGTATTCTGTACATTTTTTGGCTACTATTCACTTATTAGTGAGAACATACTGTGCAGGTCCTTCCTTTTGGGTGTGAGTTACCACATTCAGGATATTTTCTAGTTCTATACATTTGCCTGCAAAACTCAGAATGTCCTCATTCTAATAGGTGAGTAGTATTCCATTGTGTAAATGAACCACATTTTCTGTATTCATTCTTCTGTCACGGGACATCTGAGTTGTTTCCAGATTCTGGCTATCACAAATAAGACCACTGTGAATATTGTGGAACACGTGCCCCTCTGGCATGGTGGGCATCTTTTGGGTATATTCCCAGGAGTCGATTTCTGGGTCTTTAGGTAGGTCTATTTCCAATTTTCTGAGGAACCTCCAAATTGATTTCCAGAATGGTAGTACCAGTTTGCAATCTCACCAGTAATGGAGGAGTGTTCATATTTCTCCACATCCTTGCCAACATGTGTTGTCACCTGAGGTTTTGATCTTAGACATTCTGACTGGTCTAAAGTGGAATCTCAGGGTTGTTTTGATTTGAAATTCTCTGATCACTAAGAACTATGAACATATCTTTAGGTATTTCTCAGCCATTTGAGATTCCTCTGTTGTCAATTCTTGGTTTAGTTCTATACCCCATTTTTTGATAGGATTGTTTGTAATTTTGGTGGTTATAGGATTGTTTGTATTTTTGGTGGTTAACTTCTGGAATTCTTTATACATATTGGATATTAGCCCTCTACTGAATGTGGGGTTACTGATGTCTTTTCCTGATCTGTAGGATGCTGATTTGTCTTATTGACTATGTGCTTTGTCCTTCAGGAGCTTCCCAGTTTCATGAGGTCCCATTTATTAATTCTTGATCTTAAAGCATGAGCCATTGGAGGTCTGTTTAGAATATTTCATTTCTATGCCAATGAGTTCAAGGCTCTTTCTCACTTTCTTCTGTTAGATTCACTATATCTGGTTTTAGGTTGAGACCTTGATCCACTTGGACTTGAGCTTGTGCATGGTGACAAATAAGGGTCTATTTTCATTTTTTCTACATAGAGACATCAAGTTAGACCAGAACCATTTATTGAAGATGCTTTTTTTTCTTATTGTATCTTTTGGACTTCTTGGTCAAAGATCATGTGAGCCTACATATGTGGTTTTATTTCTGAGTTTTCAATTGTATTATTTCTGAAATTGATTCAACCTGTCTGCTTCTGTACCAATACCATGTATTTTTGTCACTATTGCTCTGTAGGAGATCTTGAGGTCAGAGATGGTGATTCTACCAGCCATTCTTTTTTTATTTAAAGAATTGTTTTCACTACTCTGGGTTTCTTGCCTTTTCAGATGAATTTGAGAATTTGTTTTCCATATCTCTGAAGAATATTTTTTGTGGGGATTTTGATGGGGGGTTGTTGAATCTGTAGATTGCCTTTGGTAGTATGGCCATTTTTACTATGTTAATTCTGCCAATCTAAGAGCATAGGAGATCTCGCCATCTTCTGAGATCTTCTTCAATTTCTTTCTTGAGAGACTGAAGTTCTTATCATAAAAAAAATCCTTCACTTGTTTAGTTAGAGTTACTCTAAGATATTTTATATTATTTGTGGCTATTGTAAAGGGAGTTGTTCCCCTAATTTCAATCTCAGTCTGTTTATCATTTGTATAAAGAAAAGCTACTGATTTGAGTTAATTTTATAACTAGTTACTTTGATGAAGTTGTTTATTAGCGGAAGAAGTTCTCTCATAGAATTTTTGAAGTCGCTTTAGTATACAATCATATTATCTGCAAGTAGTGATACCTTTATCTTTCTTCTTTCCCATTTTGTATTCCCTTAATCTCTTTTTGTTGTCTTATTGTTCTAGCTAGCACTTTAAGTACTATATTGAATAGGTATTGGGAGTGTAGGAATCCTAGTCTTCTCCCAATTTTAGTGGGATTGTTTGATTATCTCTTCATTTAATTTGATGTTGGATGTTGGTTTGCAGTAAATTGCTTCTATTATGTTTAGGTATGGGCCTCGAGTTCCTGATGTCTCTAATACTTTTAACATGATGGGATGTTGTATTTTGACAAATGCTTTTTCTTCGTGTATGGAGATGACCATGTGATTTTTTTTCTTTGAGATTGTTTATATGGTGGATTTCATTAATGGATTTTCATATATTGAACTAACCTTGCATCACTGAAATGAACTACTTGCTCATGGTGAATGGTAGTTTTGTTGTATTCTTGCATTAGTTTTGCAAAAATTTTATTGAATTTTTTTGCATCAATATTCATAAGTGAGATTGGTCTGAAGTTCTTTTTTTGGGTAGGGTCCTTGTGTGGGTTAGGTATCAGAGTAATTGTGGCTTCATAGAATGAATTATGTAGTGTTCCTTTTGTTTCTATTTTATGGAATAGTTTGAGGAATATTTGTATCAGGTCTTGTTTGAAGGTCTGGTAGAATTTTGAATTAAATCTATCTGGCACTGGCTTTTTATTTATTGGGAATTTTTGGTTTTGTTTTGGGTTTTTTTTGTTTTTGTTTTGTTGTTGTTGTTGTTTTTTTTTGTTCTTGAATACTTTTTATTTACATTTCAAATTTTTCCTTTCCCAGTTTCCCATCCATAAGCCCACCACCCTGTCCCCGTATCCCTTCTTCTATAATGGTGTTCCCTGTTCCCATTCACTACCGCCCTGCCTTTCTGCTTCCCCACCCTGACATTTCCCTATACCAGAGTCTGCGCTTGGCAGGACCAAGGGCTTCTCCTCCCATTGTTGCCCAACAAGGCCATCCTCTGCTACATATGAAGCTGGAGCCATGAGTCTGTCCATGTGTATTCTTTTGCTTAGTGGTTTAGTCCCAGGAAGCTCTGGTTGGTTGGTATTGTTGTTCTTATGGAGTTGCAAGCCCTTCAGCTCCTTCAATCCTTTTCTCTAACTCCTCCAATGGTGACCCCATTCTCAGTGACTTCAGCTATTTCCCTTATGGGATATATGGGATATAATGCCTGTTTAGAAATTTTATCTGCTCTTGATTTAACTTTGGTATATGGTATCTGTCTAGAAAATCATTCAGTTCATTTAGTTTTGTTTTGTTTTTTTTGAGTATAGACTTTTGTAGTAGGATCTGATGATTTTTTTGAAATTTCTCTTTTTCTGTTGTTATGTCTCTTTTTTTCATTTCTGATTTTGTTAATTTGGATACTGCCTCTGGTCCTTTAGTTAGTTTGGCTAGGGGTTTATCTATTTTGTTTTTTCTTTCATAGAACCAGCTTTTGGTTTTGCTGATTCTTTGTATTGTTCTCTTCATTTTTATTTGGTTGATTTCAGCCCTGAGTTTGACTATTTCCTTTCATCTACTCCTCTTGGGTGAGTTGCTTCTTTTTGTTCTAGAACTCTCAGGTGTGCTATTAAGCTGCTAGTGTAAGATCTCTTCAGTTTCTTTACCAGTAAACTTAGTGCTATAAATTTTTCTCTTAGCACTGTTTTCATTGTGTCCTATAAGTTTGGGTATGATGTGTCAACATTTTCATTAAATTACAGGAAGTCTTCAATTTATTTCTTAATTTGCTCCCTGACCAAATTATCATTGAGTAGAGAGTTGTTCAGTTTCCACATGTATGTAGGTTTTCTGTTACTTTTTGCTGGAAGACCAGCTTTTATGCTATTATGGTCTGATAGGATGCATGGGATTATATCCATCTTCTTGTATCAGTTGAGGATTGCTTTGTGACCAATTTTATGGTTGATTTTGGAGAAGCTACCATGAGGTATGTTGAAAAGAAGGTGTTTTAGAGTGAAATATAATGTAGATATCTCTTAAATCCATTTTGTTCATAACCTTTATTAGTTTCATTGTGTCTCTGTTTAGGTTCTGTTTCAGTGGCCTTCCATTGGTAAGAGGGGTTCTTGAAGTCTCCCACTATTATTGTGTGGAGTTCAATGTGTTTTGACCTTTAGTAAAGTTTCTTTTTATGAATGTGGCATCCTTGCATATGGGACATAGATGTTCAGAATTGAGACTTTCTCTTGGTGAATTTTCCTTTCAATGAATATGAAGTGTTCTTCCTTATCACGCTTGATAGCTTTTGGTTCAAAGGCCATTTTATTGGATATTAGAACGCAACCCCAGCTTGTTTCTTGGGACCATTTTCTTGGAAGACATTTTACCATACTTTTGCTCTGAGATAATATCTGTCATTGTTAATGAGGTGTGTTTCTTATATGCAGCAAAATGCTGGATCTTGTTTGCTTTATCCAGTCTTTTTAGCTTATATCTTTTATAGATGAGTTGTATCCATCAATACTGAAAGATATTAAAGATAGATGACTTTTGGTTCCTGTTATATTTGGTTTTGTAGGCAGCTTTATGTGCTTGTGGTTTTCTTTTTTGGGTTTGTTGTGAGATGGTTAATATCTTGTATTTTCTTTGATGTAGGTATCTTCCATATATTGGAGTTTTTCTTCTAAAATCTTAGGGTTGGATTTATAAATATGGTTTGAATTTGGTTTTGTCCTGGAATATTTTGGTTGATTTTGAATTTTGTTGGTTATAGTAGCCTGGGCTGGCATTTGTGTTCTTTTAGAGTGTACATGACTTCTGACCAGGCTCTTTTGGCTTTCATAGTCTTTTGAAATGTCTGGTGTAATTTTGATAAGTCTGTCTTTGTATGTTACTTGGCCATTTTCCCTTGAAGCTTTTAATATTCTTTTTTGTTCTGTGCATTTAGTGCTTTGACTACTATGTGACCAGAGAATTTTCTTTTGTAGTCCCATTTCCTTTGGTGTTCTGTAGACTTCTTGTAGCTTTATGGCCATCTGTTTCTTAAGGTTGGGGAACTTTTCTTCTGTGATTTAGTTGAAGATATTTTCAGGTCTTCTAAGCTGGAAATCTTCATTCTCTTATATTTCAATTATTCTTAGAGATGAAATGGTCTTAGAGACCAAATGGTTTGTTCATTGTTTTCTGAATTTCCTGGATGTTTTGTGTTAGGAGGTTTTTATGTTTTGAATTTTTTAGATGGTTATGTCAATCTCTTCTCTCTCTTGTGTTCTGTTGGTGATATTTACATCTGTAATTCCTGACTGCTTTCCTGGATTTTCCATTTCCAGGTTTGCCTCCATTTGTGTTTTCTTTATTGTTTCTACTTCTACTTTTATGTCTTGGACTGCTTTATGCAACTCCTTCATCTGTTTGATTGTGTTTTCCTGTGTTCTTTAAGGGATTTCTTTATTTTCTCTTTTTAGGCTTCTACCTGTTTTCCTGCATTCTTTTCAGTGAATTATTTATATCCTCCTTAAAGGACTCTGTTATCTTCATGAGATAGGATTTTAGGTCGGCTTCCTGATTTTCAGGTGTGGTAGTGTATTCAGGGCTTGCTGTGGTGGGAGAACTGGGTTCTGATGATGCCCATGTATATTGGCTTCTGTTGCTTATGTCCTTGAGTTTGCCTTTAGCTATCTGCTTATCTCTAATGTTCGCTGGTCTGGGTGATTCTGTCTGGAGTCTGCCTCTTTTGTCCTTGGGTTGCAACAGGTGTCCTGGTTGGCCTGTGGCCCTGGCTGTAGCAGATCTCCTGTGGGATCTTCCAACTGAAGGATATTCAGAGGGGCAGAGAAACTGCTGATTTATTGCCCTGGCTGCAGTAGATCTCCTAGGAAGCCTTCAAACTGTTGGGTCTTCAGAGAAGCAGTCAAACTGTTTTCCTGTGTGAAACTGTTCACCGGGGTGGGGATAGTGGTTAATGGACTGTGGTTTCTGTCCTTGTGTGCAGCCACACTCCTAGGAGACTTTCAGTCTTTTGGGTCAGTTGCCCTGCATGCCACAGAACCATTGGGAAAACTTCTGACTGTGGTGTCAATTGCCCAGAAGAACTGTACAGAGGAACTCCTTGGATGCCTTCAAGTTGTAGTGTCCTGGGCACAATGGGTCTCCTTGCATGACTCCTGCTGTGGTGTCAGATGCCCGGGGTACAGCAGATCTCCTGGGATGCCTCAGGATGTGGTATCAAATGTTTTGAATGGAGTGGTTCTGGTATGCTTCAGGATATGATGTCAAATGTTCTGACTGCAGTAAATCCTCTTGTAAGCCTCAGGATATAGTGTCTTCCAGGAAGCAGACTAGCTAGCAGTCTGTCCCAGCAGAGAGGACCAGGTGGAAGTGGATTGGTATTAGGTGTTTGGATTGTTTGGGCAGATGGTGGGTCCCCAAGTTCACTGGTCCCCAGTAGCTGCTGCAGGAGTTTGAGGAGATATATATCCTCTTCCAGGGAGCAGACTAGCTAGCAATCTGTCCCAGCAGAAAGGACCAGGCAGAAGGTGATTGGTATTCTGCAGGTGGAGGGATTGGTGAAATGATGGGTCCCTGAGTCCACTGGCCCTAAGCAGTTGCTGGGAGACTTTAGGGAATCTTACCAAAGGCTGAGTACAGTGGTTCCTCTGCTATGCCTCAGGATATAGTATTCTCTGGGGAGCAGACAAGCTAATAGTCTGTACCAGCAGAAAGGACCAGGCAGAAGGTAGTTTCCTTTTTCTAATGTTACTATTCAAAATAAGTGTTAGAATTATGATTTTTATTAATTTTCTATTTTTACAGTTCAGTTGTTACCCCTCCCAGTCTTCCCTTCCATAGTTCCTCAGCCTATTATTTCTCTCCCATGTCTACAAAAGGATGTTCCACTCCCTGATCTCCACAGCTCCCACCAGGTCTCCTTACCCCCTGGGACCTTAAGTTTCTCAAGGCTTTTAATACAGTACTTCCAAATACATTGTCTTGTACAGACAAATAGAGGAAGTAGGAAAAAGAACTGAAACCCATTCAGTTTAACCCGTTATCACAAAAATAATTACATGGTCATTCTCTTTTCTTACTGTTCTTAACATCTGTGAGTTTTGTTGTGAATTTCTAAGTGTAGAGAAGCAAGGCTTGTTTGCTGACTTTCTAATCACTTGTAATAAAGGGACTTCTTGTCCCAACAGATATGAGGAACTTCACTGTGAGGGAACTCTGTTTGTCTCACCTTGTAGACACTCACAGTGAACTCGCTCTGCAGTCTGCTCTTAGAAACATCTGATGTGGTTGGTGCTCTTCCATTTTATGTCTGGCAAAGGAGGGAAATAATGAGTCAAGATTCAACCATAAAATCTAATCCTGTCATTGAAATATGACAGAAGGGGCGAGGCTCTCTAGCTCTTGCTGCCTGTTATTTCCTGCTGATGCTGCTGATGAGTTACATGCACAGAGAATCACTGTCAGTTAGTAATAAATAATCCAGACTCCCCTTCTTTCCTTAGTATTAATCAAACGTGTTCCAAGCCCTCAGCTATCTGTGCAACATGCTACAAACCTGTAAAACATTTATTGGAAAACTTTAACTTATGTCATACTCAACTACATGTTTGCTATTTTGATATTCACTAACAAGCACCAAATCATTGTGATATCATTATTATTAAATGACAAATAAAATCAATAATTTGTCACAATATGATACTTTTCCATTTTAAGTGTAGTCTTTATGAATAAATGTAGCAATAAGAAATTCATATTCTTTCCCAAGAGGGAAAGGTTCATATTCCATATGAAATAGCTTATTGAGACTATTATGATTTACAGAGGTGAAAGAAGATTATTCTATACTGTGTTTTCTATAAAACATTCAATAACAATTTTTTGTGGCTGAAGGGGAAAGTGAGTGGGGCTAAATCATCAGGTAAAACATATAGGTGGATGATACATAACAGTATTTACATTTGTCAATCTTGGAAAGAACTGGTTTGTAATAGATTAATTACAATTTTGCTATGATTCCATAGTCTCTGAAAACTAAGCAGAGATCAACACATATCAATCAGCAAACAGTGGAGAAGTCTCAAGTTACAAATACAATAGGTTGTTTGTTGTTATTAGGAAAAATGGGTTAATATTGGTTTCAGGACACCGCCTATCAAGGCAGGGGAGGAATGGCACCAGGAACATGAGAGAGAGGTTTCATCACATCTATAGTCACAAAGCAGAGAGAGATGGAAGCCAGTAGTCAGCTCACTTGTTCCATTTGGTACAGCCTAATATCCTTATCCAGGGATCAGTCCCACCCATAGTTAGGGTGTGTTTGCCCACATTAATTAACCTAATCCATATAATACGTCACAGACATTCTCAAAGCTAACCTTAATCTACAGAATCTCTCATAGGCAAGCCTACACTCTCTTCTTCTTTTTCTAGATGACTCCAGATCCTGTCTAGCTAACAATCAGGATGACCTGTCAGCTCAGCATGTTGCAGACCAGTGGCTATCAACCCTAACTAAACAGAGGAATTAGCATAGTAATTTTGTGGTATTATCAATGCCTAAGCCCCAGATCAAAAGCTTTCATTCAATTGGTCTAGGTAATCAGTGATTTAAGAGTTTGAAAAGCACTTCTGTTGACTCAAACTGGCAACCAGAAGTCTTTTCTAAACCACTGTCTTGGATGCTCATGATCAGAAACCACAAGAATAACCATGATGAACACAAACAGTATGCTAAGCTTCATCATGCATAATAGGTATTTAAACAACACTGGAGGATGTACGTAACCATCTTCCAGTGTGACCGCTTGCACCAACACCCTGGAAAAATGACTGGTAAATGTGGAGAAATGCTGAGAATTCTGGCTTTAACAGGATAAGAAGAAAAGACTTGTCATCCCTAAACTGCATCTTAAAGGCTCTAATACAGTCTGAGTCAGCATGGCTAGAGTATTCTTTCCTGTCAAATATATGAATGACTCTGGAATATATTAAAATTTAAGTTTAATTTAATTTCATACTACCTCCCATGTGGCAGTCATATCTACTCTCGTGCTATGTAAAAAAACTAAAAAACAAAAAACAAAAACAACAACAAAAACATCTATAAATGGTGAAATTTAAGGGAAAAGAGCCAGAGAACAACTTCCAAATCTCTTCCAGTTAAGGGATGCACCCTCTGACCTCCTTCCCTAGAGCATACAGCACTATTTACTGTCTCATATCTAGATTTTTATTTGGTTAGAGCAGAATTCATTTTGCAGTTTCCTAATTGTGCTTACAAATCCCTGGGTTTCCTCTGGATGGCAGAGAAACATAACAAGGACCTGGGAGATCTGAAGCCAGACCATGTCACCAAGGCTTTCAACTTTCCTTTCTCAGACCTCTCAACTGAATATACATTTCAGTTTGAAGAATGATTTGCTCCTTCGTTTAAATGAAGCAGTTTGGCCTGGGGGGCTTCTTGGCAAACATTTGCAGTGCCAACACTTGGTGAAGGCTGTTCTAGCAGTGTAGGAGTTTGGAATGTGTGGAGCTGGCCAGATGATATCACTGACCCAACAGCAAGTATTGAAAATAGCTCAGGGACCAACTGTAAGCTATAGTTTCTGTATGTTCGTGTTGTTTAGTTTTTATCTTAGGAAGCAATAGCTCCTTTCTAACTTAGAGAAAATGGGAGGACTGTCTGTGAGAACATTATTAGAGGACTTCTTAGCTCATTTTAATGTCTGAACACACAGGTAGATTCAGCTGGTAAATGTAACCTTCTAAAGTGCAGAAAAGAGCCACAAGATGCTGTAGGCATCTTCGTGGTACTTATGGAAGGCTCAGTGTAGAAAGAGCTTATGGAGAAGAAAAGACATTAACAGCACCACCACCACCACTAACACCACCATTACCACCACCACTACCACCACCACTACCACCACCACTACCACCACCACTACCACCACCACCAACAGCAACAACAAAATTCACTGCAAAATTATATAGTATAACTAAATCTCAGGAGCAGTGGTCTGAAAGCCACTGGTAATGAATTTTCTCAGTAGTAGTGGGATATTACTATACTCTTTTTCTTGAGTGTCAACTTAGATAAGTACCGATTGCAGAGAGTTGAAAGCTGCTTTTCTCTGGTTGTGATTTTATGCAAAGCATCTGATGACGCTAAAGAAATAAAAAGCAGAAGGCATTTCTTAAACACTTCACAGAACTTATAAAGTGGTGTTTCTCAACTCTGTAGGTGGAGATGGGATTTATTTGGCTCCCCTCCCCCTTTTCAATAGTGCTTAATAAATGAAGTGAGCTGGCATAACTATGTTTGACATCAGTTACAGAGCATAGCAAATTGCGGAAACATTTTTAGAGATGAGAAGAAATAAGGAGCCACTATAGAAACATATCGGCATTTATTTGAATTATGGTACTGGTGGGGCTGGAGGGACACTTTACGAGAAGAAGTGAAATATGGTACTGATCTGAATTTTAAACACTCTTTTTCTACTCAATTGAATTTTTGGTTTTCAGGGCTTATAGAAAGCAATGGCTTAGAAAATAGAACAAGTTCAAGTGAGGAGAGTTTTTAAAGATAAAATTACTCAACGGATAACTTTATTTTTACCTTGTCCACAGAGACTGAAAGATTAACCATCAGAAAATGAGTCAGAACCAATAAGGTAATTTCAGAAATATAAATAAGAACTTAACAACCTCTCAAATGTTTGGTTCTTTATGATGTATGTAGTTTTGTTCATAACCCCCTTGTTTGGGAGTATCCAAAACAGTATTGCTTCCTACCTTGCTTCCACTTGCATTCTTGCTTCTCTGAGTAGACTATATTTCTGATCTTGAATTGCTATACAATATGTCAGCCAGATTTTCAACTGTTCTTTTTTTAAAGTGCTGTTTTTGAACTTTATTGGAACAAATGTTACTCTCAAAAACTGAACTTCAGTGTGACAACTTTATAGGTGGAGAACAGAGCACAGATGCTTCAAGTTTGTCTGAAGGTGTGGGACCACAACCAATTAGTAATGATTCTACAAATGATTTACCTTTTTCCTGCATTCTAAGGAGTGAAGCTGGCAATGATAATATCCTGAGAAGAATAGATTTCACAGCAGGTTCATAACCCAAAATCAAGCACAAAAAAATCCTAAAGTATCAAGAACGCCAATGTCAATTGCACCAAAACAGAGGGAAACATCTTAAAAAGTACAATTAAAGTCAAAGTATCCTCTGCAGAAAGTTAAGTGATAAAAAGCTCCAAAGTACAGCCTAAGCTATCTCATGTCTGGATAGGACATGGTCTTTGGGCAATATGGCTGAAAAGTCATTTAGCTAATCTATATTTTCTTTTATCAGAAAACTGAGGCAGGGAAGTCAAAGAAATTTGTCCAAGGTGACTCCATGAGTGAGGATCAGTTCATTCAGATGAGATTCTCTTTCTCTGAGACATGCTCCCCTTCCTTCCTACTATCACAATTCAACTCATTTTCAAAATGTACACTGATAACTAGTAAACATGGTTGAGTTGAAAATGATGGCAGAGACTTGCAGTAACCTGAGTAACATTTACTTTATCACATCAGAGCTGTTATAGAATTTGGCAACAGGACAAGGAAGAGAGTCAGTAAAGCCTTAGTGAGAGACATACTTTCTTTCCTTTCTTTTTGTTATTGGATATATATTTACATTTCAAATGTTATCCCTTTTCCCCATTTTCCATCCATAAACTCCCTATCCCATCCCCCTTCCCTCTGCTTCTATGAGGGTGTTCTTCTACCCACCTACCCATCCCATACTTCTACCCCGCCCTGACATTCCCCTACAGTTGAGCACTGAGCCTTGGCTGGACCAAGGGCTTCTCCCATTGGTGCCCAGCAAGGCCATCCTCTGCTACATATACAGCTCAAGCCATGAGTATCTCCATGTGATGGTGGTTTAGTCCCTGGGAGCTATGTTTAATTGATATTAGTGTTTTTATGGGTTTGCAAGCCCCTTCAGCTCCTTCAGTCCTTTCTCTAACTCTTTCATTGGGGACTCAATTCTCAGCTCAGTGATTGTCTGAAAGCATCTGCCTTTGTATTTGTGATTCTCGGGCATAGCCTTGCAGGAGACACATAATCAGGCTCCTGTCAGAATGAGTTTTTTTGGAATCCGCAATATTGTCTGGGTTTGGTGGCTGCACATAGGTGGGGCAGTCTCTGAATGGCTTTTCCTTCAGTCTCTGCTCCAAACTTTGTCTCCTTCTTTCTTTACATGAATATTTTTGCTCCCCCTTCTAGGAAGGACTGAAGCATGCACACTTTAGTCATCCTTCTTGAGTTTCATGTGTTCTGTGGATTGTATCTTGGGTAATCTGAGCTTTTGGGCTAATATCTACTTTTCAGTGAGTGCATACCATGTTTTTTGTTTGTTTGTTTGTTTTTGCATGCATGAAAGAGAGAGGGGGGATTGGGTTACCACACTCAGGATGATATTTTCTAGTTCTATCCATTTGCCTAAGAATTTTGTGAAGTCATTGGTTTTAATAGCAGTGTAAATGTATCGCATTTTCTGTATCCATTCCATTTTTGAGGGACATTGGAGTTTCTAGCAGCTTCTGGCTATTATAAATAAGGTTGCTTCTCCACTTGGACCTCCACTGTAGGGAAATGTCGGGGGAGGGAGATGTAGGGGGGGGTAGATGAGGAGGGGAACACCCTTATAGGAGAAGGGGAGGGTGATGGGATAAGAGGCTTATATCCAAGAAACCGGGAAAGAGAATAACATTTGAAATGTAAATAAAAATATCCAATAGAAGAAAAAGTATATAAAAAATAAGACTGTTATGTACATAGTGGAGCATGTGTCTTTGTTATATGTTGGAGCATCTTCTGTGCATATGCTCAGGAGTGATATAGCTGAGTCCTCAGGTAGTAATATGTCCAATATTCTGAGGAGCCTCCAGACAGATTTTCAGAGTGGTTGTACCAGTTTGCAATGCCACCAGCAATGAAGGAGTGTTGCTCGTTCTCCACACCCTCACCAGCATCTGTTGTCACCTGAGATTTTGATGTTAGCCATTCTGACTGGTATGAGGTGGAATCTCAGGGTTGTTTTGATTTGCATTTTCCTGATGACTAAGGATATTGAACATTTCTTTAGATACTTCTCAGCCATTTGATATTCCTCAGCTGAGAATGCTGTATTTAGCTCTGTACTCCATTTTTAAATAGGATTATTTGATTCTCTGGTGTTGAACATCTTGAGTTCTTTGTATATATTCAATATTAGCCCTCTATCAGATGTAGAAATGGTAAAGATCTTTTTCCAATCTGTTGATTTCCTTTTTGTCTTATTGACAGTTTCCTTTACTTTACAGAAGCTTTCCAATTTTATGAAGTCCCATTTGTCAATTCATGATCTTAGAACATAAGCCAATAGTGTTTTGCTCAGGAAAATTTCCTCAGTGCCCATGTTTTCAAGGCTCTTCCCCATGTTTTCTTCCATTAATTTGAGTGTATCTGATTTTCTGTGGAGGTCCTTGATGCACTTGGTCTTCTGCTTTGTGCAGTGTGATAAGAATGCAAATCGAACCATTGAATGGTTTGCATTCTTCTACATGCTGACCTCAATCTGAACAAGTACCATTTGTTGAAAATCCTCTTTTGTTCCACTGAATGGTTATGGTTGTTTTGTCAAATATCAAGTGACCATCGATCTGTGGGTTCTTTCTGGGTCTTCCATTGTATTCCGCTGATCTACCTTTTTGTTTCTGTATCAATCAATACCATACAGTTTTTTTAATCACTATTGCTCTGTAATATAGTTTGAGGTCAGGGATGATGATTTCCCCAGAAGTTCTTTTATTGTTAAAGATAGTTTTCACTATCCTGGGCTTTTTGTTATTCCAAGTGAATTTGCAAATGCTCTTTGTAACTCCATGGAGAATTGAGTTGAATTTTCATGGTATTTCATTGAATCTGTAGATTGCTTTTGGCAAGATGGCAATCTTTACAATATTAAGCCTGCCAATCTATGAGCATTTGAGATATTTCCATTTTCTGATATCTTCTTCAATTTCTTTCTTTAGAGACTTGAAGTTCTTGTCATAATGTTCTTTCACTTGCTTGGTTAGAGTCACACTGAAGTATTTAATATTATTTATGACTGTTGTGAAGGGTGTCATTTCACTAATTTCTTTCTCAGCCTGTTTATCCTTTGAGTAGAGGAGGGCTACTAATTTGTTTGAGTTAAATTTATATCCAGCCACTTTACTGAAGTTATTAATCAAGCCTACCAGTTCTCTACTGGAATTTTTGGAACACTTAATTATACAATCAGATCTGGAGAGAGCATATACTAGTAGCTTGACAGCACCCCTTAAAGCTCTTGAACAAAATGAAGCAAGTACACCTAAGAAAAGTACAGAGCAAGAAGTAATCAAATTCAGAGCTGAAATCAACCAAGTTGAAACAAAAAGAACTATACAAAGAATCAACAAAATCAGAAGGTGGTTCTTTGAGAAAATAACAAGATAGATAAACCCATAGCCAGACTAACCAGAGGTCACAGAGAGTGTATTCAAATTAACAAAATCAGAAATTAAAAGGGAGACATAACAACAAAATATGAGGAAATTCAAAAAAATCACCAGATTCTACTACAAAATCGTATATTCAACAAAACTGGAAAATCTGGTTGAAATGGACAATTTTATAGACAGATAACAGGTATCAAAGTTAAATCAGGATCAGATAAACCATCTAAACTGTCCCATAACTTCTAAAGAAATAGAAGCAGTTATAAAAAGTCTCCCAATTGAAAAAAGCCCAGAGGGGTTGGGGATTTAGCTCAGTGGTAGAGCTCTTGCCTAGCAAGCACAAGGCCCCGAGTTCTGTCCCCAGCTCTGGAAAAAAAAAGGAAAAAAGAAAAAAGCCCAGGACCAGATGGGTTTAGTGTAGAATTCTATCAGACGCTCATAAACGACCTCATACCAATACTTTCCAAACTATTTTACAAAATAGAAACTGAAAGAACATTACCCAATTCCTTCTATGAAGCCACAATTACTCTTATACCAAAACCGCACAAAGACCCAACAAAGAAAGAGAACTTCAGACCAATTTCCCTTATCAATATTGATGCAAAAATACTCAATAAAATTCTGCAAACAGAATGTAAGAACACATAAAAATGATCATTCATGGTGATCAAGTAGGCTTCATCCCAGGGATGCAGGGATGGTTCAATATATGGAAATCCATCAATGAAATCCACTATGTAAACAAACTCTAAGGGAAAAAAAACACATAATTATCTCATTAGATGCTGACAAATGATTTGACAAAATTCAGCACCCCTTCATGATAAAAGACTTGGAAAGATCAGGAATTCAAGGCACATACCTAAGTATAGTACAAACAATATATGGCAAACCAGTAGCTAACATCAAACTAAGTGGAGGGAAACTTGAAGCAATCCCACTAAAATCAGGAACTCGACAAGGCTGCCCACTCTCTCCCTACTTATACAATATAGTACTTGCAGTCCTAGCCAGAGCAATCAGACAACAAAAGAGGGCAAAGGAACACAAATTGGAAAGGAGGAAGTCAAAATATCACTATTTGCCAGTGGTATGTTTTCTTTCTTTTTCTCTGCCTTCTAAATAATATCTTTCCATCTACTTTTAGCTATTACTCCTGGGTACATTTGGTTATCTGGAAAAGGGTCACTAAGGAATAAAAAGAAATCAAGGAGAAAGAAAATTGCCTACATACAGCCACAGCTATGTGCAGAAAATTTTGGGAAAGCTGTGTCAATTGTGTTTATGAAGGTTGAATATGAACTTTGCTTAAACTTTGGTATTGCCAGTAATCCCTGGGAATGTCCCTTCAGTCCATCATTTAATGTCACTTCTGAGTTAGTATTAGAGTTGATGTTTTATATTCTCTTAATAAACGAGAGTGTTTTGACAGTGGCTTCCAGTTGGAAGGATTGATTTCATTTTGAAGGTCACAAAGAAACAAATTCTAAAAGGTTTGCAAACACTATAAACACTAGTTAATTATAGTCTCACATAATTACAAGTTATTATCAATAGTAGTACTCTCATTTTATTGTCACACAAATCATATGCCTTAATGGTTTGTTTGAATTGTAACAGAAGAGAATAGAAACTATCCTCACATTATCGAAATGTCTTCATAATTGATTATATTTTTGAGTTTTATTCATTAAAATAAAATATCAGCACATTTTTGTGACCCATTACGAGTACACACAAACACAAACACACACACACACACACACACACACACACACACACACACACACACACACACACAGACACTCAAACAATTTTACCTGACAAGGAAAGAACTCAATCTCTTTCTTCTTCAACATCTCGTTTCCTTTCCTTAACCTGCTTACTAAGGATTCATTTAAAAACTTACATGTCTTATGCTTACATGATTCTTATATAAAGTTAATCACTTATGAAATGTAATTGCTAATCCTGATGCATAAAGAATTTTGAATACTTTTTGAAAATGTCAATTTTTACAAGAACAGCATAGTTTAATATTTTTATATAAGTCTTCCTCTATGTTATAACATTATGTTAGTTTACTTTAAGGTAATATTATTTTTATTTGGAAAATACAGTATTTTGTATACATATATGTATATATATGTACATATATATGATTATGTGAATAATGTTTCCAATGTTTCCAATGATCAGAATGAATACAAGTATAATTAAGGATATGATTTTTAATATTTGGATTCACTTTATAACCTATCCAGCAATGTGGTATTTTATATGATATTGCCATTAGAAGTGACAGCAGTCATATTTAGGGGCTATGCTTTGAAACACAACTTTGTCTAAATCACACAGAGATCTGGACCTACTGCAGGGTGGCTAATGTGTGACATATCTGACCTTGAGTTTCTCCTCAGTTTAGATGCTCCTACCTTACAGCGCAGTAGTGAGTTCCAAACTATTGTATTACTCTCTTGTTAGCTTCACAATATGTATTCAACATTTCTCTTTTGTAGGTGTTGAGAGATTCTAAAATTGATTTTTTCAATTTATCTATATGTGTTTGAGCCTCTGTATGTAGTTGCTAATAGAGACCAAAAGAAGGTGTTACATCTCTTGGAACTGAGTTACAGACCACTATGAGCCCTTGATGTATATGCTGATGACTAAACTCTTGTCCTATGCAAGAACATCAAACACTCTAGACCTCCAAGTCTACCTCTGAAGTTCTTAGTTTTTTCTGAGTTGAAGAATCAAAGCTTATTCAAATTTCTGTCACCCAGATTACTGAAATCAGATGCTTCTTTCATTATTCAATTTGTGTTTGAGGAACTTAACAATCAATGATCAACAAACACCTGAGAAGGAGTGCATTGCACAAGTGGATCCAAACAGTCTCGGAATTGTGCTATGCAGGTAGATTTTAATTTCAGACAGTAGCTTTTGATTCAGGAAAGAAAATCAAAATGCGTATTAAAATAAGTGGTGACTCATGGATGCTACTCACATTGCTGATAAAAGGAAAAACAAGTTTGAGCATGGCAAAAAAAAATGAAGAAAGCACTTAAGGCAAGACAAGGTAACTAATTTATAGAACTAACTCAAGCAGTAATCTGGATTGACATAAGTGGTAAAGGATTCAGTTTCATAAAACAATGTCACTCTTGAGTAGTCAAGATTTTGTTTACACTCTATCTTTATGTGAAAAAATGGATCATTACAATATTGAATAATAACTAATGAAATATTTAAATCAAAATAACACAACATCTAAACTATCTAGAAACTGAATACTGATGTTAGCATTTTAAGGAATCAATCTGTGGTTATAAACCATAATATCCTACATTTGAATTACTTCATAATGATGTTTATCAACATGATTTTGAATTGCTTTGTGTTTTTAAGGCACCAGATCCTGACCCCAAAACTAGAATTGAATTCTGTGTAGTCTTGAAATTTGTCAATTTTAGTAGACAGTTGTAGCACAAAATTTGGAATGACCAATGTATTAAACTAGATCAACTCAACCAATCTAATCAAGTCCTATACGTAAATTTATCTAGTAAGTAGACTAAATATCTTGAGATAATTAGGAAGCAAACATAAATATCTTGAGTTGCAAAGTCCTAAGTTTAATTTACTGGACTATTAGTTGTGAAGAAGCATCAGGAATAAGGGAACTCTTAAAAAAAAACTTTACTTGGGGCTGGATCACAGTTTTAGAGGGTCAGTACATTATCAGCATGGAGGGAAACATGGCAGTATGCAGGCTGATGTAGTGCTGGAGAAGCCAGGAGTTCAAATATCCTGATTCACAGGCAGCACAAGGGAATTGTCTTCTGCAAGCAGCCAGGAGGAGGCTCTGATTCAACAGTGGTTGAAGCTTGAGCATAGTAGAACTCAAAACCCACCGAGAGAATGATCCACTTCCTCCAAAAATGCCACACCTACTCCAAAATGGCCACACCCCTTAAGAGTGCCACTCCAAGCATTAAAATACAGGAATCTGTAGTGTCCACACCTATTCAAATTACCACATGGGCTCTCTAGAAGAGATGGTTAAATCAAGAACAAATGCAGGAGCAAAGAACAATGTATATGTTTTCATCAAAGAGTCTTTTTTAATAGTTCATTTCCTCTTTCAAAGTATTGGCTTCATGTTATGAATTCTAATTTAAATGTAACCAGAGGAATTACTTGGATTTTTATAATATTAAAGGATAATTTTGATGTACTTATACTAACTTATGGCTATGTATGTACTTATGTGTTTGTTTAATTTTATTTATTTTAATTAAATTTATTATTTTATTTTATACTTTATGTATTTACAATTCAAATGTTATCTCCTTTCCCAGCTTTCCCCCTCCCATACCCTCTTCCCCTTCTTCTATGAGGATGCTCACCCTCCTTCCTATCTACTCCAACCTCAACACTCTGGCATTCTGCTACACTGAGGGAAAAGAGCCTTCACAGAACCAAGGGCTTCTCATCCTATTGATAACTGAAAATGGTATCCTCTGCTACATATGTGGCTAGAGCCATGGGTACCTCCATGTGTACTCTTTGGTTGGTGATTTAGATCCTGGGAACTCTTGGGGGTCTGGTTATCATCATGCATTATATTTTGATGTTATTATTCTTAAGTTTGCTTGTTTAAATTTTCTTTGGTGTGTGTGTGTGTGTGTGTGTATGTGTGTGTGTGTGTGTGTGTGTGTGTGTGTGTATGCTATTTACAGCAAAATTTCAGTTACTTTGTATTCACTAAAAACTTGACACTTAAATATGTAGGCAATTCTTAATATCACCCTCTACATTTTTACATTTTACAAGATTTTTTAAAAAAATCTTTCCCTGTGACTCACAATTATATCAATTATGCAATTTCTCAGAATTTATATGAAGGTAATAATACTTTTCATGAAACTTGGTTTATGCAAAACCACCCTAAACTAGATACATTTTTACACATCATGGCTTATCATTTAACACAGTTTTTGTGTCTTAAGTACAGTCCTATTTTGTTCTGATCATGATGTCTTTTATACTGTACCTATACTCTTCAAGAGTGAGGCTTAAAATATTTTCTTATATAAAACATTTCTGGCACAAGCTATTATATTCCAGAAATGGCTTTCACTATTTATTATCTACTATCTCATTATAATTTTCTGAAATACTTTTGATCGATTTGGTAAATATCGTCTTTTCGTTTTCAAAATATTTAGCATGCTACTAAACCTTCTCCATGAAAACATTATCATAATGGCTCTTCAAAAAGGGTTTGTTTGAGAATGAAGCCTACTCTCAGGACTTGGACAAAGATTCAAGAATAAGTCATAGTTTGGCTGAGAATATTATTAAAGTAGGTAAGATGTCCAAAAATATACTTTAAAGGGAATGAATTGTGAAAAATACAGAGAGGAAGAGTAAGACTATCATCAATCAGAAACTTAGCCTTTACTTTAACAGGTCAGTATAAGGTAAAATTGTCAAATGAAGACTGATAGATCTATCTATATCTATCTATCTATCTATCTATCTATCTATCTATCTATCTATCTATCTATCATGTGTGTATGCATGTGTTTGTGTTTCAATAAACTTCATTTACATTTATGACAACAATTTAGTTTATGAGTTTTCTTTATTTATTTTTAAATAAAGTAATACCTCATTTCCACCTTCCCTTTCTTCCTTACATCCCTTCCTAGTCACCACTCAGTTCTTATTCATGACCTTTATTTCTTCTGACATGTTTAGAATGCAACTCTGTCACCTCAGGCTAATCAACCATAGCAGAAAGCAAGCCAGGAAGGTTTCAAGAGACAGAAGAACATGAAGTTTAATATGAGATTATATCTCTCAAGTCTCTGATTTCTTAACATTGAGGAGTAAATTCTTAATTTTGGGGGCTGCTCATGGCTTATCTACTGACAAGAAAATACACAAAACAATACTTTTTATTAATAAGTATGATCACATTGAACACTCACCTATTGAAGGGGACCGGTCTGCCCAACTAGTCAGATTCCTGAGAAGGGCTTGACCTTTTCAAAGAAAGAATATGTCCCTGGAAGACTGTTGCCTCCTTGTCTAAGGAGACTATCTTACGGTTTAGAGATTCACCTGATGTCCTTGGGCACTTCCCAGTACTCCCCCCCGCCCCCCGCCCTAAGCTTCAGTTCCTGCTTCAATTCCTGCTTCAGAGCTTTAAATGCTGTACATTCCTCTCAATAAACAGACCTTGACAAGGACACTGCTTGGTCTTGCTCCTCTTTCTCGCCCTTTCTCCCGCAGGTATGGGTCCTCCTCGACCCCCACAAATAACTGGGTGCCCGCTGGCGGGGACAGAAGGTTAGTCTTTTAGCCTACCTAGGGCATAAGCATGTCTTAAAATGTCCTATATTGACCTTCAACTCTTACATAAACATGAAACCCACATGAACAGCTTGAAGAAGATGGTGGGTTTAAAAATCCAGGTCAGCTGATCAAGTCATTCCTTACATTAACTACATTTTCCTTGTTTTGTTGAAATGTCTTTTTATTTAAGGCAGATTGCCTGAGAATCTTTGTTAAGTAGTCATGACAACTCACTATTTTGTTATATAATTTTATTTTTTTAGATAAAGATCATCTAAAATTATCTATTTATTTACTTACTTACTTTCAGGATTTATTTTTCATGATTTATTTATTATTTACCATTGTGTTAAGATACAATGGGGACCAATATTAATATTGGTTTAAAATATGCCTGGTCTAAAATGTGTAACTTGACCTGAAATCATTGAGAGATGGTAAGGGCATGATTTCAGGAAAGGCATTTATTGCTATTATATTTTCCCAAATAATTTGTAATTTTTCTAGTCTCTGATGACAGCAAAGGGAATGGTATTTATTCATTTGTGGATATAGACATCCTGTGTATGTGCAGGCTTGTGGTTGAACGGAGAGCTTTGTGTTTGCACTTTACCTCTGTGAACTTACATCTGGAAGCGAAGCATTCCTTGAGCATGATTCTCATTCTGTAGCCTCCAGAGCATAGCTGATGTTAGAGCATTGTGTCAGCAGTCACATTTTATATAAACATCATGTTGTTTAAATCCTAGCAATTTGCTATTAGGAGAAAGCTCTTAGGGAGTGTATTCTAAAATGTCTCAAGGAACAACTAAAATCCGATCAGAGAGACAAGGCTAGGCTGCTTCTTTGTGAAAAGAGAGCTAGATGTGGCTCAAATAAGGAAACAATTTCCAAGGAAAATGTTCATAAGTCATAGTGAAAGATTGGGAAATAGAAAATTTGTTTACATAAATGTAAGTCATGACTTAAGCTAAAAAGAGGCTATTTAGCATGTATTTGATTATAGAAGACTTGATGTAACTGAACATTTAATAACTGGTAGGATGAATAAAATCTGAAGTATACTTAAAATTAATGTTATATCATGTGTAAAGATTTACCACATGACATAGTATCATTAAGGCTATTTAATGCTATACTTGTTACAATTTACAATTCTTCAGTTTTTATTCCTTTTATTTTATTTTTTTACAGTCCAGTCTTTCCCCCCTTCCTTGTCTGATCTTCCATACTCCTTTATCCCATTCCTCCTCCTGCCTGTCTCCAAGAGGATGTTTCCACCACACCCTCAACCCAACCAGGCCTCCATATTCCCTGGGGCTTCAAGTTTCTTGAGGCTTAGGTGTATCTTCTCTTGTGGCCAGACCTGTCAGAGCCTCCTGGGTCCCCTGCAATGTTTCAGCCCCCTTGTCAGACCCTTCTGGGTCACTTGCCAGGTTTGACCCCTGCTGAGCCCTACTGATGCATGTGGAAAAGCCTTTTGTTCCTAACAAAGGAGCAGTCTGGCCTGCCATTTGTCTTCCCAGTCTTTGTCTTTGAGATTTAGGCTGGTCTTCCTGGATTTCCCCCTAGTTAATTCAAGGCAGTAGTAGGTCTTTTGTTAACCACCTAAGTACTGGGTATTAAACTTGGGGTTTTGTGTGTGTGTGTGTGTTTGTTTGTGTATGTTTGTGTGTGTTTGTGTGCGTGTGTGTGTGTGTGTGTGTGTGTGTTTGTTTCTTTGTGTGTGTGTGTTTGGTTTTTTGTTTGTTTGTTTGTTTGTTTTTGATTTTGCATTAACAAAGTGCTCTTAACTCCGAGCAGTCTTTCCTGGCCCTCATGCTTCTACTTTTTCTTCATAAATTCCTACATGATTTATAAGGAGCATTCAGGAGACTAGCTAAGACTAAGGGATATTAAATGGTAGTAGATCTTGAATTCAATTATATTTACATTAAATAAACAACATTCAATATATTATCATTCTAATAACAACAAATGAGATTCTAGAAGACAATCAGATTAGAAGGTGCTTATTGGCATTGAAAAAATCATTAACACTATTACATAGTAATAATAAACATTTATTTCTTGTTCAAATGGCATGTAAGATGCATTGCCACAATTGGTTTTAGATGGATGTAGATATGAGTGAGATTAATATATTTTTAAATGACTAGTAATTGGAATCCTAATGTATGTTAACAAATAGATTTTTTTCTTTTAAATAAATTGTATAATTTTAGAATAGTCTTATTCAGGCAGAAGAGTGTTAAGTTCCTGGTACCTTTTACTCAGGATGACAGTAAGTGACCTTTCACCAAAAGTTATACTAAAGTCATCACAGCAATTGTAGAGAGTAATTATCTTTTGAATTAACTACTATTAATAACTTTCTTTTGGAAAATGTCAACTTTAGGGAAATACATTGCAAGGGCAGCAGTCTGTCTCAATGGCCCCTGCACAGTCAGAAATTGCCTGAGCTACTCATCCTTGAATGTAAAACATCCTGCAGAATGCTAATTTCTCAAGACACCAAGCTCAGTTTTGAAATGAAGTCACTTTGGAGCTGTCAACTCTGAGCGTGTAGCTTATGGTAAATACTTACAGCTTTGATGACTGCACATGTGAGATGTCAGTTCCTTGGGAGGGAAGACAGTTGAAGCAGTGAAAACTAAGAGTATCCCTGATGCTATAAAAAAAAAGTGGGAGCAGCTGTGAAGTAGTGGGAAGATAATTCTGTGCTCCTACGCAGCAGTGGCAAGGAGTAAAAAGTATCATCTTCTGAATGCTCGGTCCCTTGCATTGACTGATTTCTTTTCTCCATTATCTCTTTCCAATACCAAAGGGCAAGTAAGGTCATTCTAATTACCAGGCTAGGCATCATGAACAGATGTGATAGCTTTCCCCTAAAATTTAATGTGTAGCATTACTAGATCATTGGCCCAACCTTTTTCTTCTCAGATTTTTATACTTGCAAAGCTAGAATTATGTTAAGAAGCTATAAGCCTTTGTTTCTTCATCTACAGAATATTGGCTGTAGAAACTACTTTCTAGCCTTATTTATTCTAATTAACCAGGCAGCAGATTATATTAAGAAGTATTATTTATGTTGTATAAACATATACTTTTTGAATAAAAATTAATGAAACATGATCCATGTAACTGAAATAGAGTAAGAAAGGGTATACAGAAAGGTTTAGAGGAGGTAGGGAACTATGATATAAGTATGTTATAACCTGAAATAAAAAGAAATAATTTTAAAAATGGACAAGGCTATGTAAAGTCCTTAACTAACTACCTCCTTGAGGTGAATGATGCATTTTTCTGAATGATGGATGGTGTATTAAGTGCAATGTGTGACCAAAGATTCTTACAGTGCCAATATCTGCCATTAAAGACAGGAAATTTACTCAAATGAGGTAATAAACTCATGAGGTAGCAAGGAAATGAGGAAGAGATGACAATGGTCATTTTTGGTTGTTTTTCCTTTTCAACAGGGCTTTGGTTGTTGATGACAGAGTGCATACCTCACGGCGTTTTGTATCCCCCTCATAGTCTTTCAATCTCCCCATATTTATTTTGGTTTACATATTTTATTATTTCCTTATACAATTTGCATGAGCACTGTAAAATAGGAAATAGGACTAGATGTTTTTTTTTAAATAGTGTGTAAGATTCTCTGCATAGCAAAGATTTATTTAAGATATTTTGGGAGCTAAATGTATTAAATAATTTCATTTATAATATTTTATCTCCTTACCAGCACAAAATAAATATTTGTGAGAGAAAACTAGAAAAAAAAGAAAACTTACTTAATGTGTTTTTTAGGAAAACCACAGTATTATGCCACAGTATATATCCATGGATATATTACTATGTTGATAAATATTTTAATCCACAGTATTAACATCTATTTAAGACTGTAAATTAAACTTTTAGAATGGTATCCTGCATAATACCTTCCAGAAAAGTGACCAGAAAAAATTTCCATGCCCCATGATCAAGACACATATTTTTAGTAATGTGCTTTTATCATTGGGTTCTGGTTGGCCAACAAGAGCTTCACTGATAGTGTGGCTTGCTTTAAGGCTGTCTAGGACAATTTTGATCATTAATCTAAGAAGAAGGACCCTTTAACTAGTGCTGGTCTTTTGGAAATCTATAGCTTCTGAGATTATCATAATCCCTTATAAAGACCAACTATAATTAAATTATTTTACATAAACATGTATATATGTGCATAAATGTATGCATTTGTATACATGCATACATGTATATGGAGCACATGAATCAGTAGACATTGTTGGGATTTTTCAAATTTCTTAGTTGTTCTTCAAGTGCTTTCTCGGTCCAGACATTCTCTTGCTCTGTTGCTTCCCTCTTATTCCTTCTCCCTCATGTTACCTGTACTCTGTTATCATCCCCCAAAATAGGTTATGATGAAGAAAGATTTGACTTTTAAGTTATGTAAGTTATAAAATACCAAAAAAAAGAATTTTAAAAGATCATTTCAAATTTGGAAGTAAAATAGATCAATATATCTAAGTTTGTATATGCTGTCATTTTTACACATAGCAGGACTAATTTGTGGCACAAACATTTTAGGAGTAACCAACCACTATTTGCTTGGATTTAATCACTATGCTCTTCTTATGTGTACCAGCTCTGTTGTGTTTGAAAGACGCTGTTTCCATGGAGTCTCCAACCACTTCTGGGTCTTAAACTCTTTCTGCTTCCTCCTCTGCACAAATGCCAGAGTTTTGAGGTGTGAGGGTTGATAAAGAGATCCCAATTAGGGCTGAAAGGTAGACAGTTGTGAGTCTCTGTGCTCATATCTTTTAATATATAAAGTATCCTATGGTCTTGAATTTTAAGTTGAAGTACAAGCAGAAATACATGAGATATTTGATAAAAATATCCTAGATATTTCCACATATATGGTCAGAATAACAATAAATCTCAAAGAGAGGGAGAGAGAGAGAGAGACAGAGACAGAGACAGAGAGAGAGACAGAGAGACAGAGGGAGAGAGAGACAGAGACAGAGACAGACAGAGATAGACAGAGACAGAGACAGAGATATAGAGACACTGAGACAGAGACAGAGAGAAACAGAATACCTGGTAAGTAGGTTGATCCATTTCTGAACAGAAACTATATCAAAGAAGTCTTCACTAAACGTTATATTTCTTGAACATAGATTGAAATGTGAATAGATATCAATTGATTAAAGGTACGGTTATTTGTCTAGCTAAATAATATAATGACCATAATTCAAGGTCACTTTTGGTTATATAGTTAGAACGTATAACACACAAAAAGCTCAGACTTTCTGATCTCCAACTGCTCCCAGAGCTTGGGCTGTTCCACAGCCCAAAGGTACAAATCCTGACTGCCAAGAGCTGGTTTGCCAGGAACACTCTCACTCCTAAAATCACTGGCACACAGGCACACAGGAAGGAAACACTCCAGTCAGAGACAGCAAGACCAACAAACATAAGAGATGACAGCAAGAGTCAAACACAAGAACCTAAGCAACAGAAAACAAGACTACATAGCATCATCAGAACCCAGTTCTCATACCACAGCAATTATTGGACATCTCAACACACTGGGAAAACAAAATTTGGATTTAAAATCTCATCTCATGATGATTATAGAGGACTTTAAGAAGGACATAAATAATTCCTTTAAAGAAATACAGGTAAACAGAGGTAAACAAGTAGAAGCCCTTAAAAAGAAAACAAAACAAAAGAAAAGAAAAAATTCCTTAAAGAATTACAGGGAAACACAACCAAGCAGGTGAAGGAATTGAAGAAAACCATCCATAACCTAAAATTGGAAATAGAAACATCAAAGAAATCACAAAGGGAGACAACCCTGAAAATAGAAAACCTAAGAAAGAGATCAGGAGTCATAGATGCAAGCGTCTCCAACAGATTACAAGAGATAGAATAGAGAAACTCAGAAGCAGAAGATACCATAGAAAATATTGACACAAAAGTCAAAGAAAATGGAAAAGGCAAATAACTTCCAACCCAAAGCATCCGGGAAATCCAGGACACAATGAGAAGACCAAACCTAAGAATAATAGGTATAGAAGAGAACAAAGATTCATAACTTAAAGGGCCAGTAAATATCTTCAACAAAATTATAGAAGAAAAATTTTTCCTAAATGAAAGAGATGCCCATGAGCATACAAGAAGCCTACAGGACTCCAAACAAACTGGATAAGAAAAGAAAGTCCCTCTGTCCCATAATACAAAAAGCACCAAATGCACAAAACAAAGAAAGAATATTTAAAAAAGGGGAAAAAGTTAAGTAAAATGTAAAGGCAGACCTATCAGCGTTCCACCAGACTTCTCAACAGAGACTTTGAAAGCTAGAAGATCCTGGACAGATGTCATACAAACTGTAAGAAAACACAAATACCAGTTCAGGTTACTGTATCCAGCAAAGCTCTCAACTAACATAGATGAAAAAACCAAGATATTCCATGAGAAAACCAAATATACACACTATCTTTCTACAAATTCAGTCCTACAAGGGATAATAGATGAAAAATTCCAACACAAGGAGGGAGACTACACAGTAGAAAAAGCAAGAGAGTAATGTACTTGCCACAAACCCAAAAGAAGATATCCATACAAACACAAAGCCACCTCTAACAACAAAAATGACAGGAAACAATCACTATTCATTTATATCTCTTAGCATCAATGGACTCAATACCCCAATAAAAAGACATAGACTAACAGACTGGATATGTTAGCAGGGTCCAACATTTTGGTGCACACAGAAAACACACCTCAGTGACAAAGAGAAATACTATTTAAAAGTAAAATGCTGGAAAACAATTTTCCAAGCAAATGGTCCCAAGAGAGAATCTTGGGTAGCAATTCTAATATCAAATGAAATCAAATTTCAACCAAAAGTTATTAAAAAAAGGTAAGGAAAGATACTTCATACTCATCAAAGGAAAAATAAACCAAGATGAACTCTCAGTTCTGAACTCTCAGCTCCAAATGCTAGGACACAGATATTCATAAAAGAAACTTTACTAAGGCTCAAAGCATAAATTGCACCACACACAATAAGAGTACAAGACTTCAGGTTGGGGATTTAGCTCAGTGGTAGAGTGCTTGCCTAGGAAGCACAAGGCCCTGGGTTCGGTTCTCAGCTCCGAAAAAAAAAAAAATGAACCAAAAAAAAAAAAAGTACAAGACTTCAACAAACCACTCTCATCAATTGCACCACACACAATAAGGGTACAAGACTTCAACAAACCACTCTCATCAATGGGCAGATAATGGAAACAGAAACTAAACAGAGACATAGAGAAACTTATAGATCTTATGAACCAAATGAATGTAAGAGGTATCTATAGAACCTTCCATCCTAAAACAAAAGAATAGACTTTTTCTCAGTAGCTCATGGTACCTTCTCCAAAATTGATATAATTGGTCACAAAACAGGCCTCAATATATACAAGGAGATTGAAATAAGCCCATGCATTCTATTAGATCACCAGGGACTAAGGCTGTTCTTCAATAACAACAATAATAAAAGAACATGCAAATATACATGGAAGTTGAACAAAACTTTACTCAATGATACATTGGTCAAATTATAAATAAAGAAATTAAAGATTTCTTAGAATTTAATGAAGATGAAGGTACAACATACCCAAACTTATGGGACACAATAAAAACAGTGCTAAGAGAAAAACTCATAGCTCAGAGTGTCTGCAAAAAGAAATAGGAGAGAGCATACACTAGCAGCGTGACGACAGCACACCTAAAAGCTCTAGAACAAAAAGAAGCAAATACACTGAACAGGAGCACAGGACAGGAAATACTCAAACTCAGGGCTGAAATCAACCAAGTAGAAACAAAGAGAACTCTAAAAAGAATCAAGAAAACCAGGATCTTGAGAAAATCAACAAGATAGATTAAACCCTGAGCCAGACTAACCAGAGGGCACAGAGACAATATCAAGATTAACAAAATCAGAAATGAAAAGAGAGACATAATTACAGAAACTGAGGAAATTCAAAAAAGTCATCTGATCCTGCCACAAAAGCCTATACACAACAAAACTGGAAAATCTGGAGGAAATGGACAATTTTCTAGACAGACACCGGGTACCAAAGTTAAATCAGGATCAGACAAACCATGTAAACAGTCCCATAACCCCTAAAAGAATAGAAGCAGTCATTAAAAGTTTCCCAACCGGAGTTGGGGATTTAGCTCAGTGGTTTGGTCCCCAGCTCCTAAAAAATAGAAAAGAGAAAAAAAAGTTTCCCAACCAACAACAACAGCAAAAAAAGCCCAGGACCATTTGGGTTTAGTACAGAATTCTTTCAGACCTTCAAAGAAGACCTAACGCCAATACTCTTCAAGCTGTTCCACAAAATAAAAACAGAAGGGATGCTAACCAGTTTGTTCTTTGAATCCATAATTGCACTTATATCTAAACCACACAAAGACCCAACATAGAAAGAAATCTTCAGACCAATTCCCCTCCTTAATATTAATGCAAAAATACTAAATAAAGTTCTTGCAAACCAAATCCAAGAACACATCAAAATGATCATTCACTATGATAATGTAGGCTTCTTCCCAAAGATGCAGGGAGGGTTCAATATGCATAAATCCCTCAACATAAATCACTATATAAACAAACTCAAAGAAAAATGTTCATATGATAATTTCATTAGATGCTGAGAAAGCACTTGACAAAATTCAGCACCCCCTCATGATAAAAGTCTTGGAAGGATCAGTAAATTAAGGCCCATACCTAAAGATAGTAAAAGCAATACACAGCAAACCAGTAGCCAACATCAAACTAAATGGAGAGAAATTTGAAGCAATCCCACTAAAATCAGGGACTAGACAAGACTGCACACTCTTTCCATACGTATTCAATATAGTACTTGAAGTCCTAGCCAGAGCAATTAGACAAAAGGAGGAGAGAGAGGAAAGGAAGAGAGTCAAAAATAAATATGACCGTTTACAGATGATGTGATAGTATAGTTAAGTGACTACAAAAATCCCACCAGATAACTGCTAAACCTGGTAAACAACTTCAGCAAAGTGACTGAATAGAAATTTAACTCAAATCAGTAGCCTTCCTCTACTCAAAGGATAAATAGGCTGAGAATGAAATGAGAGAAATGATACCACTCACAATAGCCACAAATATTATAAAATATGTTGTTGTGACTCTAACCAAGCAAGCGAATGTTCTGTATTACAAGAATTTAAAATCTCTGAAGAAAGAAATTGAAGATCTCAGAAGATGGAAAGACCTTCCATACTCATGGATTGGCAGGAATTATATAGTAAAAATAGCCATTATGCCAAAAGCAATCTACTGATTCAATGCAATCCTCATCAGATTTCCAACTCAATTCTTTATAGAATTAGTTAGAGCAATTTGCAAATTCATTTGGAAAAGCCAAAAAAAAAAAAAAATCAAGGATATAAAAAACTATTCTCAAGAATAAAAGAACTTCTGGGGGAATCATTATCACTAACCTCAAGGTGTATGACAGAGAATTGATGATTAAAATTGCATGATATTGATTAAAAATAGAAGCAGGTAGATAAACGGAATATAATTGAAGACTCAGGAATGAACCCATATACCTATGGTCACTTGATCTTTGAAAATGGAGCTCAAACTGTCCAATGGAAAAAAGACAGCATTTTTAACAAGTGGTGCTTGTTCAACTGGAGATCAGCTAGTATAAGAATGCAAATTGACCAATTCTTATTTCCCTATACAAAGCTCAAGTCCAAGCGGATCAAGGACCTCCACATAAAACCAGATACACTGAAACTAATAGAAAAGAATGTGGGGAAGATTCTCTAACATGTAGGCGCAGGGGAAAATTTCCTGAACTAAACACAAATGGCTTATCCTCTAAGATCAAGAATCAACAAAGGGTACCTCATAAAATTGCAAAGCTTCTGTAAGGCAAAGGACACTGTCAATAGGACAAAATGGCAGCCAGAGATTGGGTAAAGGTCTTTACCATTCCTATGTCTGAAAGAGGGCTAATATCTAATATTTACAAGGAACTCAAGAAGGTATACTCCAGAGAATCAAATAATCCTATTTAAAAATGGGGTACAGACCTAAACAAAGAATTCTCAACTGAGAAATATGAAATGGCTGAGAAGCACCTAAAGACCTGTTCAGCATCCTTATTCATTAGAGAAATGCAAATCTAAACAACCCTGAGATTCCACCACATACCAGTCAGATGGCTAAGATCAAAAACTCAGGGGACAGCACATGCTGACCAGGATGTCGAGAAAGAAGAACACTCCTCCAGTGTTGGTGGGATTGCAAGCTTGTACTACCACTCTGGAATCAGTCTGGCAGCTCCTCAGAAAAATTGCACATAGTACTACGTGAGGACCCAGCTATACTCCTCCTGGGCATACACCAAAAGATGCTCCAGTATATAACAAGGATACATGCTTTACTTAGCAGCCTTATTTATAATAGTAAGAAGCTGGAAATAACCCAGATGTCCTTCAACAGAGGAATGGATACAGAAAATGTGGTACATTTACACAATGGAGTACTACTCAGCTATTAAAAAACAATGACTAAATGAAATTCATAGGCAAATGGATGGAACTAGAAAATATCATCCTGAGTGAGGTAACCCAAAATCATAAAAGAACACACATGATAATTCACTGATAAGTGGATATTAGCTCAAAAGTTTAGAATACATAAGAAAAAAATTCAGAGATCATATGAAGCTCAAGAAGAAGCAAGACCAAAATGTAGACACTTCAGTTTTTCATAGAAGGCGGAACAAAATGCTCAAAGGAGGAAATATAAGGAAAAAGAGTAGAGCGGAGACTGTAGGAAAGGCCAATAAGAGACTTCTACATCTGGGATCCATCCCACATGCAGCTACCAAAGCCAGTCACTATTGCTGATGCCAAGAAGTGCTTGCTGACAGGCACCAGATATTGATATCTCCTGAGAGGCACTGCCAGAGCCTTACTGATACAGATGAGGATGGTTGCAGCCAACCATTGGACTGAACAGGGGAACTCTGATGGAGGCATTAGAGAAAGGACTGAAGGAGCTAAAGAGGTTTGCAAACACATAAGCAGAACAACAATATCAACTAACCAGACCCCACCAGAGTTCCCAGGGACTAAACCACCAATTAATGAGAACACATTGAGAGACCCATGACTCCAGCTACCCACATAGCAGAGGATGGCATTGTTCAGCATGAATAGGAGGAAAAAGCCTTTGTCCTGTGAAGGCTCATTTGCCCTATGTAGGGTAATGTCAGGGTGTTGAGTTACACTGGGAGAGAGTGGGAACATCCTCACAGAAACAGGGGGATGGGGAGGGAGTATGGGTGAGGGGGAAAAGGGATAACATTTGAAATGTAAATACTTTACATATCCAAGAAAGGTAAAATTAAAAAATAATAAGAAAGGAAATCTCAGAAAAGCTTGGTGAGTTGGCTAATGGTTGTAATATACAGACAGACAGACACTGGCAAATTCCAAGAACTATTATCAGACCTCTTCAACAACTTTAAACGATATAAAAATATATGATCTCCTCCTTAGTGTTATTGGGTAACACGCATCCTGCTGCCACTGAAGCACAGATCCAAGCTTTCCTCTGGCTCTGATCTAGGATGTGGTGCTTCTCGTGCACAGCTGCTAACTCGTCCCTGACAATGTAGAAATCTTGTGAAATTGAAACCATTTTTGCCTTTCCTTTTCATCACCGCTTCATTTCTTTTTCATTTGAAACTACTCTATTATGTGGCATGGCCTAATAGATGACCAGGTAGTGCTATTTGAAAGCCTCAATTTGTCTTGAAATCAAATTTCAGGGAAAATAACTCCAGAAAAATTTATACCATTGAAAGTTATATTTTTAAAAACTTACTGTTGCTATCTTTATTTTAGAGTTATTTGTGAGTGATATTTACTTGAAATGAATTAAGGGTCCCTCACACTGCATGAATTTATCCCATAAATTGAATCTAATTTGGAATAAGATATCTCTCTTGATTTATTGAGTTATGATGATTTATAATTTTATCTTCAGATATTTATGCTATCTAATTTGTTTATTGAAATACTTATTAGTATGGGATTTAGATTTCTGATCACATATGAAGAATTAAAAACAGAAAATAAATGCAGCATTAGGTGAGCTATCTGGTGAAGAGGCAGTCAGTGCTTGCCCTGCTGGAGTGAGGGAGGGAGAGCTGGCTGGGTGACCAACTTAGTTTCCTCCCAAGCCAGATCCCAAACATCTACTCCATCTGTGAACTAGGGGAGCTCATGAAAAGGCTGTTCCTGAATGCCAAAGGCTGCAGGATTCACAATACAGGAAAACAAAAAGATATCTGAGAGGATTCCCTGGGAGTTTCCAGAATACATGACTTGGAGCAGACTAAAGACTAATTGCAAGGAACATTTGCAAGTAAAGTTGTGTGAACAAAATGGTGTACTGTGTGGTGTGACATACTGTGGCACAGTAAAACTTTGATGACAAGATTTTGTTGTTGTTGTTAGTCTATCTTATTTTCTTTTATTTGGTGGAGGGTTGCAAGGACAAGAGTGCTGATATGAAGGGATGAAAGATAAGTGGAATTGGAGTGCATGATATGAAATTCACAAAACATCAATATTAAGTTTTTAAAATGGGGTACAATTCTATCTGGAGAATTCTTAACAGAGGAATCTCAAATTGTCAAGAAACACTTGAAATGTTCAGCATCCTTAGCTGTCAGGCAACTGAAAATCAAAATGATTCTGAGATTCCACCTTACACATGTAAAAAAATGGCTGAGATCAAAATCTCATACTGATAAAGATGTGAAGCAAGAGGAACACTCCCCCTTTGCTGGTAGGAATATAAATGTGTATAGCCACTATGGAAATCAATGTGTCATTTCATCAGGAAGATGGGAACCAATCTATCTCAAAATCCAGCTGCCTTACTCTTGGGCATACAAAAGTCTCTCCATCGCACCACAAGAATATTTGTTCAACTATGTTCATAGGCTTTATTCATCATAGCCAGGAGCTAGAAATAAGCTTGATGTGCCTCAACAAAAAGTGAATCAAGAATCTGTGGTATATTTGCACAATGGAGTATTACTCAGCCATTAAACATAATAACATCATAGAGCTTGCAGGCAAATAAATAGAACTAAAAAATATCATCCCGATTGAGATAAACCACACCCTAAAAGACAAATACAGCATGCACTCACTTATAAGTAGAAATTAGCTGGAAAAAATAATTGTCCTACATTCCATAGAGAGACTATGTAACAAGCAGGGATGGAGGGGTAGCATATGAATCTCCCTGGGAAAGGGAAATAGACGAGAATTCACAAGTGAATGGAGGTAGGTTACGGGGTAGATGTGAATGAGAACATGAGGTTTCAGGTGAGGGGAAGATGGAGGGATAGAGTTTTGGGAGACACAACTGGAATAGAGAGTATTTCTGGGGTAAGGTACAGTGCAATGGAAACTACCAAGAACCTAGAAGGGTAACCCTAACTAAGACTCCTAGTAATGAGATATAAAGAGTCTGAAGTGGTCATCTCTTGTAACTAGCTAAGACTTCCAGTGGAATGACTGGGACACCTACCTAGCCTCAAAACCTCTGATCTACAATTTGTCCTGTCTGCAACATGAGTTGAGATAAAGATGGAGCATAAATTGTGGCAGTGGCCCACCAATGACTAGTCTCAAGTGAGACCATGCCACAAGAGGGAGATCAACTCTGTGGATATCAATGTGTCATTTCATCAGGAAGATGGCAACCAACCTAATTCAAGATTCAGCTGTATCACTCTTGGACATGTACCCAAAGGAAACTCCATCATACCACAAAGATATTTTCTCAATTCTGTTCATAGGCTTCATTCATAGTAGTCAAAAACTGAAAGCAATCTTGATATTCAGGAATGACAGGACCCAGAGTTTGGATAGCCAAGAGATACAGGATAGAACCAAATATAACTAGACAATAATTAATTAATTACTTAATTCTTAATTGATAGAAAAAGTTGCAGAGACCTACAGACAAACACTGGGTAGAGTTGGGAAATTCCATAGATGAGGGACAGGGAGGAAGAGTTATTGGAGCCAAAGGGGTCAAGGACACCACAAGAAAACACATAGAATCAGCTAACCTGGGCTCATAGGGGCTCATAGAGACTGCAGTGACAACCGGGGAAACTTCATGGACCTGGCCTAAGACTTCTGCATATTTATTACATATTTGTGTAGCCTAGGCTCCTTGTAGGACTACTAACAGGGTAAGCAGCAGCTGTCTCTGACTCTTTTGCCTGCTTTTGTGACTATTATGTTATATTTAAGCTACAGATTAATTTGGGTTTGTTAGTTTAACAAAATTGAAATAGTTTATTAATCCATTACTAGTTTTATTTTATAAGGTTAACTTCACTTTCTATAAAGGAATACTACTATGATCCTTTGTCACAAATTGTTAAGTACTGGCCTTTGAATGCAAGTGTATACATATGTATTTAAGTCTGTCATTTCAAATTAGTTTTATATTCTCAGGAATTCAGCTAGGAAATTTAAAGGAAAATTACAGTTCTTGTTTGGCATGAACTCTAGAGAATTACACCTTTTTCCTCAGAAGATGAATAGAAGATACCATAGTTAGAAAGCTACAAATCAGAATAAAAATAACATAGTGCTAAATATTGCTTATGGGCCAGGCGTTGGTGTCACACACCTTTAATCTAACATTTTGGGGGCAGAGGCTGGAGGATCTCTGACTTTGAAGTGAGGATGGCCTACAGAGTGAGTTCTAGGACAGCCAGGGCTACACAGAAAAATACTGTCTTGAAATACAAACAAATAAGCAAACATCAAAACAAAACAAAAACAGACAAACAAAAAAAGCTTTAGGTTCAGTGGGTACCTTAGGTATCATATAAAACTTACTTGAGTGCTACAGTTATTTGAGATTACTCAAAAAATACTCAATTTTTCATCATAAAAATACCCAACATTTTGTTTCCAAATGTGTCTTCTCCTATCTGTTATTATTTGATTCATTCATCCAATTCTATTGCACAGTAAATGTTAGTTATAATTTAGAAATAGCCTACTGATCTCCAGCATGTAGATATTTCTTGTAGATACACTAGAAATTTAACCTCAATGCAGTTTTGAGTTATCATTATCATAGTTTAATTATTCCTCATCTAGACTTCAGAAAAATCAATGAACATTTTTGCAAGTTTTCCCCAGATAGCTATATATACACAACACTATAAAGATCACTGTCCTAGAGAAAAATTAATTTATGGTGTATCAGAGCAAAGCATTTTAATTCACTAGAAATGATTTTTAGCTAGATATATTAGACATCCACAGAGTAGTTCCCAGCTGATCTAAAGGTGAGATTGAGCATGTGCTTTTCAAATATCTTGTAGAAATGTGTAAATTGAGACCTTTTAACTTGTCTCTGAACAAAAATATCACCTCTCCATGTTTCATTCCACTGGTACTTCCATGCACACAATAAAAGTTCGTTCCTGTATTTTCTGAGTAATGTGTGTTTGCAAGAGTTAACCCCATTTTGTGCCCCTTCCTTAGGATACAGATGTTCCACCTCATTAGAATTCCAAATTCTCTTTGCTAATTTTGGAACTTTTAAGACTGTGACAGTACCTATTGGGACAAGTTCACTCTTTGCCATGAATAATTTAAAAAAAAAAAAGTCACTGCAACAGTGTATAAAAACTATGCTGAAATCTGAGAGAAACAGAAAACAGAAGACAGGAAATGGGGAATTTGTATTAGCTGATAGTAATTGAGAACTCCATTGTAGTCTAAGATTACTGCATGCTTTTTCCAAAATGTAGTCTCTCACATTGTGTGGATAAATCAAGTTGTTGTTTTTTTCAAGTTTGTTCAAATTACATTTCCTAAAAGTCCCACTAGAGGACTTTAGAACAGTAAGCTTTGTGAGGACAACACTCTCTGCTGTGTGTTTCATGCTTTACCCATGATAGCTAGCACAATACTTGATGTTTGTTGGACACACAAGGAATTAATAATCAACTTACTAAATGAATACTACTAATGTCTGCCTTATTCTTCCTTAATAGTTTTATATAGACATGAGAGTTGAATTTGATCCCAAAAATTATTTTTTTACCCTATGTCATAATTTTCTATCATGCCTGCTTCTAAACATCTTCAACACCATTGCTATGTGAATTTGCTGATTGTGTCTCCTCTTACTCCCAGGCAACTGTTTCCTTCAGGAAATCAATTTTGTCTAACAATACTCTCTTCACATGGCTGCACAGATGTTTCGAGCCTTGGGTGATTATGATATGTGTTTCATACTACACAGAGGAATACTTTTCAGAATATATACAGGTCCTGAACAGTTTCAAGTCATTTTTTGGAAGTTTTTATGTAGGTATTACAAGAATTAAAAGAGAAAAAATTTGCATGGTATACAGGGCACAAGATGATTAATCAGAATATAGACATTTGCCTTCAAGCCTGAGACCAGTGTTTGATAATCTGTTCCTATATAGTAGAAGGAAAGAAGTCACTTTATTTGTCCACTGATCTCCACACACTCAAGCTAAGATGTATGCTCAAAACACAAGCATGAACACACACTAAATTCATCAATTAACTACTGAATTAATGAAATTTTAGAGAGTTAAGATCTAGCACATGGATTCCCTATGATTGAAACAAATTTTAAGTAGAAGATTAAAAATAATGACACTAGTTCAAGTGTGAATGAAACCATAATGCATTGTATTTCTTTTAGTCCTCAACATAGTTTATATCGAGTTTTATTCTTTGAAATAGTTCTGCAATGAGCAATAGAAATTAATAACTGCACGGTATTGGTATAGAACCAGAGTGGCTAATCAACAGAATTGAAGATCCAGAAATAAAACCACACATTTATGGACAGTTGATCTTTGTCAAAGAAGCCAAAATTACACAATGGAAAAAAAAGAAAGCATCTTAAATAAACGATACTGGTCTAATTGGCAGTCAGTAATTAGAAAAATGAAAATAGATATGTGTTTGTCAACCTGCACCAAGCTCAATTCCAAGTGGATCAAGAACTTCAACATGAAACCAGATACATAGAATCTAGTAGAAAAGAATGTAGGAAAGAGCCTTGAACTCATTGGCAATGAGTGGTTGAGTGGGAGGGTATTTCCTAAATAGAACTCCAATGGCATGAACTCTAAGATCAAGAATTGATAAATGTGACCTCATAAAACTGAAAAGCTTCTGTAAGGCAAAAAAAGAAAGAAAGAAAGAAAGAAAGAAAAGCATAGTCAATTTATAATCAACCACCTACAGATTGGAAAAAAAAATTCCTCACCTGTTTCACATCCAATAGAGAGCAAATATTCAAAATATATAAGAAATCAAGAAGTTAACCTCCAAAAGCCAAATCAACCCAATCAAAAAATGGAGTATAGAACTAAACAGAACATTCACAACAGAGGCATCTCAATATTATGCTGGTGAAGATGTAGAACAAGTGTTGCATTCCTCCATTGATGTTGGGAGGGCAAACTTGTACAATCGCTTTGGAAATCAATTTGACAGTTTCTCAGAAAATTTGGAATAGTTCTACCTCAAGAATGAGCTATACCATTCCCCAGCATATACCCAAAAGATGCTCTGTCATTCCACAAAGACACTTGCTCAACCATGTCCATAGCAGCTTCATTTATAATATCCAGAACCTGGGAACAAACTAGATGTTCCTTACTTAAAGAAATGGATAAAGAAAATGTGGAACATTCACACCATTGAATACTATTCTGATATTAAAAACAAAAACATTATTAGTTTTGGAAGCAAATGGATGGAACTCGAGAATGTCACCCTGAGTGAGGTAACCCAGGCCCCAAAGGATATGTATGGTAGGCAACTATTTGTAAGTGGATATTTGCCATAAAATATAGGATATTTACTCTATCCTCCACAGAGTCAAAGAAGCTAAACCAGAAGGTAGGCTCAAGTGAGAATGTTTGAATCTCACCCAGAAGGGGGAATAAAATTGTCTTAAGAAGGCAGATGAAACAAGGGAACTAGGTGGGAAAGGGGATGAGGAGGGGAATTAGTGGGTGGTTTGGGGAAGATAACCAGATATCCATATGAATGAACAAATGTCCACAAATAGTGGAGATTGACAGTCGTGGGTTGGATGTGCCTCTCTAGGGTATGACAGAAATCTGGTATAAGGGAGGAACCCAAGAATCAGTGGGGATAACTTTAACTGAGACTCACAGCAATGGGCATATGGAACTTGAAGAGAAAATACCTGTGTATAAACACCAGTGGAGAGATAGGGACACCAACCTATCCACAAAACTTTCTACCCAAAATGTATCTTGCCTACAAGAAACACAGGGACAAGGGATGGAACAGAGACTGAGGGAACGGCCAATTAATAACCAGTTCAACTACATACACATCCCATGGGTAAGCATCAATGCCTATCCTCTGAGAGGCCGCACCCTTCACTTGACTCAGACAGATGCAGAGAACCATAGCCAAACACTGAATGGAGCTGGTGGGTTCTTATGGAAGAGTTAGGGAAAGGACTGAGGGCTAGGAATGGGATAGGAACTGCATGGGAATATCTGTAGAGTCAATTAACCTGGACTCTTGGGGGAGTTCTCTGTAGGGAACCGTATTGGATTTGGGCCTGGCCGCTATGTGACTGTATGGCCACAGTTAAGATTACTGCCATAAGTCTTGAGATTGTTAGACAAGCCTCTCCCATGAATTTATGGCACAGGAAGAAAAGACCAAGTATCTCCCTAGTAAACACCCGGTGTCTCCACTGCATGACCTCTGCTGAGCCTGGCTGATGCATGTGGAACCGACACACCTGGGCCACACCTGGGTGGTGGTCAATTTACTTCTGCCTTTTGCTTCCTCAGCCTTTATCCTTGAGATTTAGGCTGGTCTTCTCGGATTTCTCCCTAATTAATTCAGGTCTCCTAGTCTGGTCTTTTGTTACAGAAGTCAGGAGCCAGGGTTTCCCACTGTGCTTCCCAGATATTTTCTACCTGGAGACTTGGGTATGTAAGTGGTGAATAAAGCTACAGGGAGACTCTTCCACTCTTCCTCTTCCTCTCTCTTCCCTCTCTCTTCCTCTCTCTTCCTCTCTCTTCCTCTCTCTTCCTCTCTCTCTGACTCTCTCTCTCTAACTCTTCCTCCTCTTCTCCTCTCTCTCTCTCTCTCTCTCTCTCTCTCTCTCTCTCTCTCTCTCTCTCTCTCTCTCTCTTCCTTCCCTCTCCTGGCTTGACACAATAACCTCTGTGTGTGTGTGTGTGTGTGTGTGTGTGTATGTGTGTGTGTGTGTGTGTGTGTGTGTTTCTTTAATCCCACAGGCTTTCGCCTGATTCTCAGTACTGTGTCGGTGCAGGCGCCGACAGTTCTCAGAGGCTCAACCACCCACCAATCAAAGAGCATGCACGGGCATTCAGATGTGCAGCTCCATCTTCATTTGGGTCCAGAATAACTGGAGCAGGCTATCCCTAAAGCTGTTTCCCGTCTGCGGAATCTGTTACCCAATTCAGCTGTCTTTTCTGTCCTCAGTAGGTGAAGAAGTGCCTAGTCATGCAGACCTGATATACTGGAGTGGAGGAGTGGAGGTATATGGAGCAGCTTCATTCTCTCAGAGGAGAAATGAAGGAGGGCATGAGGAGAAACTGTGGGAGGTAGGGACAAGGAGAGAGGACGGTGGTCGGGATGTAAAATGAATTAAAAATAAATACCATAGAATGTAAAAAAATAAACTGCAAATATTGATATATTAAATAAAAATGGATACGAAAAGGTGGTATTTTAGTAACTATATGGGGTATCAACTCTCAGTTAATATTTACTCTGCATTTTAGATGAATGTAAAGTTATGTTACAAAGAAATCGTATATGCTGATTGATGTGACAATGGCATGATGGTTACAGGGTAGCCAACTATACTCTCGATTAGATTTCAGACTTGCTCCACGTAAGGGAATTCATGCCTGGTACTGGAAACCCACTTAAAAAATCCATGTCTGAGGAAACCTTAGGCCCTAAGAGGAAACATACTAGTATTGTTTCAAATTCACATGCCAATAAACTGCCTTGGAAATAGTTATTTTTATGCCCATAGGAAAATATACTTTCCATCCTAAGTAGAGAAATTTCTCTCTGAAATGAACAGCAAGGAATAGAGAGATGCACAGATGCTTACAGTGCTGAGAATAAAGGGCAATAGAATGCCACTCCTTCCCACAAACCTTTTAACTACTGATGGATTCTTGAAAGGAAGCAGTCAACTTTCTTTGATTGTTACCCACTGGTGATCTCACCAGGCTCCAAAGTAAAATTCCAAACACAGATAGTAGTACAGATAACCTCTTGTTCTGAATGGCAACATTACCTGTCAATGAAAGGCTTATTGGCCAATCAGCTGAGGCAGGGTTAGAAGATGAGACTGCCAATAGAGGGAGAGGATTCTCGGAAAAGTCAGGCATGTGAATTCATCCCATAGAGAAACTAAAGACCAAATAACCAGCCACATGCAGAACACAGAATAAGATAAATGAGTAATGAAGTTATGCGCCAGTGGGAGAACTGAGAAAAAGCATTTGGCCTTAGCATTAATTCATATAGAAATTAAAAAAAGAAAATGCTTGAATAAAAGAAATAAAGTACTGCCTTTATAATGCAATAGTAATAAAAGTAAAAATTTTCCTGATTAAATTATGGAATTATCATTCTGAGATCGGTAGTGATTCATAGTTCATATAGAAAAATATGTGTTTAGAAAGCTCTTGGAAAATCTAATTTTAGTCTATATTAAAAGTATATTAAAATATGTGTTAAAGCTAAAGAAGCTGACAATATATAGCATACTAACAGAAGGATAGGAATGTAGGTTCTAGAAAAACAGTATAATACATTCAGAATGTATTCCAATAAGAGAAAGCAAATAGAAAAAGTCACTCCCAAATTGCTGTGGAAAAACTAGACTTTTTGATGAATTGTACTGAATTAACTAGTCCACAGTTATGAAGAAAACAAAGAGAGAAGGTTGAGGAAAATATGTAATTTAATATGAAATATTGCATTTGAAATTAAAAAATCATATATAAAAACAACTGTAACCAAATAGATTAGTTGCAAAAGAAGATAAAATGTTTGCAAGTATGAGATGCTGTCAAATAGCTAATTTCCATTTTATACAAGTAAAGAAATATTACATCTCAGGAAAAATGGGTAAAGAATTGAAACAAGTACAGAAAAAGTAGTGGAATGGCTAACAAGCAAAGAAAATGTGTTAATGTAAACAAAAGTCCAGTGGAAAGTGAAAACGAAAAGCTGAATTTCCTTCAGTACAATTCGTCAAAAAGTCTAGTGTGCTGGCCTGGAACTCTCTTTTGTTAAGTAGGGTGGTTTCTTACTCAGAGATCCACCTGCTTCTGCTTTGCACATGTTGGGATTAATATGACAGAAAAGCAAGAGACATCCAGAACTCAACAGGGATGAGATTAGCTGAAATGCCCAAGAGAGGGGAGGGAGAACCTGGAGACCATATCCAGAGGTTTGGCAAGGACACTAGTTGGGGGATGGGGCCACCCACTCCTCTGAAAATTTTAACCCAGTATTGCTCCTTTCAAAAGAAAATACAAGGACAAAGAGTGGAGCAGAGACTGAAGGAAAGGCCATTCAGACCTTGCACTACCTGGGGATCCATCCCATATGTAGCCACCAAACCCAGATAATATTGCAGATGCCCAAGTGTTTGCTGACAGGATCCTGATATGGATGTCTCCTGAGAGGCTCTGCCAGAGCCTTTCTGATGCAGATGAGGATGCTTGCAGCTAACCATCAGACTGAGCACAGGGACCCCAATGGTGGAGTTACAGAAAGGACCGAAGAGCTGAAGGAGTTTGCAACCCCATAGGAAGAACAACAATATCAACCAACCAGGACCCCCCAGAGCTTCTAAGCTCTAAACCACCAAACAAAATGTACACATTGGAGGACCTATGGCTCCAGCCACATATGTAGTAGAGGATGGCATTGTCTGGCATTAATGGGAGGAGAAGCCCTTGGTCCTGTGAAAGCTCCTTTCCCCATTGTAGAGGAATACCAGGGTGTTGAGAAGGGAGTGGGTGGGTGGGTGGGTGGTGGGTGGGTGGGAGGGAGAGCATATTCATAGAAGTAAGGGGGAAGGAGGGAGAATGGGAGAGATGGGGAAAGGGCATAATATTTGAAGTATAAATACATAAAATATCCAATAAAAAGTGTTTGTTTTTTAAAAAAGCATGAACCACCATATGTGGCTCTGGTTCTTATCAACATTTTAAGTAAAGTCTGTTTCTGATTCTGTAACATGCACACAAAATGGGATTTATCATAGACCACACAGTGACAAGGCAGGCAGACAAAAAGCACAGAAGGCATAGATATATGAGGGGCAGAGAAAAGTGTGCAATTAAATATGACCGCCTCCTTCTGAAACTCCTTTCAAGTTTCCAGACAGGTCAACTAGATCATGTAGCCATCTATAAATGCTGACACAACAACCTGTCACTTGTAAGTTGATGGTATAGTGAGTGACACATTAATACTGTACATAGCATTAGCATATACAGCAATCTTATATCTAGGTATACAAACAGAGGTTTAGAAACCTACATATCAAAGACAGCTTCACCACCATATTTATTTTACCATTATAAACACAATAATTGTAGTCAATGGGATTCAATAAATAATGAATGGATGAACAATGTATGCTGCACATGGTCACACAAAAGAAAATTCTGTCATTTACAACAGCATGATGAAGCTTTGGAAGGGAAATGGTACGCATTATTTTGCAAATAATTAGCCAGATTCCCTTCAGTGAATTGGCATTTGGTAAACTGCTCAAACAATATGAATTATAGTTCGAATTAATGAGATAGATGGGAGTGATTTACAAGTTACGTATCTAGTGAAAGATATAGAAAACACAATACAGTCCTGTCCATGTAAATACTTCCAACGAATAATAGTATGACTTATAAGGGAATGAAGGACTTTAGGTCCACATCATGTGTATAAAATCTGGTGGTGTATTACTCAGATAGGAATTGATTAACTCTGCATTTGTATATAAAATGAAATTTAATTTGTACTTTTGCTTTCTCTTGGATTTTTGGTAAGGCATCCTTTTGCCCTTAGTTTTGGTTACTAAAGCTTCAACCATTCAGAATCAAGACTACAGTACACAGGGCTTCTTGAACAAGAGCACAGCAGGACCTCCATATTTGGAGTATGCCTACCTTTAGGCTACAGGGAGGAGAAAATATTCAAGGAAATATGAGGGGAAAAGCCTATAAGTAGAGAATTATACCAGAAAAAATATGTTGTACACTCATTCTGCTCCCTCTCAAGGAAGTAAGCAAACTCTTTGTCAACAATATTAATTTAATAAACTTAGTAGGATGTAGATCTAGGTGTTCCTGTTGATACATAGGTAGAAAGAGGATGTTTATAGTTCATATGTTATAGGTGATAATATTAAGAAGAGCTCATCAATTTAAAGGAGATTAAGACATTCATGAGGAATTGCAAGGGGAAAGAGAGGTGGGACTGATACAAATACAATTACTGATATATGAGATTCTCAAAAAAGTAAGAGAATAATTTTAATTATCTTACTTTTGAAGTTATAAGTTATATCATTTTCTCATCTCTTTCCACAAAACCCTACTATGTACCCCCTGCTCGCTTTCAAGTTCATAGATTTTCCTTTCTCCTTTCTTATTACAAACACATACACATACACATGTGTGTAATAGTATATATGTGTGTGTATGTGTGTGTGTATTTGTATATGTATATGCATATAGATATATTTATTTGTACACACACAGTGCAAAGAAATGTGACTATTTGGTATCTCTTCGGTAAGAGATCTCTTGTTTGATATATTTTTAGTTGTCCTAGTGCTTTGCCAAGTGTGCAGGCCTTGTGAGCTCTCCCCTCTCCATATTACCTGCCCCTTTTAGCTCTTTTCCATGCTGAGGTTCAGCAGTCACGTTGGTGAGAGATTTTGAGTGTAGTTGCTATGGCATTTCCAGGAGACAGGATCTCTCAGAAAATTCCCCTGGCTCTTGGGATCTTTCTGCTCCCTCTGTGATCACTGGGTTTTGGGACCAGAAATTGTTTTGCAGATGTGTCAGTTGGGTATAGGCTCTCCATGTTGATTTGTTGTGCTTTTCTGTAAAGGACACCATGTTTTAAAGAGAAATTTCATTGATGAGGGGTGAGGACTACACTGTGTAAAAATGACAAATATTTGGAAATCAGTTAGGGATTATGTTGGTTAAGTAATGAGATGGGTATAGGTTTCCTCTAAGATCTGTGATTCACTAGTGCTAAGTATTTGACTAGGCTTGCAAGAATAGGCATGAATTTCCTCTCATTGAGCAGGCTCTAAGTACAATTAAAGAGCTGTTTTATACTGCCAAAGTATTCATGCTACTATTCACTTTTAGGGTTATAAAGTGTTATGCTGGTCATTCTTCTGGTTTCTGAACATCACAACTGAGTAGGACTATTAGTTGCTTCCTTCTTGGGAAGTTTCTCTGGCCCCTTCTGGTGCTATGAAAGCTGGTCTGCAGGGAGAAGCTTTTAGGTCAGATCTTCAAAGCATAACTGATTTATTAGGGCTTTATCAGGAAACAATACAGCCATTAGGTTGATGAAGTAATTATATTGTTGGTACATGTGCGTTCTTCAATTCTTTCTTTCTTTTTCATTACAATGCAGGATAAAGAAGGAAAAAAAATCAAGGCAAACAAGTAAAATAACTTAAACAAATAACTACAGCATTTAAGAAATGAAAAAACCGAAGAAATGAAATAAAAACTGTAAGAATCAAAGCAAACTCATTTCTCTCCAGAGGTCTTCTACTCCTCTAGACTTGAGATAAGAACAAACAGAAAATTTAGCTTAGATCAGCACAGGATTTTCTAGATATAAAAATTGATGCTGGGTTGGGAATTTAGTTCAGTGGTAGAGCGCTTTCCTAGCAAGCACAAGACCCTGGGTTCGGTCCCCAGCTCCGAAAAAAAGAAAAAAAATGATGCTTTAGTGCTTGTATGGGCCAATAAAGCTTTAAGGCTCTTCTGCTCTATTATGGGTTTGAAAGAAGAATATATTGGAAAAGAAGAAGAAGTGTTTAGATTTTCTCCATAGTGTTTAAATAGATCAGTGCTATACAAACCCTCATTTAGAAAATAAATTTCAGATAGAAGATATAAAATACTTTTGCTGTTCATTTCATATAAATTACTTCACTAACTTGGATAAAATAATGTGATTTTTAAGTTATGATTTTAAAAGAAATATCAATTTAGATACTGACATAGATCACAGGAGAGAAAGGAGACTAATAGTATGAGGCAGAGATGTTTCTATCTATTGAACATGAGATTTGAGAATAAATAATTCTCTTTAAATGAAAAGCAATTCAGCATTTAAAATTGCGACATTTCTTCATATATTCCTTGCTAATATTGATGTTGGTTTGATAAGTTTCCCACCACGTAGTGGATAACATTTTGAGTCATTTGTTTAATAACAAAATAACCCCCAAATCTAGAATACCTTGCTATGATGACACTGAAATGCAAATAGAAAAGGTGTGTTAGTGTGTTCATGTCTTTATACATGTGCATGAACCTCTCTCTCTCTCATATGCATACAGTGTGTGTGTGTGTGTGTGTGTGTGTGTGTGTGTGTGTACTAACTCATTCATCTGACATTTCTTCTGACCTCCACAGAATTACTGAGAGGTTAATTCAGTTATTTAAACATTTTGATGATGCCCTGTTGATTATCAGAGGATAAGCTTGCTTATAGTAAATCTTTAATCATATGGTGTGGATAGAAGCATTTGAGGTTTGTAGTGGCTGAATAAATGAAAGAAACCCCAGGGGAGATGGTCATATGAAATATGTATGATGGTGAAATTATTGGGTTTATATTGTTTTGTGTCCCTACAGCAGATTAAAAAGCATGTGTGGCTGATTCCTCAAGACACTCTTCAACCTTCTGCAGGAAATATTCTTTTCCAGATAGCTTCTTGGATAGGAACATAACTAAGATGGTTTATCCTTCATGTACATATCACAGGCTTTAAATTTGATTTGTTTACTTTCCCAGAAGTCAAATTCCATATTTTTAATGACTCTTAAATTTCTAACATTTGAAATCATATTATCTTAAAGTGTGAACTGTACAATATTATCTGTGGTCAAATCCAGAGTTCTATGTTTGTTGGCTCTTAGAGAAAGAAAGAAAGAAATTTTCTAAACGAGTTCCTGAGAACTTCTTAGTAATGCTTGAGCTGAATGGCTTCACAGGAGGCGAGCTCTATACTCGTGTAGAGAGATGAGATGTACTGCTTCTGAATGTGCCTTGATCTGCAAGCAGATAGAACAGAAGACCTTTAAGGAACTTGAGTCTCTGAAAATAAGGTGAGGATTGTGCATGCCCTCTATCCATGCTGTGGGTGGGAGAGGTCCTTCTCTTTGTTATTATAAACATACCAGTAGTACATACAGAATACATTGTCATCATGCAAAGTGAGTGCCTACTATAAAACCTCCTCTGAGTTTTGTTCTGTCTGAAGAAAGTCCATGATTTAACCCCCTCATATCCGTGGTGGATTCGTCCTAGAATGTGTGTTTTATACCCAGAGTCATGATCTCTGCTTCCTGGACACATTCCATTTTCATAATTTAATGACAAATCATTAAAAAAAAGTCTAAAATTGCTTAGCAGTTAATTTATATTAATTTTGAGGAATGCTTTTCAGTTTTCAAAAAAGGTAATAAGGATGCTTATCTTTGACAATAAAATATCTTACTAAATAAAACTCTTTTACCCTGTTTAACCGGAGAACAAAGATTTATTGAAAATAAAATAAAGGGTTATGAAAGTCACTTAATGTCTAAAAATATTTTTTAATTGAAATTCTCTCAAATATGACTCGCAGTTTTATGAGGCACTATATGGCAACATTGCTTCCAGAAAATGGCCATTTCTAAATACCATGACATTAAGCCTGAATGTTCTGTGACAACTTTAAAATATATTGCATACACAAATTGAAGTAATGATCACTGGGTGTTTTGCACTAACGGATTCATTAGATTGATGCATGCTGGTGTAGTACGTGGCTGTCAGACCTCTAATTTTATTTTTTTTTAGTGCTAAACATTAAAACATGGCAGTTAATTTAGATAATAGATGAATACAGTGAAATTAGTTGATCAGACCTTGTTTACTTCCTATGACAAAATGTTCATATTGATATATTCATATTCTGACTTGAAATTCAAAATCAAAATTAATGTGTTTTATAATTGTAAGTGTGAGTCAGAATTCAGGGTTCTGGATAGCCCCATAACTTCCAGTTCCACAAATGACCATTTCAGGATTCATATTAGTTCCTACACCACTGAAGTTACTATGGGAAGTATGTATTAAAAAAGACATGTAATGACATCACTACCATGGAAAAGAAAGAAATATCTGTCTTACTCATTCCATAGCATCACAATGGAGAAAAAAAACTACAGTATGATCTCAGCATACCCAAGAGATCAGGGGGTGCCTTTGAAGAAAGTCAAGACCATTGATATCAGCCATGCAGAAGGAACCACTAGGTTAACAGTGGTACATGCCATAAAAAAGACTAGAATCTTTTTTAAAGAAGTAATTAACAGCCATCAAGACAAAGAAAATCCAAGAATGACACGCAGATGCACATACGATTTTCCTTCTCAATAGAGTGACCATTGCTAAGCTAGCTTAGGAAAGGAGGCTTGCCTCTACTAAGACTGTCCATGTCTCAATCCCTCAGCCATGTTCCTGACACTGTCCATGTTCCAATCTCTGAGCCATGTCTCCTGACAGACACTGACCATGTTCCAATCTCTGAGCCATGTCTCCTGACACTGTCCGTGTTCCAATCTCTGAGCCACGTTTTCTTCACCCCAGCTACCAGCTGTGTTTTTACACCACACTTTCTCATGTTTTACACACTGGATCATTTCTGTATCATGTGTACTCTGGACTCCAAACGCAAGTGGTCACAGAGCAATCCTTAATCCAAAAACTTGTCCAACTGCCAGAGAGAGAGTGGCCCAACCAAAAACACCAGATCTCTGAAGCTAGGCACTAAAATACTGTTTGCTTTCTGTTGCTTCATGAGCCCCAGTGACTTCCTCATGATTACTACTTCATGGGATGTAGCACCTGTTCTCCTGACAACTGTGCTACTTCCATTCAGACCCTGGAATAATAAGGTTACTATGCTTTGGATAGGTGGCCAACTATGGATACCTCATTACAGACACAAAAGCCAATAATGATATCTGGGAAATAATGAAATGAGACAGGTAAAGTTAAGACACTTAGAAATAAAGTCATTAGACACTATTTTTTCCTATTTGAGCAATAAATGACCTAAAAGAAAGTGGAAAAATATTTGTTTCATGTCTAGCTTGTTCAGAAAAGTAAATGTCATGGTGTGTTTGAAGGACAAACCTGGTTAAGTCAGAACTAGACACCAAATTGGAAGAGCCAATTAAAATCATAATCTTTCAGTCAATGAAAGGGATATATTCTAAAAACGTGTAGATGATCCATTTCATCCTGTCACAGAGTATGCAAACCTACAAGGCATGGCTAATAATATATATCCTAGAGTACATGCTACATGCACTTAGTACTATAGGGAATACAATGTTTAATATACATGTTACCATATTAGTTGAGATTTGGTAGTATGGATTTAGTCCCAAATAACTTGTCTGAGCTACTCTTGAAACTTGAGAGTGCCCTATATTATTTCTTGTGGAAAGTCATAACTTGGAGCCAACTTTACACTTTTTATCTTTGTGATTGACTTGCCTGGCATTAAGCTGATGCTCAATTAATGTTTACTGTGTGTACATTTTTTCTCCTTTATTGCCATGATGACATGGTAGGTTAGAGAGAGAAACAAAGCAAAAACAATTCCAAATGTGGCAAAAGAACAGTGCTATGATGCTTTCCCCATTCCTAGACCGGCTTTAGTTTCCCCTATCTCATACTGGCCTGAACTAAGGACAGTGAGGTCTTGGCCCTACCTATGGGCAACTACCTTTAAACTAACCAACAGTTACTGAAGTCACACCATCTTTCTGATTCTTAAAGTCATATAAATTTCTAATGAATCACACTGAACATGAAAGGTAAAAACATTCATTTAATTACTTGGAAATAAAAGTATAAACTATATTATATAAAGAAAAAAACAAATTAAATGCCAGTGAACTGCCCATGAAGCTGAATCAATGATGCCCTTGCCTGACTTTAGTCTGATGGATACTGTGAGCTTCTAGGATTTGATATGAAAAGTTCCTTTCAGAGCTAGTTTATCCTTCTAAACTCATCTCATGCCACTCATAACTAGAGTTTCTTTCTCTGTGCACACCAAAAGAACAGACAATGACATTGTAGACAGCAAAATACTTTAACCTTGCGAAGCTATGTAGGACAGATACTGTTCTTTATATTCTAACCAACTCAACATCCCAAATTAGATTTCAATAGGAGAGAATATTGGTTACTATAACTACTTAATCAACATTACTTTAGGCACACATTATACAGTTCCAGGAATATTGAGAAATACACAAGTTTGTTGCAAGACAACTTAAAACAAAACTAAGCAAAGCAAGTAAGCAAGCAAACAAAAACCATTTAGATTATGACTGAGTAAACAAAGTGAATTCAACAGTCATTCCTGGCACAGCATATACAACGTGTAAGAGAAAATGAAGCATCCTCATATTTATTAAATAGGGAGCATTTTCACTTTAATTTTTATCTTTTTGAGAAAAGGAAAATGTGGTGACTTGAATAAGAATGGCCCCCACAAGCTCACATACTTGAATGTTTAACTAGTGGCACTATTTGAAAAGATTAATAGTGGCCTTGTTAGACTGGGTGGGGCCTTGTTGGAAGAGGTGCATCACTAGGATTGGGCTTTAGGGTTTTCATAGTCCAAGTCATGTCCAGAGGCTCTATCTTTTTCTGCCAACTATGAAGACAGGTCTAGAATCTTCAGACACTATGTCTGCCCGCATGCTGCCATGCTCCTGTCATATTTCTTGTCATAAGGTAATAGACTAAACTTGTGAAACTGTAAGCAAGCCTCAGTTAAATGCAGTTGAGCCCTACTGAAGGGAGTCTTGAAGTAGGCAAATGGGTCATGAAGACACTGATCTCAGATTGGTTACAGTGGTGTTCTACTGTGAAGTGAATAAACTATAAGGTTTTGCCATATTTAAAGTAGCTACAGTTTTCACTTAGAATGCAATTTGAAATAAATTATGAGTATGTGAAAAGAATTTTTAATGTGGTCAGAGTTTAAAAATGAAATAAGAAATAGATCTTATCCTTAAAAAAATTCTTCCCTAAAGACATTTTCTTATCTTGGCTCAGTATCAGCTCTCATTTTGACATGCAGATGAATTAATTGTCTTACCTTCTTTCTGGGTCTCTATTTCTCTGTTTCTGTCTGTGTGTGTCTTTGTCTCCCTGTCTCCTTCTCTCTCATCAATTATCCACATATTTTCAAGGACTTTTTTAAAACATCAATCCAAAATTATTAATGCTTTTTCAAAGCATAGTGAACAAAACTTTAGGTTCTTACAGATGACACAGAATTCTTAATATTTTGAATTTTTATGGCCATTCACCTTCTGAAAAATACCAAGCTGTTAATTATTATTTTTATATATATCTAACCCACCGTGTCACTTTCTGTCATTTATGGGGATGAGGAGCAGGCCAAGGTATCATCAGCTTATGTTTGAAGCTCTGGATGATTGAACATACAGATGATCACTTGATGGTGTGGAGCCTTGAATGTCACGTTCAGTACTTCATCTTTGGTTTGACAGCAATGCTGAGCTAATCACAGTTTTATGTTTGTCTTATCCTGTTTGTGCTGGAACTTTGTTAAATGACTGTGTCAAGAATGTAGCTGAAATTAAATCATAGTTTGGAGGCAAGTAGGGAAAGCACTTAATAGCATGACATGGTAATGAAGATGTACAAAATATATCCTGTCTCTGTATGCTATAAAAAAGTGATAAACTCGAGTTCAAGGTAATGTATCTAAGATTTGAAATACAAAAAGTAAACAAAAACATTCAAATTATTTAAAAATAACAGTCCATTAAAATATATTAAATATAGCAATGTATGATTTGTCTAATGGCATGATCTGATAGCTTCTAAGAAGATCAGAGAACCAGGACACCTAAAACATATAAGAGTTCACCTGATCATTGCATATATGAAAATGGATAGCAATAATATAACAAAGATACTTACTACTGAGTAGCTAATGTAAGTGCATCTTTAAGGTCCTCCAAGTTTCTGTGTTAAGGGCTCAGACCTAGTGTGGTAATATATTAGAAAACAATAAAATCTGTAGTGGAAGATCTTTAGGCTTGCCTTGACAGAGTTCTCTGGAGCAGCAGATATGATATGATTATAATATGTTATGACATTTGTGATAAGAGGAGATTCATTGTATTAACACATACAAGTGAATATCTGGGTAGTTCAATAACGGCCACTTGCACATGCCTCAGCAGTCCAATATGATCCTGAAGTTCACTTAGCTCTCTGAAAGTTTGCTGAATTTGAGACGTCATTGCAATTCTGAAGAAGCTGGCACTGAGTATCAATGGGCAATGAAGGCAAGGGCAGGCAGTTGGCAATACCAGAAAGTGAAGATATTTGGGACTCAGTGTCCATGGGCAATGACAGCCATGGCCGACAGGTTGTGTTGAGTGTCCAATGGTAGCAATGTAGACATACTTGTTTGGGAATCCTATAGCTCACTTAGATGCACTGGTCTCCTATTTTTCCAACTCTTTCCATCCAAGCTGTAGCCTAATAGGGGTATCACCAACATTCCCCTTCAGTTACTCTCTCACATGTCAATCATCTCTGCAAATACCCACACTGAGCCATCGAGCATGGAAAGCCACTAGTCTGAAGCATCCCCCAAATCAATCAAGGTGACAAGACTAGCACAGTCCTTTTACATAGAGCTCAGTAAGTAATCCCAGGGCTAGGGCCTCCGTACCCTTTTACTTTTCTTCTTGATTTTCTCACATGCCCCTCTCATGGTGTTCTGTCTCCCTCATGGGGTTAAAACTAAGGAATCAGCTTCTCATGACTAAAACCACCCAGCTGGTGAAGCAGAACAGGTTTTATCTCAAGTGATTCATATCATAGACAGAAATTTTAAACACTGTGACATCACCTTTTCCCATTACAAAAAAATGGGAAACTTGAATAGAAAGGTGGTACATAACATTATTCTGTATAAATTTTATTTTAAAAAATTAATAGCTGGGTGCTATGGAAGACCACAGAAAAATGTTTTATGTTGCATTATTCTGGTGCTACTGGTTTTGCTAATAGCAGGGATAACTACATACATTTCATACAAAAAGTAAAAACACCTTCTTATGAATTTAAATATAGAGACTTTATAATTATTGAGGTCAATTTAAAATGACTGATTTTTAAGATAACAATACTGAGCTTTCACATTTGATATCATAATTATATGCAGTTTAAAATTTCTAGAGAAAAAAAAAACTATTTTACTGTTTCTAACTTGCTCTCATATCTCTTGTCATTCCCTGTTTCTAAAACATGTATGTCATACTCAAGTTAAGGAGATCCCCTGATCATATTTGAAAATTTTTAGAATACAGAAACTTGGAATTGTGGGCATGTGTGCAGGAAATACTTTATGTGAGAGCAGGGACTGATAAAGTAGGAGATATTTTTGAAGGTATAAAAATAGGTAAAAGTATGTACAATATAAGAAAATGTTTGTTCCAAAAATATTTCATATGTGAAATGTCAAGGAGACTGTGATGTTATACTCAAGTATTAATGGCTTAAAAGCACCTCTTGACTGTTTTTGAAAGATACATCGCATTTAGAAGACTTATTCCTGTGTCATACAATTATGGCATTTTGTTACTCAAATAATGAACATTTCCAAGTAGAATAAAAAGTTTTGGAAGATGACTCACTATTCTATCTGTCTCTATTAATCGAGTGTCATTGTTTGAACAGACAGCCTGACCTTGTTATTACAAGTTGGTTATGGTGCCAGCCACTTTGTAAATCATGAACTCAGGGCCATCAAAATGAAAGGTCTGTTTTCAGATTAGAGAATTATGTCCTGTCCTACTTTTTATGAAGATCCACTTCATCTACCTTCCAACCTATAAAGTAATAATCCATTTTACAGCAACAATAAGCTAAATTAAAAAGTTCTCAATTTAAATTTATACTAATTATTAATTAAATAATAATAGAATTATATGTAATTTAACTTTATGTTTAAGTTCAGTAAACAGAATAGTTTATAAAAATAAAATATCCCATTTTATTAATTAAGTCAATAGATATTGTATATAGAAATTTCAATTCATGTTTATTGTAATATGCTCTCTGTGCAAAAAATCTCTAATTATAGACTTCTGTTCTAAGGGTCAAGTAGGAGTAAACTTTGTTTCAGATATTTAGTTTTAAGAGTAGATAGCATGAAATGCATATATCTGTCCATCAAAAATAAACCACCTTATCAGACTTAAGAACTTTTTAAATTAATATTTTTATTTCTGGAAAGTGTTTTTGCTAAATAAAAGTGAATTTCCCTTAAAATCTGGGGAAAGTGTCATTGTTTATAAGGCTTTGGAAATGAAAAGTAATAATATCGATTCTTTTACAATGTCTGGCATAGTAAAGATATATTATTCTCAGTGTTAATAATCACAGTAATCCATCTACTTCCATCAAAGAGCTGTAAGCATGGTTAAACAAAAAATAATTATAAGTGTAAGAGATCATTAACTGTATGTATGTAGATGAGTGTGTAATGGGTTATCATTTGCCAATATTAAATTTTCCCACCTGTGGAAGGATTGGAGATTTTAGTCCCAGAGATACTGCTGTGGTTCACATGTACCCTTCTAAAATTTAAGTGTTACAAATTTAATCCCTAAAATACAGATAGAAACAAGACCTTAAGAAGCTAATTAAGATTATATGAGGCCATGGCAGTTGGGTGTGGGGTAATAACAGTAGTTTTCTAAGAAGAGAAAAGAGATTGTCTTGATCTGTCTCCCTGTAGTGTATCTCCTACCATGATATGATGCAGCAAAACATCTTGGACCACATACTAAGTAGGTGTTGTGACATGTTTTTGGACTCCCTAACTTGCAGGGAGTCCTAAAAGCACTTCTGATTTTCATAAATTATCATGCTTGTAATAGTGTGAGACAGCATTATAAAATAAACTACAAGAGACCCAAAGCTGAGGATTCTCTTCTGGAGAAGCCTTATAAATAAATGTGGCCACAGGAGCATTTCCTGTCCAAACAGGAAGCAGTGTTTTCTATTTCTGATTTACATATTTAGGGGAAACAGATTTCCTCCTCCTCCTCCTCCTCCTCCTCCTCCTCCTCCTCCTCCTCCTCCTCCTCCTCCTCCTCCTCCTCCTCCTCCTCTTCCTCCTCCTCCTCCTCCTGTTTTCCTGCTCCTTCTTCTCTTCATGTTTTTTCCTCCTCCCCTTCCTCTTGATCCTCCTGCTGCTCCTCTTCTTACCCTCCTCTTCCTCTTCCTTCTTCTTCCCCCTCCTCTGCTGTCAGTTTGGGCAAATGTAAACATAATGGCAAATTGAGACAGCTCTCCCAGAATTGGAGGTAGGAGTTTGAGTCAGCTGAATTCATGGGGTATATTCTCTTAAAGAATTGGTCTCAAGAATCACCTCTTGCTGGATCATTGCTTTCTTAGTTAGGGTTTTACTAATACTTCCAATACGAGAGTCATTACAGAAAATAATACAACATTAAGTATAAATAAAATTTTAGGAAAATTTGATCTGGAAAAAGGGATGATTTATGAATCAAAAGGAGTTGTCCATAGTGAACATATTAATAGCAAATAAACTATCCAACAGAACTTTCTGTGATGATGAACACATTTCTGTTCTCTAATTTACTAGCCATAGTCCTGAGCAGATATTCAGCTACTGGATAATAGGTAATATTTAAGAATTAATTTTATGTTTCATAAATTAGTAATAATTAACATTTAAATCAACATTCTAAAGTGGTTTCTGTAATGGAATGCATAACTATAACAATACATATCCTCTCTGTTTGGTGATAAACCTCATAAATTATCCTAGTAAACCATAGAAATGATGTTATTAAAAGCATCCTGTAAAGGACAGCTGACCCAGCATAGTTGGGACCATGGGAGAGAACACTCGTAGAAGCAGGGAACAGGGAGATGGGATAGGGGGTTTGTGGAGGAGAGACAGGGAAGAGGGGGATAATATTTGAAATGTAAATTAATAAAATAACCAATAAAAACATAATTTAAAAACAGGTATAGTCAATCTATGTAAGATTATACTCAAAATAATTTTAGACACTATTAAAAAAAGCAGCAAACTCAAAAGAAAACAAAACGAAACAAAAGGATATACATGGTATGTACTTGCTGATAAGTGAACATTAGCCCAACAGCACAGAGTATCCATGATAAAACTCACAGATCATCCTGCTTTTAAAACAACATTTAGCTTCCTCTTAGTTTTTGATTTGGGTTATTGACATTTTCAATTTCATTGTCGATTCAGCTTGAATTATCGTTAATATATCTCTTTCCAGAATTTGTTTTTTTCTGACAATTTATTCAGCCATATATTTACACTTCTGTGGACATCACTTATGTTAATTGCTATACCCTTTAAGTTCACTGAGCTGTTTGCCTGTGCTTTGACATTCCTTTCTTCTTTTTAAATGGATGTCCTTCTACTGAAGAATGGATACAGAAAATGTGGTTCATTTACACAATGGAGTACTACTCAGCTTATTTTATTGGATTTTTTAATTTACATTGCAAATGTTATACCATTTCCCCCACCTGACCACCCAACCCTTCCTGCCTCCCCGCCCTGACATCCCCCTACACTGGGACTTCCAGGTTAACAGAACCAAGGACTTCTTGTCCCTTTGGTGCCCAACAAGTGGCCTCTGCTACATATGCAACTGGAGCCATGGGTCTGTCTATGGGTACTGTTTAGATGGTTTACTGCCTGGAAGCTATGGTTGGTTGATACTGTTGTTCTTATGGGGTTGCAAACTCCTTCAGTTCCTTCAATCCTTTCTCTAACTCTTCTGTTCTCAGTTAAATGGTTGGCTGCGAGCATTCGCCTCTGTATTTGTCATGTCAGAGCCTCACAGGAGACAGATATATCAGGTTCCTGTCAGCATGTACTTCTTGGCATCAGCAATTTTGTCTGGGTGTGGTGACTGTATGTATTTGGGTTGGATCCCCAGGAGGGGCAGGTTCTGAATGGTCATTCCTTCAGTCTCTGCTCCAAACTTTGTCTCCATATGCCCTCCTATGATTTTTTTGTAACCCCTTCTACCAAAAACTGAAGCATCCACACTTTGATCATCCTTTTTGAGTTTCATGTGGATTGTAGATTGTATTTTGGGTGATCCAACCTTTGGGCTAATATCCACTTATCAGTGAATGCATATCATTTGTGTTCTTTTGTGATTGTGTTACTTCACTCAGGATGATATTGTCTATTTCCATGTATTTGCCTAAGAACTTTTATGAAGTTATTGGTTTTAATAGTTGAGTAGTATTCCGATGTGAAAATGTACCACATTTTCTGTATCTATTTCTCTGTTGATGGATATCTTGGTTCTAGCCAGCTTCTGGCTATTATAAATAAGGCTGCTATGAATATATTGGAGCATTTGTCCTTGTCATATGTTGGAGCATCTTTTAGGTATATTCCTAGGAGGGATAGAGCTGTATCCTCAGGTAGTACTATGTCCAATTTTCTGAGGAACCTCCTGATTGATTTCCAGAGTGGTTGTACCAGCTTGCAATCCCACCAATTTTATGAGGTCCAATATGTGCATTCTTGATCTTAGAGCATAAGCCAAAGGTGTTATGTTCAGGAAATATTCCCCAGTGCCTATGTGTTCAAGGCTCTTCCCCAAATTTTCTTCTCTTAGTTTGAGTGCATCTGGTTTTATATGTAGGTTCTAGATCCTTATGGTATTGAGCTTTCTACAGGGCAATAAGAAAGGATCGATTTACATTCCTTTTTTTTTTTTTTTTAAGGAAAACATTTAATTGTAGCTGGCTTATAGGTCCAGAGTTTCAGTCAATTTATCATCAAGGCCGGAGCATGGCAGCATCCAGGCAGGCCTGATGCAGGAGGAGCTGAGAGTTCTACATCTTCACCTGAAGGAAGCCAGGAACTGACTGAGCATCCTCAGGTATCTAGGAGAAGGGTCTCCAAGCCCACCTCACAGTGACACACTTCCTCCAACAAGGCCACACCTCCTAATAGTGCCACCCCCTGGGCCAAACATATGCAAAAACATCACATTCCACTCCCTGGCCTTACATTCTTATACATGATGACCTCCAGTCGGAACAGTACCTTTTGTTCAAAATGCTATCTTTTTTCCTCTGGGTGGTTTTAGCTTCTTTGTCAAAGATCAAGTGACCATAAGTGTGTGGGTTCATTTCTGTATTCCATTTATCTACCTGCCTTTCATACAGTTTTATGACTATTGTTCTGTAATACATCTGGAGGTCAGGGATGTTGATTTCCCCAGAAGTTCTTTTCTTGTTAAGGATAGTTTTTGCTATCCTTGTTGTTGGTTTTTTTTTTTTTTTTTTTTTGCTTGCTTCCTTTTTGTTATTCTAAATGAGTTTGCAAATTGCTCTTTGTAACTCTATGAAGAATTGAGTGAAATTTTGATGGGGATTGCATTGAATCTGTAGATTGCTTTTGGCAATATGGCCATTTTCACTATATTAATCCTGCCAATCCATGAGCATGGGAGATCTTTCCATCTTCTGAGATCTTCAATTTCTTTCTTCAGAGATTTGATGTTCTTTCACTTGCTTAGCTAGAATCACACTGATGCATTTTATGCTATTTGTGAATTTTTTTTTATTTGTGAATATTTTGAAGGGTGTCATTTGCCTAGTTTCTTTCTCTGCCTGTTCATCCTTTGAGTAGAGGAAGGCTATTGATTTGTTTTAGTTAATTTTATACCCAGCCACTTTGCTGAAGTTAAGTCTTAGAAGTTCTCTGGTGGAATTTTTGGGGTCATTTAAGTATACTATCATATCATCTGCAAATAGTGATATTCTGACGTCTTCCTTTCCAATTTGTATTCCTTTGACCTCTTTTTGTTGTCTGATTGCTCTGGCTAGAACTTCAAGAACTATATTGAATAAGTAGGGAGAGAGTGGGAAGCCTTGTCTAGTCCCTGATTTTAGTGGGATTGCTTCAAGTTTCTCTCCATTTAGTTTAATGTTAGCTACTGGTTTGCTGTATATGGCTTTTACTACGTTTAGGTATGGTCCTTGAATTCCTATTCTTTCCAGGACTTTTATCATGAAGGGGCATTGAATTTTGTCAAATCCTTTCTCAGCATCTAATGAGATGACCATGTGTTTTTTTTTCCTTTGAGTTTGTTTATATAGTGGATTATGTTGATGTGAAAGATCCCTGAAGAGAGACCCTTACTCAAGTCTTGGGAAATCGCGGACCCCAGACACAGAGAGACCATTTTGGATGTAATAAGCAAAGGCGAGGTTTATTACGGAGATCTATTACAGGGATCTCCGGGCCAGCATGTATCCCGCACAGGAGACAGAGGTGTCGACCCCGAAACTCAAAAGTCAAAAGTCAGGGGTTTATATAGGGAAAGCTAGGGGGGTTGGCGCGGTTTCACACAATTGGCTGTTTCAAACAGCAGCAGCTAATTTTTGGCGTGGCTGTAAGTGATTGGTTCATTTAAACATAGCAGTGAGATCACAACACAGCAGAAGAGTATGTGCTGACTGGGGCGTTCAGGATTTTAGAAGCCAGGGGCTTATCAGGGTTTGAAGGACATCTGGTTAAAGTGTGACTCTTAGTAACCTGGGGGAGATGCCCTCCTGCCAAATGGTTTATGAGTAAGTCCTGATAACTCGGGCTGGTTCCTGCATTCCTTTTCTTTATCTTTATGGTCTGTTAGTTTGGGTGGGGCTGCCTGGACTTGCTTTTCACAGTGTTTAGCCCTGAGTCTGTGAATTTTGAAACTTATTATTTTAACTTCCTATTTTTAAACCTTAAATCTGTATAATTTTCCTTTCAGATGGATTTCCATATATTGAATCTTCCATGCACCCCTGGGGTGAAACCTAATTGATCATGATGGATGATCATTTTGATGTGTTCTTGGATTCGTTTTGTCAGAATTTTATTGAGTATTTTTGCTTCTATTTCTTTAGGAGATTATGTGGCTTTTTAGATGGTTTATCTGATCCTGATTTAACTTTGATACTAGGTATCCATTGAGAAAATTGTCCATTTCATCCAAATTTTTCTGTTTTGATGGGTGGCAGCTTTTGTAGTGGATTCTGATGATATTTTGATATTCCCCAGGTTCTGTTGTTGTGTCTTCCTTTCCATCTCTGATTTTGTTAATTTGGATATTTCTCTCTCTCTCTGCCCTCTTGTTTGTCTGGCTAAGGCTTTATTTATTTGTTGATTTTCTCAAAGAAGCAGCTCCTGGATTTTCTTGGATTTTGTATAGTTCTTTTTGTTTCTACTTGGTTGATTTCAGGCCTGAGTTTGATTATTTCCTGCCATCTACTCCTCTTGGGTGTATTTGCTTCTTTTTTGTTCTAGAGCTTTTAGCTGTTCTGTCAATCTGCTAGTGTAAGATCTCTCCAGTTTCTTTTTGGAGGCACTCAGAGCTATGAGATTTTCTCTTAGTACTGCTTTCATTGTGCCTCATAACTTTGGATATGTTGTGCCTTCATTTTCATTAAATTCTTAAAAGTTTTTAATTTCTTTATTTCTTCCTTGACCAAGTTATAACTGAGTAAAACATTGTTGAACTTCCACGTGTATGTGAGCTTTCTGTCCTTATTGTTGTTATTGAAGACCAGCCTTAGTCCATGGTGATCTGATAGGATACATGGTACTATTTCAATCTTCTTGTATCTGTTGAAGTCTATGTTGTGATATATTACATGGTCAGTTTTGGAGAAGGTTCCATCAGGTGTTGAGAAGAAGGTATATTTTTTGTTGTTGTTTTAGGATGAAATACTCTATTTGATGTCTGTAAATACATTTGCTTATTAACTTTTGTTAGTTTCTCTGTGTCTCTGTTTAGTTTGTTTTGTTGTTCTTTCCATTGCTAAGAGTGATGTTTTTGAAGTCTCCCACTAGTATTATTTGAGGTACAATGTGTGTTTTGAGCTTTGGTAAGGTTTCTTTTATAAATGTAGGTCCCCTTGCATTGGCAGCATAGATATTCAGGATTGAGAGTTCATCTTTGTGGATTTTTCCTTTGATGAATATGACATGCTCTTATCTTTTTTGATAACTTTTGGTTGAAAGTCAATTTTATTCAATGTTAGAATGGTTACTCCAGTTTTTTTCTTGGGATCATTTGCTTTCCAAATTGTAAAATTGTTTTCCAACCTTTCATTCCTAGGTAGTGTCTGTCTTTGTCACTGAGGTGTGTTTCCTGTATGCAGCAAATTACTGGGTCTTCTTTACATATACAGTCTTTTAGTCTATGTCTTTTTATTGGGAAATTGAGTTCATTCATGTTAAGAGATATTAAGAAATAATGATTGTTGTTTCCTGTTATTTTCATTGTTAGAGTTGAAATTGTGTTTATACGTCTCTCTTCTTTGGGTTTGTTGCAAGAAGATTAATTTCTTGCTTTTTCTAGGGTGAAGTTTCTCTCCTTGGGTTGGATTTTTCTATCGACTATCCTTTGTAGGGCTGGATTTGTGGAAAGATAATTGTGTAAATTTTGTTTTATCATGGAATATATTGGTTTATCTGTCTATATTAATTGAAAGTTTTGCTGGACATAGTAGCCTGGGGCAGCATTTGTGTTCTCTTATGGTCTATATGACATCTGTCCAGGATCTTTTGGCTTTCATAGTCTCTGGTGAGAAGTCTGTTGAAATTCTGATAGGTTTACCTTTATATGTTAATTGACCCTTTTCCCTTACTACTTTTAATATTCTTTCTTTTTTTGTGTGAATTTGTTGTTTTGACTATTATATGATGGGAAGAATTTCTTTTCTGATCCAATTTGTTTGGAGTTCTGTAGGCCTCTTGTATGTTTATGGGCATCTCTTTCTTTAGGTTAGGGAAGTTTTCTTTTATAATTTTGTTGAATATATTACTGGCCCTTTAAGTTGGGAATGTTTGCTCTCTTCTTTACCTATTATCCTTAGGTTTGATCTTAGTGTGTCTTGGATTTTCTGGATATTTTGGATTAGGAGATTTTTGGGTTTCATATTTTCTTTGAACATTGTGTCAATGTTTTCTATGGTATCTTCTGACCCTCAGATTCTCTCTTCTATCTCTTTTATTCTGTTGGTGATGCTTGTGTCTATGATTCCTGATCTCTTTCCTAGGTTTCCTATTTGCAGGGTTGTCACCCTTTGTGATTTATTTATTGTTTCTATTTTCATTTTTAGATCCTGGATAGTTTTGTTCATTTCCTTCACCTGTTTTGTTGAGTTTTCCTGTAATTCTTTAAGGGATTTTTGTGTTTCTTCTTTAAGGGCTTCTACTTGTTTACCTGTGTTACCATGTATTTCTTTAAGGTACCTATGTATGTCCTTCTTAAAGTCCTGTCTCATCATCATGAGATTTTAAATCCAAATCCTGCTTTTCCATTGTATTGGGATATCCATTATTTGTTTTGATGGGCTAATTGGGCTCTGATGATGCCAAGTAGTCCTTGTTTCTGTTGCTTAGTTTCATGTGCTTGCCTCTCGCCATCTGGTTGTCTCTGGTGTTAGCTGACTTTACTGTCTCTGACAGTGGATTGGCCCTCCTATAAGCCTATGTGTCAGCAATCTCTCAGCAGGATCTGGATACAGAGGTCTGTGTCACAGAGTCAGCTCAAGGCAGAGGTGGAAACCAGAAGGATCCCGTCCCAGACTGCTCATGGTTTCCTGGGTTTGGAGGGCTCAAGGTAGATCCCTGGGAGCAGAAGTTTTGTTCTTACCTCTGCTCTCACTTGTGTCAGTGGTCCTGGTGACATATTTTCAGCTCTGGGTGGAAGAGGAACCTGTAAGAATCTGACTGCTCCTCAGTTCCTATGTCCAGAGGGCACCAGGCAGGTTCCTCTTAGGCCAGGAATGTGAGACAAAGTGATGGTCTCCTGTGAGATCTATGGATTGTCTGCACTTCTGAGAGTCCAGCTTTCTCCCTGACAGGATTTGAGTACAGAGAGCTGTGGGACCGTGTCAGTTCCAGGCACAGGCAGAAACAGGAAAGATCCTATCCCAGACCATTTCTGGGTTCTTGTGTGACTTTTACATTCTATGCTCAGGAGACCATCTAGGATATTCTCATTGAAAATCATTGGTATAGTACTTGAGCATTTTGCTCTTTCATTTGTATATTTTTAATGAATCTTGGGATTATTTTACTGATAGTGAGTCTGATATGAAATTCTAGGCTGTCTCAGTTAAGGCAAGTTTGTAAATTTAATTTTAATATAAATGTAAACTGTAAAATATGTCAGAGAAGATGACTAAATGTGTATATTTGTATGTTTGGTAGCTAAAATGTGACAAGCCTTTATATCTTTAGCTCATGCTCACACAACACTTTAGTTATGGACTTTAAAATTATACTGCATTTCTGTGTGTGTGTGTGTGTGTGTGTGTGTGTGTGTGTGTGTGTGTGTGTTTGTGTATGTTTGAGTGTGCATATATGTCTGTGTCTGTGTGCACAGTCTGCTGACTCCAACCACTTTAGGTTACAGAAAGACACTGATGCAGACATAGTCTGGATACTTAGTGCTTTGCTCCTGGCTGGGCTTTTGTTCAGAACGTCTGCTTTTAAATTTTATTTTATCAATGTCTCTTTCAGATGCCAAGTGTACCTGCCTAAAAAATCATCTTTTATAAGCTTTTTTAAAAAAATATGTCATATTTTCAAAAGAGACAGGCTGAAGCATTCAGTCTTTTTGATTATTTTTTCACAGTCTCAAATGATTCTTGCTGTCTTAATGGAGATCTTGAAGTTAGTATTTGAAAAGACAATGAGAAGAAAAACATTTCCTAAGTTTTTCCAGTTCTAAGTATGGATGAGAAAGGGTCCTAACTCAATTTTGACATTTAACTTTTGATATTTACCAAATCTCTTAAGCAGGTTAGAGAAAACTGGGAATGAAAAAGCCTAGCCATAGGCAAGAAAGTCATTCTCATTCAGAAGCATCTAAGAATCATAAGATATATATATATATATATATATATATATATATATGAAATTAAATTAAAAGTGAATTTAAAATAAGTTTCATAATCAATCAACTTCTGCTGTTTGGTATTTATGATTTTTTTCTGTCTACTGTATAACTGATGCTAGCAATATTATTTTTTCCAGGATTATATACAGAGAAATTGAGAACAGAGCTGTGCTCAGAAAGAATCACACAATGAGCTTAAGGCTCACCAGGTAATTGTCGCGCGCCCAATGTCTCGCCAGTAAGAACGACGCGCGGCAACAGGATTCTTCTGCGAACAAGCCTTTACTGTACAGCTCTCTTGAACAGGGACAGGGGACCCTGAGGAGCAAAGTCGCTCGCCTTATATACACAACAGTATGCTAATAATTTTTCAGGGATTGGTGGGGCACGGATCACCCCACTATCACCCCACTACTTGTCCTCCAGGGATTGGCGGAGAATGAATCACCTCACTATCATGGTACCGCCCCTCATTAGCATATTAACGGCCAACTGACACCAGGTGCAAAACCTGCACATGTGCAGTACCGTTGTTCACCACTGGAGGGCGCCCTACAGGTAATAGCAAAATTTTTAAGGAGTGAAGAAAGATAGGGTAGAGAGAAAGAGATAGGGAGGCTGACATTATACAAAAAAGATGGAATTCCTTGGCATGCCTTAAGAACATAGTGATATTAAGTCCTTCCAAATGAGAAGAATCTTAAAATAAAACAGAAAGTATGTAGAATCTGCATTCCAGGCATCCAGAGTCCTAAAGTAGACAACTAGGGACATATAATACAAGTTTTGATGTGTGCGTGCTCTGAAGGCAGAAATTTGTATTAACCAAAGTCCTGGAAGATGGGGACTACCTCAGCCTCTGAGACTGTAATAACAATTTGGTAAACCTGTGGATACTCCTGATTAAGTAGAAGAGGAATGACGAGCATTTGGAACGGGAAATTGCTTATCAGAAGCAAATAGAAGAGTACAGACAGGAGGCAGAGAGTTTGTCTAAGCCTGACAGAGAACCGGGCAAGCAAAATACACCTAAGACTAGAAAACATCTTCACATGGTAGGATGCCCAAAAGTCAGTTATTGAAAGTGTTCATTGTTTCCAATTGCATAAAAAAATTCTTGTTTTGTTTTTGTTTTTGCTTTCATTTTCCTAGGAAAACAAGTCAATTTTGCATTGTAAAAACAGACATGGGGCAGGAAGGAAAAGGAGATGAATGATATGAAACATGAAGAGTGAGAAGAATGGCAGAGACATGCAGAAGGAACAGAAAGACTGAGAGAGAAGGGAAGGGGATAAGTAAAAAGGCAAAATGAAAAAAGGAGAAAAATGAAAGAAACAAATTAAAAATTTTTAAATTTGCCTAAGTCCAATCATTGTTACATGATAGAAAGAGTGACTAAGTCTGAAAATGTGTTTCTTCCTAAACTTGTAATATTTATATAATTGTCTTAGTTTTACATTAACTCTTTTTAATAAAATGGTGTTTTGAACTCATGATATTCCTACCCCAGCCATCAGGGTACTGGATTTTTGGTGTATATCACCATGCCTGGAGAGTATATTGTTTTAGTGACTGTTTTTACCTGTTGTATTTTAATATAAAAAAATCTTGCTTTAGTTCTGACAACTTTGGCCTAGAGGATTACATTGCTCTTGCAATAGGATTAACAGTGTTCCTATGTTCAACTGGCTTTATTTCCAGTGCTAAGCTTTTTCATTTTGACAAACTGAACCAAAACTGTACAAAAAATAGTGCCTATTGGATATCACAAACAAACATCCATATAGACAAACTGTGATGTTGTTGTTGTCTTTAGAATGTCTTTTTTTCTGTCAATAAGTTTAGGTCAACTCTCAACTTTTTCTTCTATTGTATTTTGTCTTATGTTCAGGTTCTTGGTCCATTTGCAATTGAATTCTACATAGGGTGATAGATATAGATCTATTTTAATTTTTCTGCATATAGCACTCAGGAAGCTGAGAGTTGATCTACATCCAGATTCAGCTATACAGCCTTTAGGCCTATACTTAAAGAACTCTGCCTCTTATTACAGAGATACTTGCCCACCCAAATTTATTTCTCTGTTATTCATAATAGCCAAAAACTGGGATCAACCCAAATATCCATCAAGTGATGGATGGATAATGAAAATGTGGTATACTTATATAATAGAATATTATTTAATGGTTAAGAACAATGAGATTTGGAAGTAAATGGACAAAACTAGAAATAATTACCCTGAGTGAGCCAATGCAGATCCATAAAGACAAACATTGCATGTTTTCTATTATGCTTGGACATTTATAGGTGTATATTAGCTTTGCAACTTTTGGCATGTGTACTACAATCTCAATAAGAAAGGGGACAATGAGGAAAAGGAGATCTTGCAAGTAAGGGAAAAGAAAAAATAGTATTGTGGAGAAATGAAGGGGCAATGAGAAAATGAGTCTTAAATATGAAGAGGAATGGGAGAGCAGGGTAAAGGAAAAGCATAACATTAACAGACTTTTGAAAATCCACATGGAAACCCAAAACTACAAAATCTTGCGCATATATATATATATATATACATATATATATATATAGTGTGTGTGTGTGTGTGTGAAAGAAATAGGTTAAATATTGTTTAATCTTTGGCAAAATGTTTTCATAGAATCCCAAACATCACAGTCTTTTTCAGTGCTATTATTGGCTTCTCTCTAAAACACTATAGGATGACCCTATTCCTGTGAATAATACTGACTTAGACATTCTAACATGGAGAAATAGAGCTGGTGAACATCTAGAAGTCTCCCTCCTTCTGACTAGCATTCTTGATGCCGGAAGGTATTATGCATGCAGCTAAAGGATAAAGATAATCACTAATACCACCCAACTACTAATCCTGCAATATAACACTGACTTGCCTGCAAGATATACTGATCCAGTCATGGCAGAAATGTTATGATGGCAACCAGCCATTGTTTGATGGGATGTGAGGTCCAGTTCATGAGATGAAGCCCATACTTGACATGCCAAGAACCTGAAACTATGTAGACCATTGACCTTGGATGAAATCTATTATAAGTTCTATGATAAATAAAAATAGCAATAATTCATAATGACATATCATTATAGCCATAAATCAGAGCATCACTTAAACCTAATAAAAGAATTTTCTTTTTGTAGTAGATGCTGAGAAGAGTTAAAACTGGAAAATATACAGAGAGTGAAAGACACTGGAGAACGCAGGACTAAATGAGATGACTTTATAAAACCCTATCCCTAAAGGCTCAGGGATCTATGAGGAAAAGGAAGTAAAAAGATTCTAAGAACCAGTGCTGGATGCCTCCAGGTACACATTGTCTTCCAGGAATACCAGGATGGACAAACACATAAAGTCACAGAGACTATGGCTACATGCACAAAACCTGAACATGTTCAAATCATACGAAATCTCAGCACTGAAAAGGGAAGTCATCTTATAGCCCCTTCCCTAGGAAGAAGTCACTTGGAACTAATTCTTTCAGGAAAAGAAAGGTCAGTTTTCTGCAATGGAGTGCTACTGGTTCTATATTCTACACCCTGGTGAATGCCATATGCTCAGGAGTATTTGGTCAATGTAAACCAGACTCTATTGTCTTCCTTTGTTTGTTTGTTTGTTTGTTTGTGGGCTTTTGTTTTGTTGTTTTGTTTTTATTTTTGTTTTTGTCTGACATTGTTTCTCTACGTGTTATGGGATTTTTGTTTGGGGATTTTCGTTTGTTGAGAGAGAGTGGATGGGATTTGAATTAAGTATGTAGTGGGAAAGATATGTGATGATTTGTGGGAGGGGAAGCAGCATCTACATATTTTGTGAAACTTTTTAATGAAGAACAACAAATTCTATTCAAAGCAGGTTGTGATAAAGACATCTGTATCGAATACAAGATCTCGGGGAAGTTATCTTTAATGTATCATCATTTAATAAAACTTAAGTTATATAAATTAGAATGATATGTAATGATATGGCTTTTAAAAATCCCATTCAGAGCAATAAAATTGATGATCCTAAGAATACAGAAAGGTAATAGGAATGCACTAAGAAATGACATTGCACTAAAATGATCTGGGAATGGTAGTGTCTTAAAGAAAGTGTAAAAGGCTTGTAGTTTATTAAAACTTCATTGGAAACTGAAACTGAATAATGAATATCAAAAAGCTAGAAAATGAAAATTTTAAACTTGTCGATGGGAAAATGAAAGTATGAATTACAACAACAAAAAGCAAAAGAGTAAAAAACATGTACAGTTAAATAAAAAGCTATAAAAATCATATGCTTTTTGCAATATGTGTAAAAGTAATAGGATAGGCATGCAGTCTCATGCTTCTAATTCAAACACTCAGTATTATGAAGGACCATCTAGAGCTACAGAGTAGTACTAGGTCAACATGGGTTATGCAGGAAGACATTAGGTCCAGGCATCAAACACACACACACAAGCAGAGAACCAAAATTATTGATAACTGAAAGTAGAAAGACACAATGGTATGACTAATGTTCTATTTCTGGTTTTTGGATAGTGTTCCTTGAAGATAAAGTTATTTTTCCACATTTTCCTTATGAGACTCATGCATATGAAATACAAATATCATTGAAATATAAAACTCAGGATTTTTAAAGAGCAGGCAATGTCTATTTCAATGAGAGGAAAATAAAGCTCATGCAGTCTTTTTGCCTCACTTACATGTAGTTAGCATACACATTTCGCTCCCTGACATTTCCAATCACTGTATTCTGATCTTTGTGAAAGTGCAGATTCTTTCCTTGTTCTTTCGTTCTTATTTTGTCTGGTTCTGCCTGAAATGAACTGTCGGTAGTTAAATTGATGGCACTTGGGCTTCCCTCCACAAAGGCAGAAGCCATCCGTCTTCATTACATCAAATGGCCTCCTCTGTCTTGTCATCTGTCTTCTCCAAGTGGTCATCAGTTAACCACGACACAGATACACTGTAAGGTCGCTGATAATGTTTGTCATCAATTTGATTTATAATTTTAAATAAATGGAGTATATCTTGCAAACAAAGCTTGCCCTGAAATGAGTCAGAGCTGCTTTGAGCCTCCGGAAAAATGGAGATCTACACATTGAGTTCTGCCCTGCCTTGCCATGCATTCGGAATCGGCTATTCTACATTAGCAACTTGGCTCACACCCACAAGCTCCCTGCATTCATTTACAAAGACACATCAGTTTTAGTTTAAAAACCTGAACTGAGAAGCATCATCTTGCCTGAGGTAAACTTAATATTTAAACAGATTCAGCTTGCATGATACCCACATGCTACTGAGAGTTTATTCTGTAATAAGTCTCATATTTACAAGCAGGTCTTGGTGAAAAACAGTTGCCATGCAAAAGCCTTTACATCAACGTGTATAAAATGTTCACTCTGGGATTTGAGTGCGCAAAGAAAATGGAACAGTTTCTGGGGCTATAATCAAGCTTTAAATATGGGTTGAAATATGATGTCACCTGGAAGAGTTGTAGAAAATAGACCAGTCTTTGTTGTAAGGTAAAGTTTGATTTATCCAATTCTACGTGAATAGTAAAAGAGTTTCACACTACTCTTAAAATGGTTTCTTTTTCTGAACTTTGTTTGTCGGGTTCTTTTGGGTGTATGTGGAAATGCAACATTTTATGCACACTATAAATAGAAAACTGATCAGCTTTTAGGCTAAGAGATAAAGTGCTATCAATGTGATTAAGTCATCCTACTTTCTGGGTTCTCAAGCCTTTCCTCTCCTTCGCTAAGGTACTCTCCGCCTCCACTTCTGTATGTGTCTTTCCTATACATATTTTATATTTTATGAACTAAATTTATATTCAAACTGCAAATTTTCCTCCAAAATAGCTTAGATTTTAAATAGATGTAGTATCCTGTAGCTAATTTGTATCTTAATGAATCTTTTAGATTGATTCATTTTGATGTAATTTTCTCCACCTTAATTTTTACAATATACCATTCCTCCCTTGATAGTCAACTACATATTTTGCTTTCTCATTGTCATAAGGGTTTAGCAATTACTTGAATGGGAGCCTAGTCCATCTCTTTTCCTTAATTACATCCTTACCTACAGATATCCTCAACTCAGGATTATTTAGTGTATTCATTGTACAGCACGTGACTTGATTGGATACAGCACATTGCCTAAGCATTATTCAGTTTATTCAGTTCATGTTGATCCTATATAACTGAGATTCACAGCTTTCTACCACCCCCTCATCATAATTGGTTTATGCTTTGTAATGCAGTTTTTAGTTTTAATATTTTGCTACATTATTTGCTTCATACTATATTTCTCAATTCTTTTTTTTTTAATTTTTAGTTATGCAATTTATAGCCCACTCTCTGTGGTGTTAGAGTGATTCTGTTCAAAGGCAGAATTCTACAATGTATGAAATAGATGAACATTATACCATTCACAAGCAGTCCTTGACCTTCTGCCTTTCTATAAGACCTCAGTCTGCAGTGACTCTGGATGGTGTGTTGGGATGGGCAGATTGCTGTAAAGGGAATTAGTTTTGTGAAATAAAATCAAGGGCACACAACTGAATGCATCCCACAGCAAATGTTTGCCAGACCAGAGAAAGTCTTGCTTAAGTGAGAAAAAAAGCTTAAGGAATCTGGGGATAAAGCAATTAGTATACAAGAAAAAACTTACTTTTACACTCAAACGAATGATATGGTTGTCCAACATCTCCAGAATATCATAGTTAGAGTCTAATAATTTGCAACTACTTAAAATTGCCTTTATTCTCTTTATTTATTTATAATTTACTTATTTGTTTGTTTAATAAATTGGTAAATACTTAAGATTAATGCACTTTTTAAAATGTCCCAATGGCACTCTTAAAAATTAATTTCATAACACCTATTTATGCATATTAACAGGATTTGTTATGTAACAAGGTTTCTATAATTTTTGTTTACAAAACATTGACTATTCCAGTGTTTTGACACTGATGATGACAGCTGTGAATACATAGGTTGCGAATACAGGGTTGGGTGGCAACAGATTTCTAAGTGCACTGGGAAAGTTCTTTTAGAGTCATTGCTCTACTCTGTATTCGACTTTCAATGAAATGGCCATATTCTCCTCCAAGCTGGCTGCATCATTTTGAATTCCCCACAACCTTACATGAGGTTTGATATTCCACATTCGGATTAGCAATTGGTGTTGTCAGGTTTATATGAACTGAGGTCATTTTAATAAGCGTGAAGTGGAATTTTCATTTTCGTAATTGCAAGCTATATTGAGCAGATTTTCATATCTTATTAGTCATATATTTATCTTCTTTGATTATGTATGGATATACTCAGTCTTGTGCTTCCTTTTAAATTGAGTTCTTTGTTTTCTTGTTGTCAAAACTTTTACTGATAAATTTTAAGATTCATCTTAAATGTGGTTTAAGATTCTTAAATCTGACAAAAATTAAGATGCTTCTTAATTTTTCTCATAGTCAGTTTTTGGTTTCTGATTGTAAAATAAACAATCTTAAACTTACTCTTTGACTTTTTGTTTTTGATAATTAGGCTACTCTTCTTACATGAGTGATACTGATGTGCTGTATATGCACTGATAAAGATGTTTACTCTCCTCTTTATGCTATGCATGAGAAAGTCAATGAGCAAGAGTCTGATTCTGACATAAAAAGGAAGGATACAGCAGGGAGATGATGGCCAGAGGTCGCACTGCAAACTATCACAGAGGCTCATCGATAAGAGGAGAAAGGATCTTCTATGTGTCAACATTCAAGTTAAAACAACAAAAACAAAACCAAGAAAAACAAAACAAACAAACAAACAAAAACACTGGAAAGAAAAAAAAAACAGATAAAGCAGACCTGAGAAGATAAACAGCAAAAGGAATCCACTTATATTTGAAAATAAATCAAGCATAAATAGAAATGGAGATATAGTCCTGCCAGAGTCCATATGATGGTACTATTGATTGAAATGGCACTTCTTTAGCATTCATGGACTTATACTTGTTGGCAGATGGGAGTAGAGAATAAATGCAATACGTGGAAGCATGCCCTGGTTTGGGAAGAATTGATAATTTGGTTTCTTGCTCTCTCCCATGTTCTAAATGTTTGTAAAACATTGCTACTGGGTGATCCTTGCTAGCAACTAGTAGGCAAAAGTATTTGAAAACGCAGTCTTCAAGAGTGTACCCCCATGAACTGCAAAATAGAATGGGAGAAGAAAGAGTAGAGCCAAGAACTGTCCTTGTACTTGGTATCATGTGGGTTAAAGCCAATGGGAAAATAACAATAAAATTAACTTACATATCATGAGCATCTCAAACATTCACTCCTACCTCTCTGATATAGGCAAGTAGCCCTTTTAATAACATCACGGCAAAAGAGAGATTTTCAGTAGTTGCCAAATAGTTGGCAGGCTCAGGGTCAAATGCTTTTTACATTTACTCTAAGACATGGCTTTGAAACACAATATTGAGAGCTCATTTAATGTAGTTGCTTGTCAAGTTTTCATTGATGATAAATGACAAAGATGAGCTCAAATCAGATGCATTAGACGCCACTGCCCTTGGTTTTAGGATTTTTATCGACCTTATATATCACGTACTATTTAATATTCAACTGTTAGTTCACTAATATAAAAGATGGTCTTACTCTAACAACATCTGTTTTATAAAGGATAAGGAAGGAGAATGTATCTGACTGAAATAAGTTCTTTCACGAACTAAAAGCTTATTTTTATACATTATTAAACCCATACATGAGCTCCCCACTCTTCTATTGCATACCTTGCTTTATTGGTTCTCAGAAGATGGATGTACTTGTATCATGTGCTGGGCTCCAGTTGAGAAATAAGAAGAGAGTAGGAAAAAGAATAGTGAGGGGAGGGTAAGATAGACATGATTTTGCCATAAAATTTTTTTCAGAAGATCAAGTAGTCTCAGAACAATTCAGTGGATCACTTTTGGTATTTACATAGATGTTTCAATATATAGAAGTCTTAGATAATACATTTCCTGTCATTTCTAGCATATGGAACTGGATTCCTCCTGTCCATGGCTGACAACTTCCTTCTATCCCTTCGGAGCTGCCAACATAGTATCTGTGTGTCTTTATGCATTTCTTGACTTCTCCATCCTTCATTAAATTAAGTTTATATTTCCTATAAGGACACCTGTGATTACATAGAAGGCTCATCTGGACAGTCCAGAATAGGCTCTCCATCTCAAAGTTCTTCCCTTAAAGACATCATCAAAGCCCTGTTGACACGTCACAGTGGCATAATTTATAGGTCTGTGGGGTCGATTGGTTGTTGCACTGCCTACTGCTTTCAGAGGCTACGAGATGTTGAAACACAATGCTATTAATGCAATAATGTGTAATCTAAAGAAAGTGATAAAGAATGAGCAGCGGAGACTATCTTAGCTCTTGGAAACTCTCCAGGATTTACTCTATTCTTTCAAATTGGATTAACGTCCTATAATAGCATAACATTGAGCAAAAAACCCCTGATGTATAATTAAGGGCTCAACAGCTTTCATCTCAAAGGCTCTTGAAGATGAAGAGTTAGGTCTTTTGTGTATTTCAATCAAATGAGCAAATTAAGACTCTCAGTGAATCTGACTTGAGAAATGTTTTAAAAAGGTACACTGAGCCTTTTACCTTAAAGGCAGAGTGGATTCCTATAGACACATGGATAAGAGATGGGGCACTTTGAAGATCAGAGGGCCACAGCCTGGAGCAAGGTTGAAATGTACACAGCCACGTCCAAGCTCAGGATACCCAGCATCTTTATAGACATCGTATACAATGGGTTTCATATGTTAATGTCTAATTTATGGACATAAAACTTGTGCTTCAAAGTAGATTTTAATATGAATTATTTATTCCAGACATGAAAATATTTCCCAGATATAAACTGGTAGTTGTAAGAAAGTTCATCTTGTGATGATGTTATAATTTATCTACTTACCTCACTGTGAGAATTGAGCACATACTCAGGGTTACTACACCCTGGGGGAATTCAAATGACAAAATTGATATGAAAAATTACACACCACCTATATACCCATTTCTAGTTATTCTAAGCCCTAACTAAAATCAGGTTGAAAAGTTACAAAATTAAGCTTCCATCCCAGCCAAGGAACTTGGAGCATGGAGTATTTTTCCTCTGTGTTTGTTGCTTTTTCTTTGGACTCTTGAAACCCTTTCGACAATGCAAAAATATTTTCTTTGGTCTGTAAAACATATGCTGCACATAAATTCATGAATATAACTTTCATTTTGATTTCATCAAATTAATTACCCCTAGAGTACTTTTGCAGTATCCTGAATGCATGTGATCACTGCTTTTAGAAAAATTCTTGCAAATGGTCAGTCATGTGTTGGAAAGCTGAGGGTTGCTGAGGGTTGGGGAAAGTTTGCATGTGGTATAATATTAATTAATTTACATACACCATGAGGTTGAGCTTCTAGTCAGTAATAGTAGACTTTGATCAGCTATTGAAATGCATAGTTAGAAGACAAAGACAATGTTGTTTTCTAGTATTCTTTACATTTTTAGTGTGCTTTAAAAGTTGCACCTTCAAATGACATACAATCAGACCAATAAAGGGTACATAATGATCAGATTCACACATCTACTTCCAAAACTGTTTTAGTGATATAGACAGTGACTTTGCATCAACTTATTTATGGTCTGATAAATTCTAACCTTTGTTTGATTTAGAGTATAGCAGTGCAAAGTGCATTAAGGTTCTACCACAGTCAATGATCATTACATAAGCAAAATCTGAGGTAACAAATGGGATGTGGCAACAACATATGATCTTCTTAGTAGAAAATTACAACAAATGGAACAAATTACTCATGAGCCAGTAAAATCACAATAGAATATTTCCCTTTCTACCCAGAGACCATTAAAAACCAATAGCTGAATCATTATTTGACTATTTCCCTTTCATTTGCCTATGTGATGATAAATATGGTTAATAATATGTGCTATGGTTATTTAGAGCTTTTGTTAGATGAAATATAAAGATTATCTCTGAGATGACAAACAAAGGTTCAAATCATAAACTAAAGTGTAAACCGAAGTTATTTTGGAGAAGGTAAGTTCAGTTAAATAACTTGCCTACATATCCTAGACTACTGTAGGATACTGTAGTTGTACATGGGCAACTACAAAAGTGGCTGAAGCAACCTGAAACAGTCTAAAAGGAGTGTTTCATCAGTAAAATAGAGTGGTATGTGGCCTACACTTTTACTGTTCACAAGGGCAATAAAATAGATTGGTCAGAAGTTTAAAATTAGAAAGATCATCACAGCCTAAAAGTAAGGGACCACATGGACAACCCAAAAGACCTGAGACAGTTGAAAACACAGACGCTTGACTCTGACAGAGGGAAGACTGAATAAAAAGCACACTTCCAACCTCATAGGTAGCAATGAATAGCCTAGTAAGAGCACCAGTGGAAGGGGAAGCCCTCGGTCCTGCCAAGACTGAACCCCACAGTGAACGTGATTGTTGGGGAGAGGGCGGTAATGGGGGGTGGATGGGGAGGGGAACACCCATATAGAAGGGGAAGGGGAAGGGTTAGGGGGATGTTGGCCTGTAAACCGGGAAAGGGAATAACACTTGAAATGTAAATAAGAAATACTCAAGTTAATAAAGATTAAAAAAAAAAGCACACTTCCCTTTTTATAAGAGGTCTTTTTCTTACTTTATGGTACTTGAACATAATTGACACAGTGCTAGATTTCTTTGTTTTCATCCATTTGTTTATGTATATAATAAATGCCTGTTGTTTGGTAGAAGGTTTTACTCTGTTCATTGCAGTATCGTGAGCTTTACCTTATAGAGAACAATCAATGCGATTCTTCAGTAATGTATACCCACCAATAATGCCTACACTAAATTTTAATTGACTTTTAAGTCAAATGGCCTCCTGCTGTTTTCCCTAGATATTTCGGTAATTGGAGAAGAATGCACCAGAATCCAGTTCTATCAAGAGCTCGCTTCAGCATCTGCTGCTTTTGCAAAGCTCAGCATTTTCCTGATTTCTAACACAACTGTCACTTAGTGTGCTGTGGGCAGAAAACTTAACAGTACAATTAATATAATATACTGAACTAACTTTTGATTAGTTATAAAAGACATGGAGGAGTAATGTGGAGTTTTAGTGTTTAGAACTTACTGACTGATGACATTACTTTTATAGCAAATATGTATGTACTAAATGTCTAATACTATAAGACAGAGAGAGGGTATGTCCATATGACATTCCATTGTTTATAGGATTCATGCTGGAAGCTGTTAGCTAAACAACTTAAGTTAGCAAATTACAGTTTAGTCTGAATGTCCTTCTGATAGTTAATCTTCTACTGTTATGAGTAAATTCCAAGAATTGGGTAATCTATAAGCAGATTTGTAAAGCCTCAAGTTTAGGGGCTAAACAACAAAGCATTTGGCTTGTCTTGGTGAGGAAGGTCCTTCATTTTAACCTCTGGTGAGGGCCTAAAGGCAGATGGTATCACAGTACAGCATCTGTAAGAGCAAGAGACCAGAAGATAGGCCATGAAAGCAGAAAGAGAAAGGAGGGGCCAATCTTGATCTCATAAGCAAAGTATCTCCTGTAAACTGCCTATCACATAACAACTTCAATGATTTTGTCCAAGGGACAACCCTCCATTGATGTCACATGAAGTTTCACTCTTATAGGTTCAACCACCTATGATATGGCAATACTAGTAACCAAGCTTCCAATACATGCAAGTCCTTGAAGTCCTTATTTTGAGAATTTTTTCTTGTGTAGACTTTCAATGCATGCATAAAGACAATGTGTCGCTTCCAACCCCGACCAGCAGGAAAGGATCGACACCAGGACGTTCTTCTCAACACAGTTTATTCAGGAACCTTTTTGTCTCAATCAGCAACAATGCTTCCATCCAGCCGCCGGAGCGCACTCCCTTATAACCTCCCTCAACCACCTCAACCATCCAGTCTGCATAACCTCCATTCATAGGTCCATGTCACATGGCCTGATCTATCATCATGGTGCGCCTGCTCAGCTCTCACGATGGGGCGTGGCTTACTTTCAGGTGCTAGTCGTAAGACTCGCCGGGCGCCATCTTGGGATTGCTGCTATCGGCTCCCCAAAATAATGCTTCTTTAATGTTCATGGAGATGATAGATAATGCCTTCATCCACCATTTGTCTTTAGAGTATTGGTTGCATTTAATGTTTCTGATAAAGAAGTATGAAGAAAGCCTGTCCACAGAAGTTCTTTCAGACCACTGTTTACCAGTATACATTCAGATATACCCAGAAACCATGTGAAGATTTTATCTTCTTTTCAAGTTTCATGAGTAATATATAATCATTTTGACTTACCTTTCATGGATGAATATATAATATTTAAGCAAACAAATTATTTAAACATTCCTATGCTCTGAAAGTACAGGGGTAAATACCTTGAGATACCAATTGGTTTGTAAGTTCAATTTCTACGGTTATTTTACAGTGATGGTAAAAATTAATAATAAATGAAACTATCAAGTACTTACATCAATATAAATAAAATGGGAATAACGTATTTTTTCACTAATAACTGAAGGAATTAAAATAAAAACTACAAAAGAACAACAGACAAGGGGACAGGACAGAACGGGCCTGAGATATGCCCAGGCAAGCCTGAAAACAAGGTCATGAGATTGTTCCAGGACCTCGCTAGCCACTACCAAACTCCCTGCTCTACAAATAGAGATAAGACGCTCTCCTACATTATGAACATTCCAGCCCGCACGTACTGCTTGCTGATATGACCTTGTACCCATTTCCCTTGCTGATGTATGAATTAATCATGTATCAAATATAACCACGCCAAATCCCCTTGCCTTCCCCTATAAAAATCCTTGAATTTCGAGTCTTGAGGTCGACTCCTCTGTCTCCTGTGTGAGATACGAGCCGTCCCAGAGCTCTGATAATAAACTGCCTCATGTGCTTTACATCAAGAGCCGGTCTCTCGCGTTTCTTGGGGGAGTACAATCCCACGACTGGAGTGGGGTCTCCCGAGAGGGGGTCCTACAATAACCCTCTTTAATCTTGAAAGCATTACAGATAGGTACTTGGTGGTTAGTCTTTATTGTCAAATTGACTTAGAATCACCTAGGAGACACACTCTGTATATGTTTATAAGAGTGATCAGTTTAACTGAGAGAAAGCTCACCCTGAATGTAGGTAGCATCATCCCTTGGGGTGGGATCTGAAATTGAGTAGATAAAATACCATATAACTACCATCATTAGTATCTCTCTTCTATGTGTCCAAAGATGCCATGTGACAAGCTGCCTCCTCATGTCTCTGCTACCCTACTTTACTGCCATCATAGACTGCAACATCTGTTACTAATCATGAGTCCTTCCTTTCTGACAATACTTATTGGGCATTTCATCACAGGCATAAAAAGAGTGATGAATATAGGATATTATTTCTATTACATTACTGAAACATTGATATGAGTCCAAATAAGTTCATTTCCCTGTGTTCCACAGCTAGAAAGTTATACTGGTAAACCTTGGCTCTTGTCTGCAGATCACTGAATGACAGCACTGCATTTTACCTCAGTTTGCCCTGGTATACTTTATAATATTCATAATGTGTTTCTAACCAGTATAAAGTATGAAATGCAAAATATGTCACATTTTATCATGAAGTAAACACTGGTTATATAAGGACTGACAAGATTTGGGGTTACAAAAAAGCAATCAAAAGGAGCAAAAGCAATCAATTCTTGGGACAGGACAATGGACCACCTAGCAGTAACTTTCCACTCTTCAATCTTTAAAATTTATTTTAGTGGTATATTACTAAGATCAAAATGTCACGATGTGAAGCAGAACTGACTTCCTGGAGGATTTATCATGAAGAAAAACTGAAGGTGAGAAGCCACATGATAAAATATGAAATTTTTGATTCACTGTGTTACTTTAAATTCAAAAATTATTTTCTCCATTAATTTTATCATCAAGAAAAGTCCCAAAGGACTCCAAATTAACCTAAGTCATTTATAAGTGGCATAGATAATATATAAAAGTATACACACACACACACACATACACACACACACACACACACACACACACACATATATACAAAATATCTTAAGAATGAAACACAAATGCTTGGTGCTGAGGCATTTTTGGTGGTCTGAAATTATGATTCAGGAATAGATCTCAGATCTACTAATAGTCTGATTTCTATACTTGCCACACTATTCCTTGTGAGGCATACTTCTGATTGGATTGTCAAATAGACTGAATTCATAGTCACTTTGGAGACACACCTATGGGTTTGGCTATGAGAGTGTTTCCAGAGGCAATTAATATGGGAAGGCCCACCCTGAACATGGGTAGCACCATTCTTTGAACATGGGTAGCACCATTCTTTGAACATGGATAGCACCATTCTTTGGACTGAGTCTCACAGAACCTAAAATGGACAAAGCTAGCAGAACACCAACACTTATAATCTCTCTGCTAACTGATGTAAACAGAATATGATGAGCCATCTTTTGATCTTGTTGCCATATTTTCTTCACTGTGATGCTCATAGCCTAAAATGTGGACCAAAATAAACCTGTCCCTTCCTAAGTTGCTTTGCCAGGTACTTCTTCAGTTACGACAAGCATAACTAATGCACTTTCTTTAAGTATTTATCCACAAGCTTAAAGTAGCCTACAACCCGACCTTTCATGCCTATTCTCCTATCTCATACTCTTTCCAAAGTTTGACTCTTTAGTCATGCCTTAAATGGCTTTGGCATGAAAGATTTCTCTCCAGACTCATCAAACTTAGCCTGCCCAGGATATGTAAGTAAACAGGGTAATTTGAATTCTGGTGTGGTGTGTGGATTTTATATTTGCTCTTTGAATAATCAGTTGTTATTCTTGGTAGGTTATTAAATATTAGGGAGGCCAAAAGTTTGGATAAGTCAGGTAATATTCAAAGGACATCTACTTTTTCAAGTTCCCCAGTTGTCGGCCGACTGATCATGGCTCAGACAACTATTAAGCTACTATTTAAAAGAAAGACATGGGAAATACCCACCTCCAACTAAATTCATAGCCTGTAAAGGCACCATTGCTAGCTGCTCTGGTATAGAAAACATACATGCACCCTTACACACACACACATACACACACCTAAGAAGTTTGTGTGCTTGTGGTGTGTGTGTGTGTGTGTGTGTGTGTACATGCGTGTTTGAAAGAGATTATAACGCTTTAACTATTTTCTTAGCATTCTTTTCCTTTTACATCTGTACTCTTCTTTCTAATATTTTCTTTTATTCACTTGGTTTCCTTTGCTGTTAGAACTTAAAATATAAATTATACGAATGACTCTGAATGAATCTGAGAGACTTATGAGGACAGACAGAAAGTCAAGCTTGTTTTTTTGCTTATGCTGTTTAAATTCACTAGCAGAGTACCTTTCTCAAAGAGTAGGATTCCATATCTATAAAAAGTAGAGAGGAGGAGAATATACAACCTAATTTACAAGCCACCATTTTCCCTAACAGATAATTTATAAGTATTTCTCTCCATACTATAGGTAAGTTTTCATGTTTTATCAACTTTTCTTTGCAACATATAGAGACAATGAAAGAAAAAAAATACTTCAAAATGCAGAATTGTGTGACCTACTCCTAATGTATGCATCTACAAAGCACTCCTGCACCTAAGCCTCATAGGGGACTGCAGAGGGAGTGTGGGCAAATTGTAAGAAAGAGCCAGACGATCAGGGACTTTGCTCTGAGATCCTATCCTGTGAGATCATATCTCCTAATAACATAAAGACTCTCCAACATGGCTGTCTAAACACAAGCTGAGCAAGGATGACACCAATAAAACATGCCAAATTGCATGGGGGAAAAACTCACAAGGTCACAACCCCTACAGAAAGAACTATAGTCAAGTGAGAGAATCTGAAAGTGGGAAAGATAGGTATTCCTAGGTAAGAGCATACCGTTGGCTGTCCAGGACCAGGACCAAATAGTCAGTCATGAAAACACACATACAAGTAACCTTATGCCGACCATATATATATATATACATTTATGGATGCAATAACATCAAAAAGAGAGATCATGAATTTGAAGAAGATTTGGGAGCTTTATATGTGTCGATATGGATGGAGGAAATGGAGAAATTTAACTGTATCATAATCTCAGAAAATTAAAAATTAATTTTAGAAAAATTAATTATAAGTCAATATAATTATTTGACACAGTAAATAACATGATAAGTACTACACTATAACTATATAATATGCATACACTATACATTGTAATATAATTTAATAATGGTACATGTAATTTATTTAAATAAGTTCATTTTTCTGAACATTGTTACTTCCCTTTCTCAGTAGTACAAATGTCGTAATTGGAATGCTGATTTAAACATGTTTCTAGATATCTGTAAAAACTAAGTAACTACATATATTTTTAAAAAAATAAGATTTGCATTCATGCATACAAGTGTTTTGCTACATGTATGTCTGGTCCCTGAAAAAGCTAGAAGCAGATGTTGAATCCTCTGTAAATGGAGTTATAGGTGTTTTTAATCCTCAATGTAGTTACTGACAACTGAACATCCATCTTCTACAAGAGCAACAAGTGCCGTTATCTTCTGAGCTATCTCTCCAGCCTCCACCAATGAGTACTTCTTATTGCTTATTCTTCTTTGATATATGACATATTTACAGCAGTTTCCCCTCATACCTCTCCTATTAGCCCTGCTTCTCCAGATTCCTTCCTCCTCCATGCCCTTCAGAAAAGGGCAGGACTCCCAGGGGTATCTACCAAACATGGCATATCAAGTTACAATAAAACTAGGCACATCTCTTCACATGAAGCCTAAGTGAAGTAACCCAGTAAAAGGAAAGGGCCCTTAAAAGCAGCTAAAACTATCAGAGACAGCACCCCACTCTCACTGTTTGTAGTTCCACAAGAACATCAAGGTCTACAATTATAGCATGTATGCAGACAACTTAGTTCAGACCCACACAAGCTCCTTGATTGTCCATTCATTCTTTGTGACCTACTAAGATCTCTCTTTAGTTCATTCTTTGGGTTATTTTCTAGTGGCATTTTTGATGCCTCTGATCTTACAATGTTGGCAAAATCCATGGAGAATGTAATATCAGAAATTAGAGTAATACCAATGAATCAAAAATTCCCTATTTTATCATCTGACTTCTCACTTAACTTTTTCTTGATGAGAAATCTTCCACAAAGTCAGTCCATCTTCACGTTTTGTGACTTGGTGTCTCTCGGTCTGTGGATTGTAGCAGCATTATTCTTTACCATGTAGCTAATGTTCATGTAGACGGAGTTCATACCACATGTGTCTTTCTGTTACCTCACTCAGGCAAATTTTTCTCTAGTTCCACCCATTTGCCTATAAAATGCCACAAGTCTAATTTTTTCACCCTCTGAGTAATACTACATCATGTAAATAAACCACATTTTCTTTATATATTCTTCAGTTGAGGCACATTCTAAGTTGTCTCTAGTTTCTGGCTACTTTGGTTAAAGCTGCTATGAACAGAGTTGTGCAAATGTTTTTGTGGTAGGAAGGAGCATCCTTTGTATATGTACCCAGAAGTGTGATTACTGGGTCTAGAGGTAGATCGATTCCCAATTTTCAGAGAAACTGCTGTATTGATTTCCAAAGTGGCTATATAAGTTTATAATCCCATCAGCAATGGAGGACTGTTCCTCTTGCTCCACATCCTTGCTAGCATGAACTGTCACTTCTGGTTTTGAACCCTAGCTATTCTGACAGATATAAGATGGAATCCCAGAGTAATTTTAATTTACATTTTCCTGATGGCTTAAGGATGTTGAGCATTTCTTTAAATGTTTCATAGTCAATAGGAAAAATATATAGTAGAGATTCCAGTAGACAATATTTTTTAAAAACAAAGTCAATGTAAAATTACTTAAATTATATGCCAAGAATTATGCTTTGGAAAACACACATGTACACACAGACACACACACACACACACACACACACACACACACACACACACACACACACACACACACACACAGAAAGTGAGACAGAGAGTGAAAAGAGAGAGAGACAGAGAGAACTTTATTTGTACATAATATTACATTTTAACATTATCATAGAAGTGTGTAATATGGTCTGATCATGTCCTAGAAGAACATTTTATACTACAAGGTATGAACTGCTTATGAAGATAATACTATTCAGCCCACAGTTGCTCTAGTGTTTTTCCTTATACTTAAGCCGTTGTCAATTGGATTTATTTACTTTTACAAATAGGTTCTTATGAGACAGAAACTCTAATCTCTGTTCATTCTTTGATGTGTAAATTGTCATGACATCAGAGTGACTGTAAATGTTTGGATTGGATTGACTTCTCTTGTTTAAATGTTCCTCATTTGAGAGAGTTCACTAAGCCTATTTAGTAAAATATTTACTCAGTAAATATAGTTCAGTAGCAGATAGATTGGTGCAATATCTAAGTGTTTGAAATTATAGTATTAGTTATATTTTAAGAATTAGTTATTTATTTTATTTATATGAGTACACTGTAGGTCTCTTCAGATATGCCAATAGATGACATCTGATCCCATCGCAGGTGGTTATAAGCCACCATGTGGTTGCTGGGAATTGAAACTCTGGTAAAGCAGTCAGTGCTCTTAAACACTGAGCCATGTCTCCAGTCCATACTAGTTATATTTTTAAAAGTTCTTTACAAAATAATGTATTGGAGCTTCAGAAATTCAGACTGTAGCGATAAACTGCCTCACCATGGGGACAGGTTCTAGTTCTGATGATTGTGCTACTAGGTACTTCTATTTTGTAACAAACATTACAGAATGCACCTATACGTGAATGAAAATAAGAAATAAAGAGAGAAAAGCGTGTCTGCTCCTAGTAGTGACGAAGGGGAACATTTATTACAGAAATTTAAGAGCACATACTCAGAAGCAGAAACATTCGGGAGACTCTAGAGTGTCTATGACCAAGCTGATCTGGGCCATGGGAGGAGGGGCAGATGAGAAAAGAGGGGAAACAGGGGTATCAGGTGCATCAGTTAGTAGGCCAAAGTACAGAGGGGAGAGGTAACCAAACTGTCTGGATTATATAGGCAAGAGCCTCTGGAGGAAGGGCAGCCCAGCCCTTGGGGTGGAAAAATCAGGGAAGATGGTGGTGTGTGGGAGCCACATCCTGTAACAGATTGGAACTGAAGGATGCGAGGAGGCCAGATTCGCTTTGATATGTTAAATATATAAGACCCTCAGCTAATATCCCTAGGTTTGAAACTTGAAATATGTGTCTGGATGCTACAGATTACGTGTTCCACACAATTTCTAAATAAAGTCAATGTAGTAAACACTGGGAACATGAGTCTGGTGCTAGAGTAACATTACATGCAATTCTATTGCATAGGTTTAATTTAAACTATTTAAACTTCCAAATAACATATAGAATAATAAAGATGTAAACCAGTATAGTAAGTAAATATTTATTATTATAACATATTATTTACATAGCTACAGACCTTATGCTCATATTACTAGAAGAGTAGGTTTGCCTATAGCAGTACCACCATAAATACCTGAGATGTTATATTCACCATGATGTTACAACAGCTGCAACATCACTAGCAATAGGAAAATTTCAGCTTTATTATACTCTGTAGGGACGACAATCCTATGTAGACTCAGTCATAGCCTGAAACATTGTTACACAATGCAAGTACCTGTGCTTATTAAGACTAGGATTTAAAAAAAAATGTGTGTGGTAGAGTAATCGAATTCCTCAGACTTTAAATGGATGCAAAAATATCTGTAAAAGAAGAATTAAACATTTGATTCATCCAACACCTGGCTTCCCATATCAGCTTGTATTGTGAAAAGAACCTGTAGTTAGACATATTCTAGGCCTTCGAAAAAGGCCCAATACAATTTGGAAAAGTGAACTGAATTAATCCAACTCCTAATGACTTGTGCCCATAGGGTAATAAATATCTAAACCCTCATCTAAGAAACTTCTTTTCTAAGTAAATGGAGACCAATAAACAGGCAAGGTGCAGGGAATAAAGAGACTATGCTCTACTTAGCGATTAATGAGCCATCTATATTACACCCTCCCTAGAAGACTCCAGGATCATCAAAGATGAGAGTGGGGCGTTTTTAGCTTATCTGAGGTATTTAGGGAATCTGAGGAGGATCGGAGAGAGTTTGGGGAGGAGAGTGAATGCTATTAAAATACTTTGTACAAATTCTCAAAGAACTGATTTTAAATGAGTTGACTAACCTCCTTCTTGAGCTTTGAGTTTTGATAAATTCTTGAGTCGTCCATCACTTGACATCAGGGAAAACTAAATTGAAGTTCTGTACTTTTAGTCTCACTGTGAGGTGAGACTAGTTAGCCATCAGTTTCATCCCTGCTCCTTGTTTAACCAGCTCATTATCCCTTGTTGTTACCAGTCCTTGCTCTATGAGTCTGTGTACAGATCCTACTTGGGCCCTCCTGTGTTCCACAGAGCATATCATCTCAGCTAGAAAGTTGCATGTATCATGTTACATGTTTCATAAAACTGTCTCAGATGTGACTAAATTTGGCATGGGGCATCATCCACACTGAATGTCTTATTAAAAGTTTTAAAAAGAATTACATTAATTCCAATATGGTACTGGTAAAGTATAAAAATGGCTGGCAAAAAAAAATTTAAAAGTAAGCATAGGAGTATATGACTAGCCAAACCAGTTCTGATACACAGAATGTCAGATTAATAAAACATGCTTTCACTCTCTGATCAGGGAAACACTAAGGCTAACTTCAGATCTTCACCTCTCCTCTAAATCCAAAATCGGTTTGGCAATAGCCTACTTGATGTGGCCTTCCCCTACTCCATTCGTCTACTCCAAGAAGGCCAAACATATCTTCTCCTCCGATCATGTCTCCCCAAACTTATTGAATTATTCTAGCTCTCAAACTTAACAACTAAATCCCTGGGAACACACAGACCACTCAGGCCAAGGAAGCAAGTAAGCTAACTACAAAAATAATCATATGTACTGAGAAAATCAAGAGTTTGAAAATGACGTACTGTAAACCACTATACTCTACCAAGTTGGAAAATGTAAAAGAAATGGCTTTACTGACCAATACAAAATCTCTAACCAATAGAAACACAGAGAAAAATGGTTTTTAGCTTGGAATTCTTTTAAAAGTTAATTCTAGTACTCCTCTAATAATTAAAAAAAAAAAGACACAGAGGAATATTGCCCAATTCATTTTATGAGACCACAGTTGCCCAGACCTCAAACCATATAAAGACCAAACAAAGAAAGAAAATTACAGAACAATTTGTTTTTTGAAAAGACATACAGAAATATTCAATAAAATACTTGCAATTTCTTTTTTTTTCAATCTTTTTTTTCCTTTTTTTTTTTATTAACTTGAATATTTCTTATATACATTTCGAGTGTTATTCCCTTTCCCGGTTTCCGGGCAAACATCCCCTTCCCTCCCCCCCCTTCCTTATGGGTGTTCCCCTCCCCAACCTCCCCCCATTGCCGCCCTCCCCCCGACAGTCTTGCTGTATTCTGGCTGTGTCTCTCAGGAGAGATCTACATCTGGTTCCTGTTGGCCTGCACTTGCAATTTCAATCCAAGAAAATATCAGAAAATCATCCACCATATTTGAGTGTGCTTTATTCTAACAATAAGGAATGATTCAATATATGAAAATCAATAAACGTAATCTATCATTTAAACAAATGAAAGACAAAAAACACATGATCACCTCCTTAGATTCAGAAAAGGCCTTTGACAAAACCAACAACCAGTCTTGGTTACAGTCCTGGAGATATTAGGGATACAAGGGACATGCCTAAACATAATGAAAGCAGTTGACAGCCCATGGTCAGCATCAATTTAAATGGAGAGAAACTCAAAGCAGTTCCATTAAAATCAGGAACAAAACAAGGTTCTCCATTCTCTCCACATCTTTTCAATATAGTACTTGAAGTCACAGCTAGAAAACTAAGACAATTAATGTAGATCAAGGGGATACAAATTTAAAAAGGAAAAAAATCAAAGTAACTTTTTTTGCAGATGATATTGTAGTATACATAAGTGACCCAAAAATTTCTACCAGGAAACTTTTATAGCTAATAAAATCCTTCAGTGTGTATGTGTGCGTGTGTGTGTGTGAGTGTGTGTATATGTGAATAAAAGGACTCCTTATGAGAGTCTGCTATACTCATAGACTAGAGATTTGCTTAGCCATCATCATAGAAACAGATGGGAACATATACAGAAACCCTCAACCAGGAATTTTTCACTCCAAGAGGGTCTCTGATTCTTGGACTTTATCTCTGGCTTTTGTCCTTCTGTTTCTTTGTCCTGTCTACTTCCTTTGTGTTAGTTTTTAATTATATTCTTAGTAGTTTATTGTCCTTTACAAGTCTGCTTCTTTTCTAACGAGAGATAGAAAGGGAATGGATTTGGGCGGGAGGCAAGATAGGGAGGAAATGGGAAGAGTAAAGCAAGGGGCAACAATGAAGAGGATAAAAACGTGATAAAAATGATTTGAAAATATAAAAGGAAAACTAAATAAAGCATATAATTTTCTGAGGATATATTTTTATATGTTTCTCTCCATTTTTTTATTCTTCTTATTTCTTCTCCTGTCTAGTTATATATACAATTGCCTTCTTCGCATCTCTGGGTATAGGTTAAGTGGTAATAGCAAGAGTAAGACTTATTTTTTGTGATTTTATTAAAATACTGTATGTGTGCATGTACATACACATGGAAAAGAATGGAAAAGTATGCATTTTATGTTAAGGGATATAGTCCCATGTAAAGAATACATGTGTGCCATTGTCTGTATATGTTTTTTTAATTTTTATTATACATTTCTTTACTTACATTTCAAAGGTTATTCCCCTTCCTGGTTTCCTGTCCATAAGTCCCCATCCCCTCCCTTCCCCCTCCCCAATACAAAACAGAATTGTAAAGATTAAATAACTCAAGTTGAAAATATTGATTTTTTTCTCTCCCTAAAAATCTCATATCTATCCTATTCAACTCATCTATATTTTTTGTATTAACAGGTAGTCATTAAATTTAAATAATTCATTGGGAAAACAGAAATATTTGTGCTCAGATGACTGGTCGATTTTACTTGGTGTGCCTTTTTTCAGGTCAGCCATGTTTTAAAAGCACAGGATTCAATAACAGATTTATTTGCTAAAATAACAATGTAAAAGATGTTCACTAGTGGTAAAGCTTCTTCAAACTCAGTTAACAAAGAACATTTCCAATTAATATGTAACTTGCAAAGATTCCATTTTTAAAAAAATCCATTTTCAATGTGATTTCAATACATTTTAACGAAACCAATGGATGTTGGAAATACCTTGCAGTAGTACTACTGGCAGTATGCTTGAATAAGGCACTGTAATTTGCTGCTTGCAAACATTTTCTCCTTTCCAGTGCTGGATTAATACTGGATACAAACAAGGAAACAGTTCTCTGAAAAAGCCATCTCTGAGCAGTAATGTCTTGGAACGTAGAGTTTCCTGTTTCCGAATCACTTTTAGTGTCATGGACTCCATAGAGAAAACAGTGATGCATCTTGAAATCTTATTTCTTTCTGTCCAATATCTGTTTGAAGTTCATTTGACCTTTTCCTTTGAACTGAACATTGCTGGTTCCGATCTGCTCATCTCTACCTTTTGCTGAATCAGTCACTTTGTCTGCTCCCTCTTCTCCATTTTATTCTATGTCAACATAAGGAAATAGCCCTTTCTTCTATAGAATCACCCGTAGGTAAGCCTTTAGCTAAAACACTGGAATTAATTTTGTAGGCAATTTAAATTTTGATATACATGTGATCCCAGAACGTTCTACTCTTTTCCTTTAGCATTTAACTTCATCTGTACCACAGTATCCATAAGTAGTTTAAATGTTTTACTCATGAATATTTGTGCCCTATCACTTAAAAGAAATGGCTTATATTTTCTAGATTGGTACTATTGTTTCTCTTTTTGGCACCTTCCTATAAGCTGTGTAAGAAAACTTAAGCAGAGGTTGTCCAAAGGTGGATTTACTTCATTTGAGAAGCATTAAAAATTATAATGGTCTGAGTAACCCAGAATTATAGTCTTCTGTGTCTTCATGGATCTCGTTACTCTTGTCTGCAGAAAGTGATGAGCAAAACTGAGCTAAGTCATAGCCATAGGCTGCATAAAAGTAGAAACTTATCTCTCATACTCTCTATAAGGAGGCACTAGCAATCATTGCTCTGTCATCCCAAACCTACTGTAAGTGTCTCCTTGTAAAACTGTGCCTTTTACTTCAACTTAATATATTTACAAGTAAATACAACTAAAAGGTTAGTTACTTTTGTGTTTATTTTGATGAAATGCTAATGAGAAATTCTTTGACTCATTTTGTATTCTCTCATATTTTCTTTTATAAAAACAGTGGATGAGCTAGTGGCAGGACTGGAGGAGTGGATGGGGATTGCAACCCCATAGGAAGAACAATGTTGGCTGACCAGACCACCCAGTGCTTCCAAGATCTAGACCACCAACAAAGGAGTGTACATGGAGGGATCCATGGCTCCAGATACATATGTAACAGAAGATAGCCTTGTATGACATCAATGGAGGGGAGGTCTGTGGAAGTTTGATGCCCCAGCATAGAGGAATGCTGGAGTGGTGGGGCTGGAGTTGGGGGGGGAGCACCCTCATAGAGGCAAAGGAGAGGGGGGAGATGGCGAATGGGATAGGGGGGTTCTGTGTGGGTAACCAAGAAGGGGTATATCATTTGAGCTGTAAATGACAGGACTGATTCATTAAAAATATTTAAAAAATATTAGTAATTAATCATGAAGCTCTTTCTTGACCCAGGATAAGTCTTTTAGTGACATTTTGTGATTTAAAAACTGAGTATTACAATTAAAAGTTCTACATCATGTTATTTGAATGTTAAATATATGTTTCTAACTATTATTAACATATACTATATTTAAGCAAATAAGATATTTAACATGCTGCAATTTCTGATCATTTAAGCTAGTATTTTAAAATATCTGCTTCCTGAGTACTATAGCAAGATATTGTAAGCAGTAGTGTGTTTTTTTAGTGAGTTCTATCTTATTTCTTGCATAGTGATTCTCTGTAATGTTTTCTCCATGCTCCTTGAATCAATACTTTCTAGTATTTCAACTTATCCCCTATTCCCCTGTTTAAAGGTTCCTGTGTAGATCATATTCAAACGTGATTATAGATCCATTTTATAATACTTGTAAGGGAGCAGAATTCATCATTGATACTCATTCCACAACTTTTAGGTGTGTAATACTAAAAATCAGGTATCTAGACATATCCAAAGTATGTCGTGTGCCTCCAGGAAACGTGACCAAAACCACATTTCTGTGTTAAGTTTGATTGGTCAAAAGCAATTCATCACAATACATCAATGGATGTATTGGGGCCATTTAGTCAGCTGTAAACTTGTATGTCTGTCCTTACCTTTAACAAAGTGAAAGACATAATTTGAATATGAAAAACACCTAGAGGCTAAGAAACATGGACATTGATCTGCTTGAACATTGTAGAAATGCATTTTCATCTCTGAATGTTCCACTCCAAGTAGATATTTTCTGTTCTGTGCATCCTGATGTGGTGGCAAAATGATTGAAATGATAATCATTTTCCATCATAAAAACATGAATGCTGAGAGTGAGGAAGGCACAGAATTGTTTAATTTGACCTCATTACAGAAACACACTCACACACACATGCACTCATGCACTCAGACATACACATATCATTTACTTGATCTAGCCAATCTTGAGTTTATTTTCAATCTTGGTTTTATGAACCAAAAGAGTTTTGTCACATAAAGGAGCTAGAGCTAGTTGTAATGGTAATGAATTTCATAATTTTCCGTGTATTGTAGGTTTCTAGTAGAAATAATTCACAATGTTAAGTAAGCTATTTTTCGTACTCTGGGCTGTTGTATGGGTTTTTATTAGCTTTGGGTGTTTAATGTAGCAAAACGCTTTTGCTTTGATCGATATGTGTCTGACAGAAAATCTCCTTTAGTGTATTAATTAAATAAATGATTAAAAATGTCCTGATTCTGAAATTAGTTTTAATCTAAATTAAAATCTATTGGTCATTTATGTGTTTTATGTATTCCAATAAGTAAAGTTAAAAGACTCCAAAAGAAACAAATATCAGATTGAAACTAAATGTTAGCTTTGAAAGAACCTGCACAATGAAATAATATTTGAAATTGTTTGAAATTGCCAAAAAATACTTTAATGTACCAAAAATTATATAAGAGCAACAATACTGTGAGAACCTGGAACTGTTTTTATGCAAAAAAGAACTGCATCATTAATAAATGACCGATAGCGTTATGTGAAGTTCTCCTGGAGAGCAGCACTCTTTGGGAAAGAGTGTCTGTGGTTGAAATAAATCTTGTAGGATGCCGCATGGCTCATGAGAGCTGAAAGCAGGATAATGCTACACAATACAGCAGTAAATTGACTAAAATGCTACGATGCTGCACAAGAGAAAATTGACTAAAATGTTAGTTTCAACACATCTTAAAACACAGAGTACACTTTTAAAATAGACTGTAGGGTAGGGTATGAGGAACAAATGAAAATGTTTCTAAACAATAGTTTCATTTGGAGAAATCTATTTCAGAAATTTAAAGAGAATAATTACTAGGGGCTCAAAATCTGCATAAATTGCATAAAGTCACTGAAAATTAGTATTAGAATGTGCAACTTATCTTTCAAAATAGCCTAGAAACAATGAACATATGTGCAATGAAAGGCAGGAGGGGGGTGGAAAATATAAATACAAAATACAGTAGGAAAAATCACTGCAAACTCACTTCCCTGTGCATCTTAATAGAGGCAAAATTAGCTCAAAATAGACAAGTTTGACAAATTGTCAAAATGGCAGTACATCTACTAATAATACAAAATAATACAAAAGTTGCATTAGGAGTTTAAGAATCATGAATACATTTTTTTGAGAACATTCATAGCTTAGTTTCTGACGAGCTGTTAGTGAATTGCAATTCATATTAATCTAGTATACTTAATATATATGTTAGCTAGCAATATATATTAGCTAACAGGAAATCTCACCTATCATTTTAAATTGGACATACTTTTCATGGTGTATTACAAATAATCCATTTTTTTTTTATTATTCTTTTTTCAGAGCTGGGGACCGAACCCAGGGCCTTGCGCTTGCTAGGCAAGCGCTCTACCACTGAGCTAAATCTCCAACCCCAATAATCCATATTTTATTCCAATATTTTAGCTATTTTCAACTCAACAACAAAGACTAGGAAAATAGGAAAATAAAATACTTAAGTAGTTTTAGTAGGTTTTTGCTATTTAGTATCACCAGCAATGAAAAACTAAACAGTAATCATCTTCATTTTCCTTTTGATGTTCAACATAAATGTATGTTTTGATGTAAATTTTCACCAAGTGGTGCATGGTGTTAATCCCAGCACATGGGAAGCAGAGGCAGATGGATTTCTTAGTTTGAATCCAGTCTGATCTACAGAGCAAGTTCCAGGATGGCCAGGGATACATAGATAAGCCTTATCTTGAAAAAAAAAACACCAATAAACAGACAGAGAAACTCATTTACCTATCTTTCATTTTAATTTAAATACCATATATTTAATACTTTATGACCAAGCACATAATCCCTGTGATATGAATTTTATGTGCATACAATATTTTTATATATTCCTTGTAAGATTAAATATAAAATATGATGAAAATTTATTATATTTCAGGATCTACACTGGCTAGGCTATGATTCTATTTAGATTATATTGGGGTAGATAATTCAATACCCTGAGACTATGGGGGATACAATCACGTATGGTTCTTGGTGCTGGGCTTATTGTAGGAGATTGGTCTGATGCTGCTTACATTCAAATGCTAAATACTGGGCACCAAGATCTGGTTGTCTCCAATGGGGAGATCCTCACTATAGCAAATGATTCTACCTTGTTCCTGTGTTAATTGACCAATAAAAGGCTAATGTCTATGATTAGGTAATAGATCGGAGTAGGTGGGTTTTTTAGTTACCTGTGTCAGTTAAAGGGATGGAGGGAGAAGGTCACCATGAGGGACAATGAACCATGAGCATGTGGTCAGGAAAAAACAGCAAATAAGAAGGGGGCATGGCTAGGAAATTAGAATAGCCCCAAATCTGCCCAATCTTGGCTTGTGGCTTATAGATGAAATGGCTGGCTGGTGTATCTTTTATGTCAGGGAGCACGATCTCATAGTTCCTGTTATAGTGTCCCATCCTGGAAGTGAACCTACAGAAAAGCAAGTTTTATTTTATGGTTTTGTCTTTGTCTTTTTCACTAGTTAATTCCACGTGCCTAGTAAGGTACCTAGTAAACTATCCACATGGGCAATGGATATCTGCCCTGGATGACTTTGTTTGTTCACCTGTCTGGTCAATGTGGTGCCTAGAAAGGTGCGTTTTTCTGATGTGCCTGTGAGAGATTTGCTGGAGGGGACTAATACTGGAAGTGATACTGAGGTTGTTGATGTACCTTCACCAGCTTGAGGGGACATCATTCAACCCTTAGAGGTCAGAGAGAACAGAGAAGAGAAATAAAGACCAATTCTCTATTTTCTCAGGAGAGACTACCACTTCCTCCTGCCTATGTTCTGGTGCTTCTGGCTTTCCAGACCTCTGACTAAGATCTATTGCAGGCTTATTCCCACCTCACCTCAGTCCTTTATTACACAATTGACTTCCCTGGGTTTCCCTTGCACTGCCTTTAATAGGGTATGTCTGAGCCTCTATAAACACGTGATTCAATTATCATAGTAAATGTGCTGGTTCTCCTGCTCTGTGTTAAAAATGAATGCTAATTACTGAAGTCAAGTCTATGATATGGAAAATTTTAGTGAAATACAGTTAGTGATTTTACTAAGTGTACTTGAGTACAGGCTAACACATAACGGTTAAAAAGAGTTACTAAGAAGTAGAACAGAATTAAAAGATACCTCCTGAGACACAGAAGGGAGGAGGATGTGGCCAGGTGTGTGTGGGGTCCTAAAGAGAGCATAAGCAGAAGGAGAGTCATTTTAAAGCCTTCTTTGAACAGAAGCAGTAAAACACCTACCTGCCAACATAGCCTCCTGTTTCTAGGAGTGGTACCCTCAGCTTCCCTTCCGTGTGTGGTCCATAACATCCTGTGCATTTGGAAATCCCCCTCATTGCAAAAATATGGAAGTTCAAACTACAGATCCATCCACTTGCTTCAACTCTGTGAAAGACACATCGGGAACAGGCAAGCTGTGTGGTATACTCCCATGTCTCAGGAGATGATATGTGCTCTGGAAAATGAGAGAAGGACCTTGTCATTGCCTTGAGTTAGTCTTCCTCAGTTTGGGAGAAACTTACTGTTCACCAGAGCCAAGTAGAAATTCAGTATTTATACTTTCCCAAGCTCAGTTATTTATGTCTATGTGAAACAGAAAGGACAAGTAAAAGCTGGCTTTTTCTGTACATTCAAATGACAACAATCTATCTGCTTACCCTGCATTCAAATCACTGAATCCTGGATGCCTTTCCAATTAAACATACGTGATTCAGGAGACTCTGGTCCTGCTTCTGGTACCGAACCACATATCTGAGCTTCTACCTCACTGAACTTATTAAATCTTAAGCATAACATTAGGGATACAAAGATGTCAAATGAAAAATTCAAATAAATGGGAGCTATGTTTGATTTCTTCATTGGATGGCCACCTATGCTCATGAAAGGAGTTTTTCTTGAAGAGTCTCTCACCATATTCTACAGTGCTGCTGGGCTCCTGCCCTCACCAGATCAAAGTTCCAGAGCCTTTCTTTCAAGCTGGTGAAGGAGACACGGTATACACCCACACTGCTACAGAAAGAACCAGAACATTATATAGCATTGCCGTCTAAACAGCTCACCCACATCCAGGTACCTGTGTCCTCACTTCGGCAACAGGATCTGTTACCTCCTAGGCCAATCCTCAGTCCCTTTCTTCACCTCTTTAGTGCCTGGGAGCACATGGTAATCAGTCAATTACTATAATTTACCCTATCTTTTCAGAGTTGTCTATTTAACAAAATTTATTTATACACCCAAACTAATACCATGGATGCTTCCCATTTATGAGCATCTGCACTATGTCCAAAACTGAATAACTTGATACATATTGTTTGTTTGTTTGTTTGTTTGCTCTTGATACATATTGCATATTGTTAAGTAAGTCCAACCAGGCAGGCCCCCTGCTTTCCTCCCAGGCTTTCATACACTAGGGTAAGCACTCCTTGAGTGTCTGCTCAGGACTGTGAGTTTCACGTCTTTACGCTCTGTCTTACTGCTCATACTTTTAATAAAGCCCGAAGTATGGTGCTGAAGTGTTGTCTAACAGCTAAGGCCATAATGACAGTCCTGCCCCTCAGGAGAAAAATGAGTGTCATATTTTTCTCAAGCAGGAGTTATCGTCTTTCCAGCTACAAATTCAATATTTGAGGATTAGTAATATGTATTAAATAAGGGCTCTTTACACAGAGGCACATAAAACATGGTTGTATATTGATCAGTGGATGAAAATGTAGTGAACAGAAGCCCTCATCACTTCCCTCTGCATGTCTCCCAGAATGAATGGCCTATTGTTCACCAACTCCATGTCCGCAGCAGCTCTACAGACCATAACTCTCACAAATTACAGGATTCAGCACTACTTAGTTCCTCATTCACTGTAACTACATGTGGTCTCATAACTCAATCCCAACCAAAGTCACATAAAAACATAGGCCTGCTCTGCACTTCTGACGTGAGAATGGAACAGTGTATGACTCCTTCCTTCTTAGTTTATGCCTCAGATACACTGGTTGAGCGGCAGTTTGTGTGACCCTGAGGTCACACCTAAGACAAGATGGCAAAATCTTCTGTTACAGACTGTAATAGCAACTCTATCAGGCCTACCTTGCAGTTTTTCATCATTGGCTAGAAAGGCAAGGTTCTGTGTTTCACAGTGCAAAGCTAAATCCTACTGTCTGAAGCATTAAATGAACTATTCAACAGAGACACATAAGGCAGATGTAGAGTTTTGTTCAAGTAAGGTAAAGGAAATCACTCCAGCCCAGGTTTTCAGATTGACAGATTTTAGAAGCATTTTCTTCTAGCTTTCTACAACACACACAAAGTTATATCCATTCATTAAAATAACTTAGAAGTGTAATGATTCATTAAATAATTTGGTGCCCACTGGCTTTTCCATATTTGTCTTTTTGTATTTTGGTTTTTATTTGTGTGGTTTTTAATTATAAAGTTTTATATGACAGACCCTCTGAGAAAGATCTTTGAAATACATTATAATTTTGGAGTTTTATTTGACTGTTTTGGTTTTTGTTATATGGTGGTTTGGGTTTTTTTTCCAGTTAATTTTTTATTTTTATTTTTTCAAAAGGGAGATTTAACTCCTCTTCTTACATCAACCAAATACTCAGAAACACCAATGTGATTGCTACTTTTACATATTTTCCAGTTAATGGAAGCACTCTATTTCTTAAAGATTTCCTCATAGATTTTTACTCCTCCTCAGGTATACATACATTTCTGCACCTTTGTGCCTTTGGCACTTAAGTTGGCAGCTGGACCTTTGACAGCTCTTGGTCCCCACGGGCAGGCTTCCTCTAGCAGAAGCCCTTGCCTGTCAGCTTGGCTTGGTATCTGAGACCTCACGCGTTTCTGTAATGAGTCTTCTTTGTACTTGTGTTTGCAGAATACTGGTTTGAGACAGTTCTCCTTTCTCTCTGGAGGAGTTCATAGTCCCTCACTCCCTCTGGTGTCTGCTCGCTGTACTACTACGCTTTGAAGCACTTTTGTTGTCAGTAGGTGCCCAACATGCAGAATCCACTATGTTCTGGTAGTGACAATTCCAACCTCTCAGGTGGTCCCTGAAAGTTCATTGGATGCTCAATTGGATCTCTCTTTAGTTGTAACTGGGAGTTTTTCTGTATCAGAATAAGGTGGCCAGTGAGTATGCACTTGTCCAAACCTCCCACTCTGCCTACAAGCTTCCCGAACATCTCCTGTGAGCTGATTCTCATCAGTGCTCCGAGAGAGGCAAAAACAAACTCCAAAGGAGTTACTGAACTTGCAGATGTTGAACACACACTACAAGACCTTCCCTCCAAAGCGAAAAATCTGGCATTTGAAGAGTTTTGGATTCTTGGTCTTTAATCAAGGAAATGTGTGTACCCATGTGTGAATTATAGCCCACTTTGTTACTTTTCTTCTAAGTGGGTCCAAAACCTGGAATCCTTTTTGTTACTGCTCAGATTCAGCAATACAGAAAACAGACACCAAGAAGATCCCTAACATAAATAAGGCTGTTGTAACTATGATCTATTCTTGCTTCTTCCTACTGCTTCTGTACTGTTCTGAGGGAATATCTGCGATTCACTGGGACAGCGGCTCTGTGTCTGTCATCTCACAATAATGGAAACTATAACTGTGGGCTTGACTGAGAACTGTGCAAAAAGAGAGCAAAGTTTCTTAGGCACTATGTCAAAAATGAGAGACAGTGCGAAAAAGTAAGAAAAACACAGTATGAGAGGTTTTTGAGAAGGAAGAAAAATCATTTCTCTAGGGTTTTCTATGGGCTGTGGCCGAAAGTTAACAAAGGGTGAAATATTCTTTTTGAGATTGATTGATTTTTTTTAAGTTAACATCAGCAAAGCTAATGAGTCTTCCACATACTTTATGCATGCTCCTCTGGACCAACCAAGTGGATCGTATGATATTTATTCATGACCTGACCAGTTAGGGGCATCCATGGCAACACCTATGTCCATCTACCGCCAGCACTGTCCTTGACTGTTATGTATTATTAGTCAGTTGGATGGAAACAAAGTGCTCTGCATTTGCAGGCATTTCCAGTGTTGTTAACTATGCTAAGCTTTTTTTATTCTCATGGTCACATCATCTGTTTATAACATAAACACAAAGCTATAAGTGCAGTCTTTGTTTGAATACCTAATGATGGTTTCCTAGGCAGAACATCTTGGTTAGAAGCCACGCTGTATTAAATAGTAAAGGTCAACAGTGTCTACCTGTGGTCACCATTGGTCACAGAAGAGGTGGGCAGCCCATCCTCATAGGCCAGATCCCTGTCCTTCCTGGTACCTACTCAGTTTGGATATCTCATATCCAGCTATAAGCCCATTGGTTTACCTTCCTGAGTGTGTCACTGGCTGCTCAGTTAGCTCTTCATCTCACCTTTGATCCTAGCCTCAGCCCTCACTCTAATATACGGAAGAATATATTCCTTATTCTTACTTGTTCCAGATGTTTTCTGTTTTCGTGTGTGTGTGTGTGTGTGTGTGTGTGTGTGTGTGTGTATGTGTGTGTGTGTGTGTATGTCTACTTGACTTATTTGTGATAAATATTGGCCATAATGAAAAAGAAAAAAATAACTATATGGTAAAGGTTAATTATTTATTATATAATACCTATATATATATATATTCTGGGATGAACATAGGAGCTGCAGAATTGTTGGGTTCCATTTGTGTGCATTGCTGCTCTGAAATACTTTATTCATAGTTTTTATGTAATATTACAGCCCGGTCACAATATCCATAGCTCAGTTATCAATATAGATAAGGAAACATGTAGGTCATGCACTTCTCTTTGAGGGTGTGTCCTGAAGTCATCCACATCACCCTTTTGGCATCTTCTCCCCAGAACTGAGGAAAGTGGTTGTACCTAAGTATAGAGAAGATGGGAAAATATATCTTAAGTGGCTCACTTATATAGCTTGCCTTGACATAGAAGTTCATTTTTTTTTCAAGGTAAAGGATGAGAATGTAAAGAATGTTTGACAACTAGAAGTGCACACTGCATTTTGATTCATTCTCATTCTGCAATACTTAGATATCAACTGACATCATTGACCTGCTTCCTTTATTTAAAAGATACTCAAATGTTGTAATAATGTTTTATCTCTACTCACTGATATATGTTACAAGTATAATTTTATATTCTAATTAACATAAACCCTTTTGCATTGATATTATCCTAAAATTAAAACATTCCTATAATCACTTTTCTTTCTTCTGTCTTGTTATTATGACATTTTCCCATACTGAAGTTTCTACATGTCAGTCTAAGGCACTTTATGTGGTGGATTGTACTTCGAAGCCCAGAGAATACTTTTTAATTAATAGTTATTATAATTACTAAAGTCAGCAACCTTCTTATTTTCTGGGAAAAATGACATAAATTTGTTCCTATTCAATGAAGTATTTAAATGAAAAATTAGTTTAAGAAGAGAGAAAACGTGTGTAAAACACAAGAATAACAGAATATAGGCAGCTTAAGTCCAGCTATTCTATAGACAGCAAAGCTCCTATCATGTTCCCAATACTTGTCAAACATATATAAACTGCCATCAAATGTGCTTCCTCTAAATAAACAGTCCTTCGCTGTCGCTGGCAAGCTCTTGGGTAATAACTTCACTGTTCTTTCTTACTCAGCTTAAGGAAATGAAAGCACATACCAAACATTCAATTATCCAATGTACACATATGAATTAAAACATTAAATGGCCATATTGATTTCCTTGAGAATTCTTATTATAAAAAAAATCAAGGTAGACCAAGTCCAACAATATGTAATAACAATGGGTGTGTATTAATACTCTCTATGATATCAGATTGTTATGTGCTGTTAATGATAATATATCCCAAGACGGGAAAACCTTAAGTAGTTCCTATGAATAAAGATGCTAATGAATATATAGCAAAAAGATGTTCTTCATTAGTTATAGCTAATGTCCACAAAATTATTTTTGGACTATATATTTTATTCACTAAAATTAACAGATGAAATTTTCACATTCGAAAAGGAACTATTCAGGTAATCAAATATTATATGTTCACATGAGTTACATATATAACATATACACATAAAATTGTCTATTATTGGTACACATGCCTTTTCATAAGTATATTTTTATATTTAATTGCCACAAACTAATCGTGAATACTAATGGAGTACTTAATATTCAAAACATTTCTACAACATATATTGATCATATCAGGGCATGCATCATATCTATCAATACAAATATTTATTATTTTCTCTGTACACTAGACTTAATAGGATTATATAAAGATGTGTCTAAGAAATCATCAATATAAAAATTTATCCTAAAAAGTACTGAAACAATTTTATCTAACTTTTTATTTTAGTAACACATCAAAATTATCTTATTTCCAAAAGAAAACTGTTTCAAGAAATTATATTCAGTCAATTCAATGTAAGTCAGAGAGAACGTCATAAAAATGTCATGCTAACATTGTAAAAACCTTCAACATTAAATAAAGATAAAAATATATAATTGATTATACATGTCACATCAACTTTCATATATTCAAATCACAGGATTCATATAAGAATAAAAGCACTATTATAATTTTCTCTGTATTGTTTTCATGTTTTGAATATTTGTTTAAAATTGTCATTATCATATTAACCAACTAGGAGTGCTTTACTTCATGTTTAGGTGAGCAAAACATTGTCCATGTTGCTAATAGCTATAGTGTCAAAGACTGGTTGTAACTAAGATGAGAAAACACTGGGAACAAAAACAAGTGTGAAGAAATTGAACTTGAAGTGTACACGCTTAAGTTTCCAGGGGAAGTAATCAAAGTGGCATCTTTACATCATAGCTGATGCAAATGTCTATGATTTTTATTTTTTAATACACACCCATAGTGGCTATAGGAAAAAGCCCTATTATTATGTCAAAATGAGTTGATAGTGAATAAAAGGATCCAAAGGCCCTTGGGTATAAGAAAAGACAGTTATTCAAAGTCAGAGTTCAGTAAAGCATCATTTACAGCGTTAATCTCGATTTGCTGGAACACAGCCATACCTGTTATCTACTGTCTCTCGCTGGTACTTTTATTTCATAGAAGAGCTGACTACGTTGATGGCATAGTACAGAAAAATGGAAATCTTCTCTGTTAGTCTATATTTTGATGAGTTATTCATAGTATATCTCATGAAGACTAAAAGCTTCACTGTTATTCTAAATGAGAAATTTGCCAACCTTTCACCAACGTAGATCACAATCAAGAAAATGGATTATTTATCATTTTATACATAACTGTAAATTTTAAAAACAATATCTATATATAAATACTACACAATAATTTTAAAAATAAATCAGACAACTCAGCAAGTATTACATGCACATATACTCTCAATACATATTCCTGGTTCTCTTTTCTTTTTAGTAATTTGGGTGATTGCATGCATTTGAATCAACCCCTTACTCAACCTGAGGGGACTTGCTGGGGCAAGTAGATGTGAGTGGAATTGTCATGGATCATTTCCCAGTGTCAAAGGACACTGTAGATGTCAATGCTTCCCACCATGCCTGCTGCTCTGGAATGTGGGACTCCAATTGGTATGGCTCTGCCAAGTGCTTCCTGAACTCAGCCAAACTATAGAAATAATATTTAGCGTTCAGTGTGAGCAGTCGGCCACTGATTAAATGATCAGGAAGTTATCAATTTCCATACTATCAATCCAGCCTTTTTTTTTGCCATGTGGTGTGATCTCACATAACTTTAAAGCATTGTTACATTTGTCTTTTGATTGCTTTTAAGCAAAGTTGATGGCAAGAAATGCATTTGGGAAACTCTAGACTAGACTCTGTGCTGGTATTGTGTGAGTGCATATTGTCTGTGCCTCTATTCCCAGGATCTCAGCTCAGAACCTGCTATGTGGTAGTAATTCAAGTTTTCCTGACTGACATTCAGAGAAGATTCATGCTATGCTGCTATATTTAATGACAATCATCATCATCATCATCATCATCATCATCATCATAACAAACATTAATAACTATAATGTTACTACTCTGTAAAATACCCCTCTCAGTAGAGAAAGAAATTTGCCATCAGCTAGTTGATAAGAATATGTTGGAGATTTTCAGTAATAAGGAGCAATTTCTTGGGATGTTGATTTAAGCCATATTGTTAGAAGAAAGATGAGATTATAAGTGGATATTACCCATAAAGGATAGGACACCCACACTACAATCTACAGGCCCAAAGACACTAATAACAAGAAGATCCCAAGGTAGGATGCCAGAGTCTCACTCAGAAGGGGAAATAGCATAGTCATGGAAGGTAGATGGAGGGAGAATACTCATGAGAGAGGGGATGGGGAGGGGAATAAGGGTGGGAAAAACAGAGCTAAGAAGAGAGGATGGAGAGTGAATAAAAATTGGGGATGGGGAAACACCAGGTCTTGCCAGAGACCTAAGATGGGGGAGGCTCCAGGGAGTCTGAGGGTGACTCAATCTGAAAGTCCTAGCAATGAGCTTTATGGAGCCTGAAGTTGTCATCTCCTGTAGCCAGAGAGGACTTCCAGTGGAAAGAAAAGGTCATGAACCCACCCACAAAACCTTCAGCCCAAAATTTGTCCTGCCTACAAGAAGTACATAAACAAAGATGGAGCAGAGAGTGAGAGAACAGCCAACAGATGATTGGTTTAACTTAAAACCTGTCCCTTGGACAAGAACCAATGCCGGATGCTATCACTGATACTGTGTTATGTTTGCAGACAGGTGCCTCGCAAAACTGTTTTCTGAGAGGTTCTACACAGCAGCCTTGGGAAACAGATGCTGAGACCCATAGTCAATATTAAATGAAGCTATGCGAGACTTGAGAAAGTTGGGGGAGGATTAAGGGGCACAGAGAGAATAGGGACCCCATAAGAAAGGCAACAGAGTCAACTAAACTGGACGCTTGATGGATCCCAGTGACTGAACCATCAACCAAAGAGCACACAAGAGCTGAACCCCGGCCTCTGCACAGGTATGCAACTTAGTTTTCATGCAAGTCCCGCAACAACTAGAGAAGTAGGCTTCCCCTGACTCTATTGCCTGTCATTGTAGCCCCTTCCTCTAGCTATGAGAGAGGATGGTCTTAGTCTTTCAGTCATTTGATGTGCCAGGGTGGGTTGATACCCAATGGGGGGCTCTCACTTCTCAGAAAAGAAGGGAGGGGATATAGGTAGAGGGGCTCTGTAAGGAGTGACCTGGGGGCTGCAATCAGATGTTAAGTAATTGTAAATAAATAAATAAATAAATAAATAAATAAATAAATAAATAAATAAATAAGGAAAATAAAGAAGGTGGGTGATAACAGACTGGTAAATTCTTCCTCATAGATGGAGGCTTTTACACAAATTAGACATGTCCAATCCTAATTGTAAACAATGTCTGACTGTTGGTGCCCACATATGCATCCACACATCCTACCATCAGGGAGTCTAAAAGCTATTTTTGAAGGTCTCACAGTTCCTGAAAAGTTAAGTCAATCTTAGAAAACATGGCTACACTTGCACCACATTCAAGTTTGTAATGCATTAGGTGTGAGAAATCCACATCTTGAGATGTCCCCCAGCAATACAAAGAAATTGGCTTCAGCTGTGGATTTCAGGCTGTCTCTTAGTGGCTAATTTTTTTTTCTGTCTATTCTGGGCTTCCATAGCTTCACACTCAGCCTAACCACCCTCTAGAAGATGACCAAGCATGTTGCTGACAACTCATGTGACATTTTGTCTAGAAACTTCTTATTTTGCTCTGGGGCTATACATAACATCAGAAATGATAGGCTGGAAATAAATAAACCCAGCACAAGACTGTGGAGGCTTGAAGACACTCTTACATTTTATTATCCTCTGAGTCCAGTTTATGCTGTCTGATGGAACACTGAACAAGCTTATGGCCTTGATTATGCACATGTCTTGTTCAGTTAACTGTTTACAGTTAGTTCATGAGAGTAATGCCTACATCGACAGCATTTCATGTTACTCTCCCCTCTCCTCTGCTGTTTCATTCATTCTGTCTCTTCTTCCATGATATTCCCTGAGCATTAGGATGGGCGTTGATATCAATGTCTTATTTATGACTGAGCATTCAAGAGTCACATATTTTCCACACCTTGATCAGTTATGAGTCTATCCTACTACAGAAAGAAGCTTCAATTGCCAAGGCTGAGAGATGTACTCACCAGTGGATAGAAGCTCAAACATTTGGCAGGTAGTTTGATAACATGTCTATTTAGTAAAACAGTAGTGTTAGGCATTGTTCTAGGGACAATAAGTCTGACACACAGACTTCTGACTAGCCTTACCAATGCATGAAATCCCTCCTGGGAGCAAGCCTTCAATCCAATTGCAAAGAGGTTGGTTATCCCCATAGCTTTCATGCCACAATTATACCAATCAACACATCTTGTCTGGTAGTTTATCATAGCATTTGGGACCCAGCAATATTTAAGGTATTAATATATTTTCTCCCCGAATGGCAAATGTAGCAGGGAGGACTTTTCAATTTACTTTCAAATTAATTTTTCTATGACCTTAATCTACAGTGAGAGATGTCACAATTGGGTTTTCACTCCAGTTAGGGTGGGGGACCAAAGGGATGATAATGCCAGTGCTGTTTTGGATACTACTGGGGTCTCCCTGACTAACATCTCATAGGGAAATATCCCGTGCCTGGTAGAAATTTTCATATTATAAGCCATATTTTCTATGGAAGTATTGTTTGCCCATTCAGGAATGTAGTATTCAAACTCCTTTTTAAAATATTTTTCATTAGCTTATGCAACGGTGAGATTCCTGCCCTGGGTTTGGATCTAATCTGTTTTGAACAGTAAAGAGAGGAACAACCTTAAGCATGTGTTAATAGTTAACAGTGTCACAGTGAAAATAAAATAAAACAAAACAAATCTCCAGACAATAAGTCATTGCTTCACCCACTTGTAGAGTGGCCAAGACGCTGTGCAAGCATAAAGATCTCAGTGCATGTGTAATGACAGACAGGCAGAGTTTGAAGTTCTACAGCCTTCTTGCTGAGCTAAAGCAATGAATAAGCTTCTGGTTCTTTTAGAGGTCTTGTCTCAAGACAGGTAAGGAAGATATTGATAGAATGTCACATGAAGCCCTCTCCATAGAGGCACAGATGTACACACCCACATACTCATATGAATTCATTAATATAGCACGCACACACACGCACACATGCACACACACACACTACACGTGCACATGGAAAACTCACAAAAATAAAGAAGAAAAATTGAAATAAATTAATGCTTCAACTACTGTTTTTTTTTAAACCAGGAGCATAAGAAAACAATTTTTCCTTGATGTGTGGTTTTATTTTTGGTATTACTATGGTAGTTTTGGTATTATTGTGATTATTTTGAAACTGATACGCATTACAATTCCTTTTGAATTGAAACATAAAGAACATCCATTCTGAAAAACTCAAGCTCCAACCTGGCAAAAACATTTGTACACATGATTCTAGTATTTGAGAAGCTGAAGCAGGAGGATTATGAAGTCCAAGGACAATTTCTGCTGCTTAGCAAATTGCAATCTAGTTTTTAAAACGTCATGTAAATTGATGTCAACCTTTAAATAAGCAAGCAAACAAAGGCATCTCAAACATAAATTCAATGAAAGATTCTGTTCTTAAATGAAAAGAACAGACTAGATGCTTAGATTTATTTTTCTGATCTGATTTTGTTGGCATCAGGGAGAGTTAATAAAGTTTACAGCTTCGACTTCTAACAGTGGTGGTGAATGTTCCGTGAGGTCAAAATTGAGACTGCACAGAGCGTTTTCCTGCTATGCTACAGTGACTGCTAGTACATACTTTGAATAAAGGTCTCAAATGCATAGTCTTATTCCTCCAAGAAACACAGCACATCATCTGTGAGCAAGCCAAATATCTAAACATTCAAATTTATGATTCAGAGTGTGTTTTATCAACTGAGTTCCCACCTGCTCTTGTATAAAGACAAATAATAAAGTTGGTTACGTTGAAACATAAATTTCAGTGTCTGATACCCACCGTGTCTGTGGAACTATCTCCTTTGTCTGTGTCCTTTTTTAAAAACAGAAAAATAATGTTTTCCATTTACAAATTACTCAAATAATAAATCATACCTTATAATCACAACAAATATTCAGTAATGGGATACACACTTAAATTAACACAGCCATATGATCTACTTGTAAAAGTTCAAAAGTAATTCATAGCAAGGTTTTATAATTATCTTTTAAAATGAAAGAAAAGTTGATTAAGTAAATTAACTTTTGGCTGAGCACACTTTAAATAAAATAACTTTATCATAAAATTTCTGTTACATCATTTTTACTATTCTCCATGAACCATTGTAGCACATTTATTTTATAAATCAAATCACATTTTTTTTCAATCAAATTGCTAAAAGTATTGGAGCATGAAGGAAAAGATCAAAAGAACCAACTGGGAACAAAACACAGTGATCAGAATTCCAGATAAGCCATGGCACATAATAATCCTAATTACCAATCTTTAATTAAACCACAGGGAGAGTTTATGCCCCAAATAAGCCCTTTCTCACAGCTTTTTCTGACTTGCAGATTTAATGTTTTCATGTTTCTAAACAGAAGCTAAAGGAAAATCTTATTATTCCTGCCTTGTGATCTATAGATGTACAAAGTCAGGAGCAACATATGTTCAATATGAAGTTCAAGACAAAATACCATCTTCAGGGGTATTGTTGTGAAATATTACCAAGCTAATTAATTCTTACAAAATTGACGAATTTATGAATGTCTCAATTGGTAATTAAAGAATAACATACTGTGTATCCATGATGCACCTAATGGATTCATTTAGAAAGAACTGGCTCTTTGAACTAGATTTCCTCTGAGAGGGGAATGTTAAATAGTTTTATATGTGTTTAGTTATTGTATTAATAATTATATTGATAATTTTATATTGTTCACCTCTGTAGCTATTGGCTTAACCAATTATTTTTCTTTTTGTGACCTCAGAGTATCCTTTTTGGAGAGTTTATACTGCTCCCATTTAAACAAAAGTGAGTTTTATTGAGTGTGACTTAAAAAAAAAAACCCATGTTAGAATTTACCTGTGATGAACAGAGTCAGTATTGAAAAATTTCACAATTCTCTCAGTGAATGAAGTTTGCATCTAAAATGTAAAACTAGTTACTTTATATCACTTTATAGTTTCAGGATTTTTTAATTTGAAATTTTTCTAAAATTTTATATCATCAAAATGTTTATACATATCTTTGCTAGGAACCTATCTCTACTCTGGCAAAGATAAATCTGTCTTATATTTGTAATTGTATCAGCTTAGTAAAGTGTTGGAGTGTTATTTGAAATACAGAAGTGGAAATAGTGGGTAGCATCATGAGTTGTCAGGCTGTTTAGTCTACTAAAACAAATTACCATATATGAAGTCTTTTGCAATGCAAATTTACTGCCCATGCTTAATTTAAACTTGAAGAGGCCAAAAATTAAGGTCATGCACCATTCATTGACTGGTTCATTCTCCAGAAATGTTGCCTCCTATGTTTTTAAGGATGCTAACCCCACTCTAAAAAGGACAGGAACCGGATGTAGATCTCTCCTGAGAGACACAGCCAGAATACAGCAAATACATAGGCGAATGCCAGCAGCAAACCACTGAACTGAGAATAGGACCCCCATTGAAGGAATCAGAGAAAGGACTGGAAGAGCTTGAAGGGGCTCGAGACCCCATATGAACAACAATGCCATCCAACCAGAGCTTCCAGGGACTAAGCCACTACCCAAAGACTATACATGGACTGACCCTAGGCTCCAACCTCATAGGTAGCAATGAATAGCTTAGTAAGAGCACCAGTGGAAGGTGAAGCCCTTGGTCCTGCTAAGACTGAACTCCCAGTGAACGTGATTGTTGCGGGGAGGGCAGTAATGGGGAGAGGATGAGGAGGGGAATACCCATGTAGAAGGGGAGGGGGAGGAGTTAGGGGGATGTTGGCCCGGAAACCGGGAAAGGGCATAATAATCGAAATGTAAATAAGAAATACTCAAGTCAATAAAGAAAAAAAAGTTGGTTAGGCCCTCAAAGACTACTGTAATATGCAAAGGCTTTAAAAGATGGATTATACATTAAATGTTTTACTCTTGTATGAAGATACCATGAAGTACAAAATAATACCCAACTGATAAAATGATGGCTTTCTTTGCAGTATAACATGTTTTCATGACTTTTCACACTACTACATGCAACTAATTTATCAACTGTATATTCGTAAGATTCCTATCCAGTATATGTTCCTTTATATATTCCCAAAGAGCTGTGTTGTGAAAAGTCTTTATCACATTGATTACATTTGCCTGGTTTCTCTCCAATGTGGTTTTTTTATGTATTCAAAATGACTGTGATATATAAATGTTGGGAACAAGCAAAAGAAATATGTCCTAAGTAAAAAAAAAAAAAAAAGGAACTAATCCTGTTTACAAAGGAATCACTGTCCTTTCTGAATCACCATGTAAAAGAACTAGGCTTTCATTGGCTGCTGGGTGGACCCTCTCAGAAGACAGTTATGCTAGGTTACAGTCTGCAAACATAACAGAGCTTCATTCATAGTCAGGGACTGGTTCTTGCCCATGGTTTCAATTTGGGGCACTCATTGATTGGCCATTCCTTCGGTCTCTGTTCTGTCTTTGACATGCACATCTTGTACGCATGACACATTTTAGGTGGAAGTTTTGTGGGTGGGTTGGTTTCCTTATTCCTCTGGAAGTTCTGCCTAGCTACAAGAAGTGGCCACTTCAGGATCCATATCCCCCGCTGCTAACGTCTTCTCTGTATAGATTCTCTGGGGACTCCCTCCATCCCAGGTCTCTAGCTTGTCCTAGATATTGCCCCCCCCTTGCCTCTCCCCGCCAGTCACTGTTAACTTTCCCTCTCTCTTCATTGTTCTCCCTACATGTGATCTCTCCCCTCCCCATACTCAATTTCACCCAATTTTCTCCTTCCGTCGACCTCCAATATCTATTTTGTTTCCCTTCTGAGGAAGATTCAACCATTATCCCTTGGGCCCTCCTTGTTATTTGGCTTCTTCGTGCCTGATGATTATAGTGTGGCTATCCAGAAGTGGACAGGAACCCTAGAGTAAGACCAAAACAATCTACTAAAGTAGACTCTTGAGGTCCCCCAGAGACTGAATCACCAACCAAAGAGCAAGGATGGGCCTGAACTTGGCCTACTGCACATATGCAGCAAATGAACATCTTTGTCTTAATGTATGTCCCCCAACAATTGGAGCAGGGGCTGTCCCTGAATCTGTTGCCTGCTTGCCTGCCTGTGGGTTCCAGAGCCCTACATGGATCACTTTGTCTGGCTTCAGTCAGAAGGGATGCTCCTAGTGTAAGAGTAGTGGTAGGGAAAGATGTTAGTGTGTGTGTGTGTGTGTGTGTGTGTGTGTGTGTATGTGTGTGTGCCTGTGTGTGTGCATGTGTGAATGCACACACAATGCACAGACGTACACATGCTAACACAGACACACATATTGTTACTTGTTTTCATTGCTAAAGTCACTATATAATATTAAGTATTCATTTTTGTCATTACTCATGTAACCTGAACAGAGGCAATATTTCTATTCTTCATTTCAAGGCAAAATTTGTTATTAAATGTGACATATGAAGTTTAGAAATGCACCAGCTGCTTTTGATAGTTTTGTGTAAACATAAACAGTTGTGTGTGGTCCTGATGCTGTTTGCATTTTAGTGTTAATTCTGCTTCCACTGAAGAGTAGATCACTTTACTTAGGTGATATTACTGAAACTTGCCCCCATTCCAACTGGTCAAATGAAGGCTAGAGCCTATGATTGGGCGATGGAAGGGAAAGATGGGACTGGAAGTCTCAGAGGAGAGAGGAATGAGAAGGGAGAGAGAGGACAGAGGAGAAGGAGGTAGAAATCAATATGAAGCAGAACCACCTGGCCAGGAAAAACTGCAATTAGCAAAGTGTCTCATAGCCCAGGAATAAGGGAAGATCTGCCCAATCAAGGCATATAGTTTATGAAAATAATAACTGGGTTGTGTGTTTTTATATAAGCTTATTGGGATTGGAAATTAATACAATAAGAACTCTATACCAATGCAGATTTCTGATCTATTTTATTTAAAGCAATGCAATCCTTGGGGGAAAATGCAAATTCCAGTGTAAATCCTACAAACAACATAGGTAAATTCTAGAAATCATTAATTATCCCCTGACATTTTGTTATTACGGTGACTTTGTCTTTCCATATGACTATAGACTATTGGCTAAAATTGGGTGACAGCTGCTTTAAAACTCATGAAGACTGACAATATGCTAAATATCTGTTCTTTCCAGTGGAGAAAGATATCTGGAAGAGCAATGGTTTTATTTTAATACTGAATACTTGAAGACTTGGCACCTGTCTTAGCCTGAATCTTAAAAATTTGTATCCTAACCGATTTACTATATGTTCATCTTCCTTTTACTTATTTATAAGAATGCAAAAGCACAAAATCTTAATCTTCTAAAAAGCATTTAGTCAGCAGACACAGTGATAAAACAAAAGAAATGGGAGTTTCAGACGAATGAAGCTTATGAGTGCTGGCCTCTGAGGACAGAAAAGTCTTATATCCAAAAATATAGAGGCAATATGAGAAAATTGGCATCTCAGTGAAAGAAAGGCAATAATCTGATCCTGCCCAAGGTTGTGTTTATCATTTTCCTCAGTAATAGGAATATTTATAGGTAACTTACACTTCATTCCATCTCAAAATTTAATAGAACAGCTAGAAATGCCATGCTCCAAAATTTTTTTAAATTACATATTTATGTGTATGTGTTTATGTCTATGCATATGTATAAGCATTGCAAGCAGGTGGTTACAAGGTCATAAGACGGTGCTAGAGCCCAAGGAGATAGAAGTAGGCAGGTTGTGAGCAGCATGAACTCCAATTTTTTTAATTTACATGTTAATTGATATCTCCATTCTTGGTTTCCCCTCCAGAAACCCCATTCAACATTTCATCCTAAAACAAAAGAATATACCTTCTTTTCAGCACCTTATGGTTTCCTCTCTAAAATTGACCATATAATTGGTCACAAAACAGGCCTCAACAAGATGATAGAAATAATTCCATGCTTCCTATCAGATCACCATGGACTAAGGCTGGTCTTCAATAGCAACACAAACTACAGAAATCCCACATATACATGGAAGCTGACGAATACTCTACTCAATGAAAACTTGGTCATGGAAGAAATAGAGAAAGAAATTAAAAACTTCTTAGAATTTAATAAAAATGAAGGTACAATATACTCAAACTTATGGAACACAATGAAAGCAGTGCTAAGAGGAAAACCTGTAGCTCTCATAGATAATGTCTCCAAAAAGAATCGAGCGAGCATACACTAGGACCTTGCAGCACATCTGAAAGTTCTAAAACAAAAAGAAGCAAACACACACAAGAGGATAGCAGGAAATAATCAAATGCAGGGCTGAAATCAACTAGGTAGAAACAAAAAGGACTATACTATACAAAGAATTAACATAATCAGCATCTGATATTTTGAGAAAAACAAGATAGATAAACACTTAGTCAGACTAACTGGAGAGCACAAAGACATTATCTAAGTTAACAAAATCAGAAATGAAAAGGAAGACAAAACAACAGAAATGAAGAAAATACAAAAAATCATCAGATCCTACTACGAAGGCCTATACTTAAGAAAACTGGAAAATATGGAGGAAATGGACAATTTTCTAGACAAATACCATGTACCAAATTTAATTCAGGATCAGATAAACTATCTAAACAGTCCCATAACCCATAAAGAAAGAGAAACAGTCAAATAAGTCTTCCAACAAAGCAAAGCCCAAGACCAGACGGGTTTAGTACAGAATTCTGTCAGACCTTCATAAAAGACCTTATAACAATACTCTCCAAACTATTCCACAAGATAGAAACAGGCAGAGCACTACCCAATTTCTTCTATGAAGCCACAATTACTTTTATAGCTAAACCACACAAAGACCCAACAAAGAAAAAAACTTCAGACCAATTTCCCTTATGAATACCGACACCAAAACACTCAATAAAATTCTAGCAAACCGAGTCCAAGAACACATCAAACGATGATCCATCATGATCAAGTAGGCTTCATCCCAGAGATGCAGGGATGGCTCATTATAAAGAAATCCATCAATGAAATCTACTATGAAAACAAACTCATAGAAAAAAAACATGATCATCTCATTAGGTTCTGAGAAAGCTTTTGAAAAAATTCAACACCCTTTCATGATAAAAGTTTTGGAAAGATCAGGAATTAAAGGCCCATACCTAAACATAGTAAAAGCCATATACAGCAAACCAGTAGCTAACATTAAACTAAATGGAGAGAAACTTGAAGTAATCCCACTAAAATCACTATGCACCTACCTATTCAATGCCCACTATGTCCCTACCTATTCAATATAGTACTTGAAGTCCTAGCCAGAGCAATTAGACAACAAAAGAGGTCAAAGGGATACAAAATGAAAAAGAAGTCAAAATATCACTATTTGGAGATGATATGATAGTATACTTAGATGATCCCAAAAAATTCCACCAGAGAACTCCAATACCTGATAAGCAACTTCAGCAAAGTGGCTAGATATAAAATTTACTCAAACAAATCAGTAGCCTTCCTATACACAAAAGAGAAACAAGCTGAGAAAGAATTTAGGGAAAAAAACACCCTTCACAATAGTCTCAAATAACATAAAATGTCTTGTGACTTTAACCAAGCAAGTGAAAGATCTGTATGAAAGAACTTCAAGTCTCTGAAGAAGGAAATCAAAGAATACCTCATAACATGGAAAAATCTCCCATGCTTATGGATTAGCAGGATTAACATAGTAAAAATGGCCATCTTGCCAAAAACGATCTACAGATTCACTGCAATCCTCATCAAAACCCCGAACTCTATCCTAAGAGAGCAGCATGTACTATTAACTACTGAGCTATCTCTATAAATCCATTTTGTGTGTTCCAATCACCTACATCGGGTGCCTCACAATGGCAGCTACTAGGGATCTAATATATGACCTCTGTGGACAACTCCAGACCTGAGACAAACATATAGAGACACAAATACAGAAATCACACAATATGCAAATAAAACAAATCTTAAAAATATATTCGCTAAAATCTTTCCATGGGTATACATAAAAGAACAATGGCAAGATAGGCAGCAGAGAATCATATGTAAATAGATATTAAATAGAGAGTTGACATTTAAATAGAGTACAATGAAATGCTTATGCCTTAATGACAAAAAGATCACCTGATTACGGGATGGGAAATTTACTGGAAATTATTTTAATGCAGTAGTTTTAAACTTTTTTGTAGATGACTCAATTTTAATGTGTAGCCTACAATATAATGCTCTTTTGATATAAAGGAGCAAAGATTTTCTATTTTTCCACATCAGAATAATAACTAGTATTATCACCCATCGAATTTCTCATACTATATCTTGTTGTATATGGCTCTGAGAACCGAATTTTAATCTTTCTTAGTTTAATTTATAAACTTATATATCAATGTGAATAGGAAAAGGAGGCAGACATCATTTCAGCAACTATGTGAGTTTTTAAAATGCTATTGGTTCAAACTATTAGTCAGGGAAAATACTTAGCTGTGCATGCTTTAGACCAAGTATTCATGAGAATGAGGACAAAAAGGGGAATCGCATAATTTCTCTATGTGGTATTTATCATTGTAGAACAGCATCTAAACCAGTACTTAATGAAATCTAAAGAAAGTCTTGATCTTCATTCAGGGGATTCAAATTAATCATGATTACTATAGCAGAAAAGTTATGGTTTGATTTTATACACCTCTACAAATTCAAGTTAGTGTCACATAAAGGTTGGCGTTTTTTATATTAACTTTCTCATAAACAGCATTTTCAAGAAAAAATAGTTCAATGCGCAAATATTTCAAGAGCTCTTTATTACTTGCTTAAATTATGAAAAATGAAATGTTGGGTGTTTTGATTAAATCCTTATAACTATACAAGATGAGAGCAAAATTCCTTGAGAGTAAAAGCTACTGATCTACCATAACTTTGAAAGCGTTATTGTTGAAGGCAAGGTTATCCTCATGCATGACTAACTAACTGTAGAGTTTGAAATTCACTTTTCTTTTGTCAGGGAAGAATCATATTCAGTAAGTTGGTTCAAAATATTTGCTAGCAGAGTTTAAGGATTTTTATTCATGGCACAAATATTCTTCATTTTATGCTTTTAATTTGCCTTAAAGTAAAAAGAGAATGTGGTAGAAACCACTTGTTGAATGACCTATTAAAGTAGAAAATGTCCCTTTTTGATCAACCCTTGCTTTCTGACTGCTCCTAGACCCTCCCTATGCATTAAATTCATTCATTCATTCATTCATTCATTCATTCATTCATTCATTCATTCAATCTCTAGATTTTTCCCTGAAAATGGAAAGTTTAGAAGAACAATGACATTATTTGACTCATTTTGTACAAATATCTCAATAGTGGATTAATATGTGTTTAACTGCTATCAAACGCATACTATATGTTATTAAAATGCAATGCAAATGAGTGGAGAAGGGGCCACACATGGGTTTATTAATTTATATAACACCACACTTAATTTTTATATTACTTCCTTTTTACATTGTTTTTATTATTTACTATTAACAAAAATGTTAAAAATAAACTATCAGAAAGTTTTGCAAGAATCCTACCCAAAATCTCCAACAGCAGGAAGATGGAACCCGAGGAGAGCACCTCCAGTAGATAGACACGGCCCCTAGGTGAGGGAAGGGGCCACTCACCCATATTCAAAACGTTGAACGTAGAATTTTTCCTCTCTAAAGGAAATGCAGGGAAAAAATGGAGCAGAGACTGAAAGAAAAGCCATCCAAGGACAGGCCCAACTTGGGAATCCATCCCATGCCTGCACACCAATCCCAGAAGCTATTATTGATGCAGTATTGTGCTGGCATGACTGGCCTCTGAGAGGTTCTACCAGCAACTGACTGAGACAAATGCAGATACTTCAGTCAACCATTTGAGGTCAGAGACCCATGTGGAAGATTTAACGGAAGGACTGAAGGAGCTGAAGAGCACTTCCACCCCATAAGAACAACAGCATTAACTAACTGGAACCCTCAGAGTTCCCACAGAATAGCCCAAAACCAAGAAACGTACACGAACCATTCTAGGGTCCCAGGAACATGTGTGGCAGGGACTACCTTGTTTGGCCTTAGTGGGAGAAGATATGTTTATTCCTGTGGAAACTTGATGCCCCAGGGAAGAGGGATACTAGTGAGGGTACGATGGGGGTAGATAGGTGGGCAAGACAGGAGGCGATGAGGTAAAGAACTTGGGGAGGGGGCATCTGGAAGGAGGGCAACTTTCAGAATGTAAGTAAATAAAATAATTTAATAATAAAAAAGAAATCATCAGTAGTTTTCTGCAGCTAAAATTATCCTTAAATAAAACATCAATTAAATGGAATTATTTAATATATATTTTATACTAAATTTCTACTGGAATTGTGTTATATATTTCAATATATGATGTATTAAAATATTTTGACACTGCTGTTTTTAACCATCAAATACCAGTTGTTTTTTTTTAATATTACAGCAGCACATTTATTTATCTGTGGATTTTATTAATGTATGCATGAATCAAAGTTTTTTTATTCTTTAATCTTGGACATTTGGTATTTTATAGTTTGTGAGTAGTTGTTAATAAAATTATTATGCTAGTAAATGTAAAATAAGATAAGGAATGCTACAAGAACTGTCATTGTGTTCTTTCCCAAGACGCAGTCAGTTCTGCCTAGCCCTGTTTGCTTGTCCTTCTCTTGTTCTCACTCTGTCTGCTCATCTAGTTCCTTTTCCACAGACACACATGCTCTTACATTCCTCCCCACACAGAATTACCTACCAGGTTTTTTAAAAAAAGAAAAGTAATATTCTTAGTTCTGTGGGAGATGTCCTTTCTTCCATTGCATGGTACTATAGTCTGAAAATGAATTTAAATGATAAAACTTCCTTGACTTTTCTTCCTCCACAAACTGAATTTCAGATAAAGACAAATGCTTTCCAAGCAACTACAGCTTCTAAGTGCAGAGTTGTTGCAACTAACTTTTTTCAGTTATTTAATAATAAATGGCTCCTGAGGACATTAATTTTTACTCGAAGATGGTGAGCCAAAGGCACATTGATAACCGCATTCTCCAGTGCGAAGACAAAAGAGAAACCACAATCCTTATCCAGTACAAACTTGATAGCATTCTCATTAGTTCCCATTCACAAACCGCATATAACCATTCTCTTCTATCTTTAAGCGGATTGTAATTATTTTAGTAGCTTGAAGTTAATATAATATTAGCGAAGTCAAGGGTCTAAAAAAAAGGAGATAAACTTTAGTACAATGGTAGGGCCTTTGAAATTTAAAGAGCAACTTTCCCATGAAGAACTTGCTGTAAAACAACTTCCATCCACTGGCGCCTATGCTGCAGGAACGGTTTATTGACCAAGGCAAACAGTTGAGCCGAAGTGTTTAATCAAATCCAACTACACAGGTTTTAGTGTCCATAAATTTTATATGTAATTTTTAGAACGTATTGGACATGTTTTGATAACGATTAAAAATTATTAAAATTATTAAAAAATTAAAATTATTTTATATTTCAGCAGAGGATTATTCTTTCAGGTACAACATCTAGTGCGTATCTCATAAGCTACCACTTTGGATGGAGAATATTCCATATAACCCCATTCAGCCATACAGCAGATAGTAATGTGTTTCTTACTAACACCATCAGAATTTTATGTTTTTTCGCCCCCACAAAAGTGAACAATAAAGAAAGTTCACCCTTCCGGCCTGTCCTTTCTGCTGGGACAGGCTGCTAGCAAGTCTGCTCCCCTGAAGACGTCACATCTGAGGCATGCTGGGAGATCTGCTAAGAACATCTGCTAAGCACCCTCCTAACGACCCATACTGGCGGCTGGGAGCCCAGTGGACTCAGGGACCCCAGTGGACTCAGGGTGCCTCATGCTCTAAGATTAAGAATTGATCAATGGGACCTCATGAAACTGGAACCAAAAGGACATCCTGAGATTTTAGGCAAATGGTCAAGTGAGGTAACTCAGACCCAAGAGGATTTGCATGGCTTGTACTCACTAATAAGTGGATATTATCCAGAAACAAGTACAAAATACCCAAGATACAGTCCACAGAACTCTAAAAGGTCAACAAGCTGAAGGGCCCAAGTGAGGATACCTCAGTCCCACCTGGGAGGGAGAAGAAAACCATCACAAGGGCAGTGGGAGGGAGGAACCTGGATGGGAAAGGGGACAGGGGAGGGGAAGAGGGGAACATGGTCTGGTATTGAGCGGGAGAAAATGACTGAATCCCTGATGGCCAGTAGAAAGAATGGAAACAGGCAACCTCAGGAGATAGAAGGTGGGGGAGCGGGACCTTCCAGATTATACCAAAGACCTGGGAGGTGAGAGACTCTCAAGACTTAAGGGAAGGGACATTAGATGAAATGCCTTACAGTAAGGAGAAGGAACTTGTAGCACCTACCTCCAGCAGAAAAACAGGGCATCAAACGAGGGAGAGGGTTGCTATCCCACAGGCAAAACTCTGACCCATAATTGTTCCTGTCTGAAGGAACCGCAGGGATGGAAATGGAGGAGTCTGAGAAAAAGAAGTCCCAGTGACAGGTCCAAAGTGGGATCCATTCAAGCAGAGGCCACAAGGCCTGACACTCTTACTGAGGCTAGGGAGTACTCACAAAATGGAACCTGTCATGACTACCATGGACCTATCATGACTGCCCTCCGAAAGACTCAACAAACAACTGAAAGAGTCAGACGCAGATATTTGTACCCAACCAAAGGACAGAAGCTGCTGATCCCTGTGTTGAATTAGGGAAAATCTGGAAGAAGCTGAGGAGAAGGGTTACTCTGTAGGAAGACCAGCCTCTCAGTTAACCTGAACCCCCGAGATCTCTCAGAGAGTGGACCACCCACCAGGCAGCATATATGAGCTGATATGAGGCCCCCAACACATATTCAGCAGAGGACTGCAGTTTCTGGGTTCAGTTAGAGAACATGCACCTAACCCTCAAGAGACTGGAGGCCTCAAGGGGTTTGGAGGTCTGAGGGTGTAGGTTTGGGGGGTTGGAGACAGGGAGGAGGGAGGAGGTATAGGGTGGGGAACAGTCAGAGGGTGGACTGGGAGGGTAATAAAATCTGGAGGGTAAAAATATTAAATAAAATTTAAAAAATAAAGAAACTAAAGCTGGAGAAAGGAAAAAAAGAAAAGTCCAAGACTTACAATATTTGTAATAAATTATTCTTTTTGTCAGACTGATAGCATGGTTCAAATTAAGCAGAATCTTAGTGACAATTCAAAGTTTAAATATTTTTTCTCTTTTTTTTTAATCCATGCTAGATCCCAATCGCTGCCCTCCTCTCCCAGTGTCTCCTCACATTCTACCCTTCCCTTCTCATTTGAGAAGGTGGAGGCCACCTCTAGGTATCCTCCCAACCTGGCATATCAGGACTCTGCAGGGGTGAGTGATTCCTCTCCCACTAGACCAGAGAAAGTGATCCTGTTACGGGAGAATATTCCACAGATAGGCAACAGCTTTAGGGAGAGCCGGAATCCACTTATTGTGGAACCCACCGGAAGACTGAGCTGCACATCTGCTATATACGATGGTGAACCCTTAGTACAAGCCTTGCACTCTCTTTGATTGGTGGTTCAGTTTCTGAGAGCCCTCAGAGAGTATGTGTTGGTTGACTCTCGGTCTTCCTGTGGAGTTCCTATCCCCTTAGTGGTTGCAACCCTTTCTCTTATTGTTCCTTAACTCTTAGCCAGGACCTAATTGAGTACATACCAAGTTTGTCCCTTTAGGTCTGAGTTACCTCACTCAGTATAATATCCCCAAATTCCATCTATTTTCCTGCAAAACTCAAAATGTCTTTGTTCTAATAGTTGAATAATATTCTAGTTCTATTTTGTGGAATAGTTTGAGGCATATTGGTAATTAACTCTTCATTGAAAGCTTGGTAAAATTCAGCACTAAAAAGATCTGGCCCTGGAGTTTTTCTGATTGGGAGACTTTTAATGGCTACTTTTATTTCTTTCTGGTCATAGGGCAGTTTAAATATTTACTTGATCTTGATTTAACTATGGTAAGTGGTATGTTTCATTTAGAGTTTCGAATTTTGTGGTATACTGGCTTTTTGAACTAAGACATAGTGATCCTTTGAATTTACTCATTGTTCTTGTGTCTCTGTTTTCATTTCTGATTTTGATTATGGGGATACTGTCTCTCTTTTATTTAATTTGGCTAAGGGTTTCTTTGTCTTGTTGATTTTCTTAAAGAACCAGTTGTAGGTCTTCTTGATTCTCTGTATTTTTTCTTTGTTTCTAATTTATTTCAGCCCTGATTTCGATTAATTTCCTGCTATCTACTCCTCTTGGATGTTTTTGCTGCTGCTGCTGCTTCCTCCTCCTCCTCTTCCTCCTCCTCTTCTTCTTTTCCTTCTCCTCCTCCTCTTCCTCCTCCTCCTCCTCTTCCTCCTCCTCTTCTTCTTTTCCTTTTCCTCCTCCTCTTCCTCCTCCTCCTGCTCCTCCTCCTCCTCCTCTACAACTTTCAGATGTAGTTTTAAATTACTAATGAGAACTTTCTAATTTCTTTATTGAGTCCTTTAGTACTATGAACTTTCCTCTTAATATTGTTTTCATTGTGTCCCACAAATTTGGGTATGTTGTGCCTCCCTTTTCATTGAATTGTAACTCATCTCTAATTTCTCTCTTTATTTTTTCTGTGACCTGCTGATCATTTAATAGGGAGTTCTTCAGTTTCCAGGAGTGCATAGTCTTTCTGTTGTCATGGAAATCCAGCTTTAATGCATGGCTGCCTGATAGGATACAAGGTGCAACTTCAATTTTTTGGTATTTATTGAGGCTTGCTTTGTTAGAGATTATATGGTCATTTTTTGAGAAGGTTCCATTAGGTGCTGAAAAAGCTATATCCTTTTGTTTTTGTGTAAAATACTCTGTAGATATCTTTTAGGTCCATTTGATTCATAATGTTGCTTAGTTTCATTATTTCGCTCTATAATTTATGTCTGCATGACCTGTCAATTCATGAAAGTAGAATTTTAAGTTTTTGCACTATTAATTTGTGGGGTTCAATGTGAGATTTAAGTTTTAGCAATATTACTTTCACAAATGCAGCTGCCTTTTTGTTTGCAGCATAGAAGTTCAGAATTACGATATAATCTTTGACGAGTGTGAAATGTCCTTTCCCATTTCTTTTGATTAATGCGAATTGAAAGTCAGTGTTATTAGATATTAGAATAGCATCTCCAGCTTCCCTCTTGGGTCTGTTTGCTTGAAAACTTTTTCTAGCCCTTTACTCTGAGGTAATTTCTATATTGCTGAGGTGAAATACTTGCTTACAGCAGAATGATAGATCCTGTTTTTACATCCATTCTGTTAGCCTGTGTCTTTTTATTGGGGAACTGACTCCACTAACGTTGAGAAATGTTTGTGACCAGTAATTGTTATTTTCTGTTATTTTGAAGTTGGTAGTGTGTGTGTGTGTGTGTGTGTGTGTGTGTGTGTGTGTGTGTGTGTGTGTATGTGTGTGTGTGTTGCCCTGTAATTTGGGGGTATAACTGTCCTCCTTGGATTGGTTTTCCATCAAGTATTTTCTGTAGGATACATTTGTGGATAGATATCCTGTAAATTTGGTTTTGTCTTGAATCATCTTGTGTTCTCCAGCTATGGTGATTGAGAGTTTTGTTGGTACTCTCAAAGAGTAGTCAGGGTTGCCATCTGTAACATTTTTAGAGGTTGCAAGATATCTGTCCAGACCCTTGTCTGTTTTAAAGACTCAATTGATAAGTCAGCTACAATTCTGATAGGTCTACCTTTGTATGATATATGGCCTTTTCCCCATGCAGGTTTTAGTATTTTGTTCTGTAGATTTTGTGTTTTGATTATCATGTGACTAGAGAATTTTCTTTTCTTGTTCAGCCTAATTGGTATTCTGTAAGCTTCTTGTATATTTATAAGTATCTCTTTCTTTAGGTTGGAAATTCTTTCTTCTATCATTTTGTTAAAAATTTTTTTCTGTTCCTTGGAGCTGGGACTCTACAGTTATCCTTACATTAGGTCTTTTCATGGTATCCCAGATTTCTTGGATGTTTTGTGTTAGAAATATGTTTCAATATAAAATTTTCTTTGACTGATGCATCAATTTCTTCTATTGTATCTTCTACACCTGAGATCCTCTATTCCAACTCTTGTATTCTGTTAGTGGTGCTTGTGTCTGTTGTTCCTGTTCTCTTCCCTATGTCTACCACCTCCAGGGTTTCTTCAATTTGTATTTTCTTTATTGCTTCTATTTCCATTTTCAGATCTAGAACAGTTTCGTTTATTTCCTTCACCTGCTTAATAGTATTTTCCTGTCTTTGAGGGATTTAATGTTTGTTCTTTACAGGCCTCTTAATTGTTTGATTGTGTTTTCCTGTATTTTTAAAGGATTTTTTTCCATTTCTTCTTTAAAGTCTCCATCATGTTTATAAGATTGGATTTGAGGTTATTTTCTTGTGTTTCAGTTGTGTTAAGAGATTGAAGGCTTACTATTGTAGGGTCGCTGTTCTTGGGAGGTGACATACTTGCCTGGCTTTTGTTTATGTCTTCTTTCCAGGGCCTTTAGCCATCTAGTTGTCCTGGACGTTCCTGTTGTGGCAGATATTGGGAGGGGTCCTAACTTCAATGATCCTGGTGTGGCAAGTCTGGTAGATATCACTGGGCTGGACAACCGAACCCGAGGGATAGTCTAAGTATCCCAGAAATTGGATTTACCTTTGGGTAAGAGGATTGGGAAGGGGTACAGGTACAGAAGTGATCAGATAATGGAGTTTCAGGGCGACAGCAGGCCGCTTAGGGTAGCTGGGCATGGCCCAGAGAACTTGAAGGACAGGGAAATGAATGTAGCTAGGGGTTTATAACCTTTGTGTCTCCATGTCAGCATGTCTCATGGGAGGGCGGGCAGTGAAGTAGTTGGGCACTGGAGGACAGATGCTAATTAGGTCAGCTGAGTATGCCCCAGAGGACTAGGCATGCAGGGGAAATTGACAAGTTTTAAAAATTCTGTTAAATATTACTACCTCATATGTACATATCTATGAGTTACAGTGTGGTAATGGGTAAGCTCACAACAAATAATGATCATAACAGAGCCCTAAGTCTTTCATTTCCTTATTCTTAAAAATGTTATCACATAATTCTGTGACCTATTTATGATGAACAGTTTGGATCTTCCATTGACTCATTTATTTGAATGGTCCTCAGTTGGTGGCATTTTGGAAAACTATGGAACCTTTAATTTGGGCAGATTTGCTTAAAGAAGTATGTCATTTGGAACCATGTTTGAGGATTAATAGCCTCACCCAGTTCCCATTTTATATCTTTTTGCTTCCTGTGTGTATCAAAATTTGTACAGGTGTGTTTGCTCTTGCTGCCTGTTTTGTTTTTGTTTTTATTTTTGTTTTTGTTGTTTTGCCTGTTTTCATGCCTTCTCCACCATTATAGACTCTATGCTTCTGAAACCAGGAGCTAGATAAAAGCTTCAAGTCACTTTGCATCATGGTATTCTACCATAGTAACAGAAAAGTAAATAGTACATTGTACATGAATATGATGTGTGCTGATAAAAATCTAAGGAGTTGAGGTACCCAGTTCTATTCTTTATTCATGTTTGGAATTTCTAAGCAATTTTCCTTTAGATATTCAGAAAATGTTTAAAAGTTATTCTGAAAGCAATATTTTGAAGAAGAGAAATATGACAGTAGCAAGGCCTTATTAAAACAGCACATTTAAAATGATAAAAGAAGAATATAATTTCAGAACTTGGTGCCTCAGGATAGCCTATAATACTTACACTTGGGATGCAGAAGTAGGTGAATGAATAGTTCAAGGCCATTATCAGCTACATAGCAAATTTGAGACTAGTCTGGATTGTGTGATACCTTGCCTCAAAACATGAAATTATAAACAACTAAAATGTAACACACCACTATTTTGTTTATAGCATAGCAGAAGATATACCATCTTCAAAATGGTACTTTTGGGTTTAAAGTGACATAGTTTTAAAATGTGAATTAGATTTACTTAATTGTTTAATATTAAGAATATTGCTTCATTCCTTTAAATTTGTATTTCCTAATATGTCAAAGTATATTTTATGCTTTCCTTATCACGATTAATATATTAAATAATGCATATAGGCTCATTTTCCTGAAAATCTTTTTGTATGTGCTTATATGCATAAAAATTATTTTTGTGCTTATATAAATACTTATAAAATTCATCTGCGTTATTAATTGTAAATGTGGGTGAATAAGGGAAACATTAATTGCTTAAAGAATGTATGCCTCATGAATTAAAATAAAATGAAAATGAAAGGTTATCCTTACATATTCCTTATTCAAAAGATTATTTTTTGTCATATCACTAAATTCAACTCCTGAAAAGAAAAGCTTCAGAACTTGATTGGCATAAACGCTCTTAATTTTTCCAGGTGGCTCTCTGAAATTATTCTTCACCACCTTATTCTTTAAATAATTTATGATAAAGTAAATAATCATTTGCATAGATTGTCTTAAAAGAAATCCCAGTTGCTCAAAATATGCTTGATAGCAATCCCAAAAAGTAGTCCTGGTAAGAAACTTTCTGTAGAACTTATAACACACACTGCTGACTCAAATGTGATTATTCCAAACCCAAGATTTTTCTATAACAAAGAGTATTTGACAATGATTTTTATTAAACATGGGCTTACAAACTGTCATTCTTAAATTTACATTATTAGATTAAATTATCTAGAATTTTTCTTAGCGTTTTCTAATTTTATTTTTGACAATATAATATAAAAACATCATTTATATCTTCACTTTTCCCTTCTAAGCATCTCAAATAGCCTTCTTGGTCCTTCTTTCAAATTAATGGCAGAGAAATCAGCATTTGAGTGACTCAAGGATAAACCTTACACAGTGCACAAAATAATTATGCCTACAAAGTTGCTATTCTGTAGTTTTTATATAAATAATAAAAGTCATAATATAATGAAGGTGAATTATGTCTGAGGCTGACCTGTCTTCATTCATATTCATATTTAATTAAAATAAAATGTTTATCTTAGCAATTAACTTCACATGCAATCTGAAAATAATCTTTAGAATTTCAGCTCACTGACTTAATGTTTCTATCTTCTTACCCTCGTACTATCATGTTTGGCAAAATTTGTTCAAAAACTCTTCAAGACATCTAAATTTTAACCTGTATTAGTGACAGCATTGAATATGTTGTATGTATTATATGACTTTTAATTTTGTAAAAGGCACTACTTGTTAATGGAATACAACATATATTTTTCTGATTTATTGACCACATTGTGAATTTTTGGAGCTTCTAAATAAATTATCTTCACTTACGTATTATTTTGAAGAAATCTGCCTAAGTGTCAAAAATCATCAATTTTATAAATGATGTTTTGGACCCTTAAATTTATCATGTCATCTGGATACTACATATCTTCATCTTAATGACATCATCTAAAATAATCAAAGAAACTGATAGCAAATCCCAATAAATAAGGTCATCATTATTTACCATCACAAATTCTAATAAATTTATCTTGTCTTTAAACATTAATTTAATAAATTTAAATGACAAAATAAAATTTTTGCATGCATGATTTTTATTTCCCCCTTCATATTCTTTCCATTTTAAAATAGGAGTACAAATTCATTTTAAAATAGATTATAGACTAATCGTTGAATCTTGATTTCTGTTGGCTGGTATGAAAAATTCATATAGATGTATTTAATCAAGTCTTTATATTATTCACAAATGATACACATGAAATGGCTTGTGTATTTTACATTTTCATTGCTAACACTGACCAAAGTTTCCCTGGATTATTAACACTAATCTTCAATATTTTTTATTTTACTCTAAGAAAATATTTTCATATAATATAAATATTCTGAAGCACAATCTAAACCATTTTCAACAAAGTGCCAATTTCAACCTAAGCATTGAAGCTATGTAAAATCTCTTTTTCTGATTATGGATGAGGAGATTATATATCTAAATGCAGAAGAGTTAGCAGAGTGATTTCTGAATGTAATGAATCTTGTGCCAGACATTTCTACATTTATACTTCTTGTCATGACTCCTGTTGCCTGTGAAATTCTTGAAGACAGAAAATGATTTTATTCATATTTTTCCAATCTGCATATATTATATTGACAATATAAAAAAATTATATTAGTCTCCTTGGTATACAAAATACATTGCATTAATACACAGACAGAACACCACCATCCCAACTGCATCAATTTAGAAAATATAATTTATTACCCACTATAATAGTCTTTGTCTAAAAATTAAAAACGCTTAAATATGCTAGTTAAACTGACAATGAGTAATTGTCTGTCATAAAAGAAAATAAAATTGTAATGAAAAAGTATAAAGAGGCCAATGTAGAGAAGTGATTGGGCCCTAATGAGCCACTGAAACAAGGTTGAAAAATGCCTTGCGAAAGGAAAAATATTAAAATGTCTAAAAATAAAATAAAGATCATCGCAAAAACTCAAGGGGGCTGAATAAAGGGCGAGAAGACTATTTTTAAATAGCAAATGAAGGCACTGTTGACACTGGAAAAATGAAGATGCCAAAACACTGAAAAGCAATTCACATTTTTATGATGCAAATTCTTAGGTGAGAGATTTTATCCCATAGAAAATTAAAACAACAAATTAAGCAATTCCATAACACTAATGTGAAAGACCACTGCTTAGTCTCATGAATCTTCATCTATCATCTGCCAAGGCTTACTCATACTCATAGAATACTTTGTACACAGAATTGTCTTTATGATTTTGAATGAGACTATGCACACATGCACACACGTACATACATACACACAAACACATAAGCACACAAAACAACAACATACATACACACATATATGTACCACAAACACACACAGTTTTGTAAGAATCAAGAAATCTGTCTGGACATCTACTAGATAGTACTTTAAAAAAAGTCACACAGGAGTGCAAAAATAGGTCACTATCCTTCTGATTTTAATGCCACAGTTACGTTTGATACTTGACGCTTTTTATCCCCCTGTAGATTACACAATACCTTCTTGTACTATGAAAGCTTGTTCTTAGGGAGAAACTTCATAACTTAGTTCGAATTTGATCTGTCTCTGTCTCTCTGTCTCTGTCTCTGTCTCTGTCTCTGTCTCTGTCTTGGTCTCTCTCTCTCTCTCTCTCTCTCTCTCTCTCTCTCTCTCTCTCTCACACACACACACACACACACACACACAAAGCCAACGTAAATAATGTCTAAAGTAACACTTCTCACTCTAAAATATTTTATTCATTTTAAATTGAATACGTATGTGTGTATTTGTGTGTGTTTGTGTAGTACAGTTTGATAAGGTGATACATGTAAAATCAAAATTAAGTTTTTAAATTGGCAATTTCATAAGTCCTAGACTGTATTTAGACTTATGCAGGTCAGGATGTCTTTGACTCATGATCTTCCTGACCTCACTTCCTAAGTGCTGGGCTTATAAGCCTTTCAAATTAGTTTTAGAAATCCATATAGAAAATGTATTGACAGTTTATTTTCCATTTTTCTAGTTTTTTTTAATTAAAACCAGATTTCTCTATACATTATACTTTATTTGAAGTTTCCTTTCCTAAAACTACTCCATGACCCTCCCTACCTCCCATTCCATCCAAATCCATACCATTCTGCCTCTTATTACAAAACAAACAGGCATTTAAGAATAAATAATAAAATTAAATAAGCAAAACCAAAACAAACAAACCAGAATGGGACAAAAAAACAAGGAATCAAACAAAAGGAGCAGAAAGAGAAGTGTAAGATACACATGTTTACTCAGAGACACAGGCTGGACACACCAGAAATTCCTAAAAAGACAAAGTCACACTATATATACAAAAGAACTATGTTGTTGTAAAAATATAAAAAAATAAAAAATGTAGAAGGTGGTCTTTTACCTCTCTTGGTCCTGCACCTCAGTGGCCCAAGATATCTGTTAGATATCTTGGCGGAAACACATTCCCAAATTCACCTTGGCGGCCCAGTGTCTCCAGCCCCTGCACACTTTCCTACACTCAAACTCTCACATAAAAGAACAAACGACACAATAATCTTAGCTCCAATTGATAAAATATAATTGCCCACCTAAACATACAAAGCCAGTACCATCCATCCCTTAAGAACATTGATAAAAACCAGTAAATACACACAGCGAGATTTTTAAATCAGCCTCCATTGTCCTGCTACAGCTTCTCCCTCCCTCTCTTCTCCTTTCCATCCCAGTCTCCTCCTCTTTCTTCAAACTTCTCTCCCACCCTTCCTTCCTTCTCCTCCAATGACAGGCCTCCTTCTATCCTGTACCTGCCCCTCACCTGTATTTTACAAATTCAATGGGGAGAAGTTTCTGGTGAAGTCACCTGATTCCTGAGTACAAGACTAGGCAGCTGTCCTTGGGTCAGCGGAATTAGCATCAAAATACAGATAACTCCAGAGCAAACCACAACATTTCCCCCTTTTGGTTCAGTTAAAAAGCCTTTTCACTTTTATATAAATTGAGTACAATTATTACCATTCTACAATTTATAAAGCATATAATGACATACTCAATACCTAGTCCATCACTATACCAGTTAAACAGAACATTTAGTTATTCATTCCAGTTTAGGGAGGCTTAAAATCTATATTATATCTTGGCTAGCTGGTATACTATCTGACAACTATCCAATAAAATATGTATATTCAGAGTTAAACAGTCTGATAGGCTATGAGACTATAATCAGTCTTCAACCCTGTCAGAAATCTGAGAATGACCAAATATCTATACACATAGGAAGCTTAACACGGCTTCTAGAACTGAGAGATTGTGAGGACAAATCTCCACTAGCACAGTCTCCTGTTAGCAACATGTGAGGGCAAGTCTTCAGCCTTCTGGCCCAAAATCAACTGACAGACTCTTAAAATGCAGATTTTGAAGGGCTGATCACTCTATCTTGGCAGAGTTTATCAGTCAACTATTCTGCATCATTTGTCCTTTTCTGGACAGTATTAGTTTGCAGATGAAACAGGCAGTTTTGTCTAGTGGCTGCCTAGCCAAAGTATTGAGGTAGAGATGTTCAAATTCTTCGTTAAATCCACCAAAGGAGAACTGTTAGGAGCAGATATGTCTCAACAAAAGATAAATAACTAAATCTCAAATTTTGTGGATTTCTGACGTTTTTGAAAACCATTTACCTATATAAGACAATCTGTACTGTTGACTTTGTATCTTAATAATATCTTGAAAGTACTCTCACAAAGTCAGCAATATGTTTGCTATTTGGCCTTTCACTCACATGTGTAATCAACTCAGAAGTTTGTAATGACATCAATATAAGGACTGGCTCTAAACCTTGTACTTTAAAACTTTTAACCAATAAATTCTATATCAAAGCAAAGATATGATTTTAGCTTAGTTAACAAATGAGATTATGATTGTATAACTCAATCTAGCTAATTCCTCCCTGTTAAATTACCATTTCTAAATTCCTCATAAAAACAACTTTAGAATAACCACTTTCAGCCCCCCAATGTCCAGGGAATTTTTGTTTGATTCTCCTGAATAAATCTTTCAGGTGGTCTACCTCTATCAAATCTGATCAGTATGACTCTGTGAGGTTTCCAGAGCCTAATCACACTTTTTAAAAACACAAAGACAAAATATTTCTCCCGAAATACTGTGTTCCTTAGTTTGTAACCAGAAAAGCTTGTATCTTTCACTCTCTCCCAGAGTAATAATATTAACCATAAAACTCAAAGTCACACCCATTATGAAGATTAAACAATTTTTTAAAAAGGAAGTAAGCTAAACAATGAACCTGATAGGTTTTTGTACTCTGTGATATCAGGAAATGAACCCAAAAGTCCTGTGGAGCCCACGTTAAGAGAATCTGAGCTTCCTGTTATGGTAGATATAAAAAATAACCACAAACCCTCGCTAGCCAGCATCAGCAAGCCATATGGCCTTTAGCAGGGTAATTGAAACCAAAACAAACAAACAAAGAAACCAAAAAACAAACAAAAACCAAAACAAACAAACAAAAACAAACAAACAAACAAACAAAACCTTGACAAAGCATTTCTGAAGAACCTCCAAGTGTGCTGTTGAGTTCTGCTTATGTTGATCATCTACTGGTGCACATGGAACCTGCGTTGAAGAATGGCTTGTACACTCAGTGAGACGCCAGGAGTGAAAACTAAGTTTGTAAGTGATTATCAACTGAAGATTGCTTCCTGGTTAGAGATGGGATTATGGGATCATTTGGCAAAGACCAATGGAGGCCCTGTGTATGGTGCCTTCTCTCTGTATGTTCAGTTCATATGATCTACAGCCCTGCAGCATTTAGAAGGCCTTGTTTCCTTAATGTACTCAGTCTCCTATGACTCTGATAAGGTACTACACATTCTGCAAGTATGGCTCACTGTTTTATTCATATATAGTGAAGGAGGGAGATTCTTTTTCTTTTCTTTTTTTTTGTGTTTTCCTTTGGATATTTTATGTATTTACATTTCAACTCTTATCCCCTTTCCCTATTCCTCCTCTCTCATATTCCATCCCTCTGCTTCTATGAGGATGCTCCTTCTCCCATCCACCCACTCCCATCTCAACACCCTGCCATTCCCTACAGTGAGGAAATGAGCCTTTACAAAACCAAGGACTTCTCCTCCTATTGATGCTAAACAATGCCACCCTCTGCTACACATGTGTCTGGAGCCATGGGTCCTTCCATGTGTATTCTTTGGATGATGGTTTAGCCCCTGAGAGCTTTGGTGGGGAGTCTGGTTGGTTGATATTGTTATTCTTCCTATGAGGTTACAAACACCTTCAACTCCTTCAGTCCTTTCTCTAACTCCTACATTGGGGTCTCCTTCTCAGTTCAATAGTTAACTATGAGCATCCACCTCAGTATTTGTCATGCTCTGGCAGAGCCTCTCAGGAGACATCCATATCAGGCTCCTGTCAGCATGCACTTCTTAGCATCAGAAATATTGTCTGGGTTTGGTGGCTGTATGTATATGGGCTTGGTCCCTAGGTGGAGCAGTCTCTGGATGGCCTTTTCTTCAGTCCTTGCTTCACTCTTTGTTCCTGTATTTTCTCTTGTGAATATTTTATTCCCCCTTCTAAGAAGGACTGAAGAATCCACACTTTGAACGGCCTTCTTTTGAACTTCATATGGTTGGGAATTCGATATGCTGAGCTTTTGGACTAATATCCATTTATCACTAAGTGCATATCATGTGTTCTTGTGACTGGGTAACCTCACTCAGGATGATATTTTCTAGTTCCAACTATTTGCCTAAGTATTCTATGAAGTCATTGTTTTTAATAGCTGAGTAGTACTCCCTTGTGTAAATGTACCACACTTTCTGTATCCATTCCTCTATTGAAGGATATCTGGGTTCTATCCAGCTTCTGGCTATTATAAATTAGGCTGGTATAAACATGATGGTGCATATGTCCTTGTTATATGTTGGAGCATCATTTGAGGGTATGTCCAGGAGTGGTATAGCTGGGCTTTCAGGTAGTATTATGTCCAATTTTCTGAAAAATACAGACAAACAAACACCAGACTGTTCTCCAGAGTTATTGTAGCAGCTTGCAATCCCACCAATAATGGAAGAGTGTTTTTCTTTCTCCAAATCCTCACCAGCATCTTCTGTCAAATGAATTTTTGATCTTAGCCATTGTGACAGGTTTGAGGTGGAATCTCAGGGTTGTTTTGCATTTCCCTGATGACTAAGAATGTTGAACATTTCTTTATTTGCTTTTGGATGTTTGATATTCTTTGATGATGACTTAACAAGACCCTGATACTTTAGTATACCAGAATATCATTAGGAACACTTTTATTGCTACATTTCTTTACCAGAACGAAAGTATTTAGTTTTCCTCTGTGTCCTTGACCTATCTACTCTCAGGTTCCTGGCCTCCCAAGCAATGTCAGTGATGGGTTCCATTTTGAGGAGTGGGCCTTAATCCAATCAGATATTGGTTGATTAGTTCAACACGCTTTGTGCCAGTATTGTATTGATGTATGTTGCAGGTAGATCATGTTGAAGATCAAAGAACTTGTAGCTACATTGGTGTTTATCACACTCTTATTATAACATGCAGAGAACCTTTCATTACCATTGACACTAGTCTTTAGGGGTTAAATCTCTATTTAATATAGTTCTCAGCTCAACTTCTCCACACTGAATGAGTTACATAGGTGTTGTCTTCAGCAATAAGACCTTACCATCAGTTTGTGGATAGTAGCCAAAGGCATTGGCAGGAGCCTAGTTTGTTTGGGTTCTTATGGGCCCCTTTTGACCAACAACTGCATGAGATGTAACTCATTGCTGACACTGGAAGGTTCATTGATGCCAGGAGACATCAAGGAAAAGATAAAAACTAGCAGGTCCTGAGATGGTTCTGCCTTGGACTGTCAAAGTTAATGATAGATTTGCTTCTCTAGGCAAAGTTGAGAAGAATTTTATTTTATAAAAGATTCCATATCCATGCTAACATGTGTTGTCACCTGAGGTTTTGATCTTAGCTATTCTGATTGGTGTAAAGTGGAATCATCGGCTCATTTTGATTTGTATTTCTCTGATCACTAACACTCCTCCATTGCTGGTGGGATTGCAAACTGATAAAACCACTCTGGAAATCAATTTGGAAGTTCCTCAGAAAATTGAATAGAAATACCTAAAGACTCAGCAATACCACTCTTGGGAATACCCAAAATATGCCCCATCAGGAACAAGGGTATTTGTTACAGTATGGTCATAGTGGCCTTATTTGTGATAGCCAGACGTTGGAAACAACCCAGATGTCCCAATACAGAAGACAGGATACAAAAAAATGTGTTTCATTTACACAATTGTATCCTACTCAGCTATTAAGAACAAGGATATCCTAAGTTTTTCAGGCAAATGGATAGAACTAGGGGATATCCTCAGTGGGGTAACTCAGATCAAAAAAAGGCATGATATGCTCTCACTAATAACTGGATATTAGCCAGAAAAAAAAGAAAAAGAAAAAAACAAGTACGGAATATCCACAGAACTCAAAAATGTCAACAAGCTGAAGGACCCAATGCATTAATTCCACTTGGGAGGGAGAAGGAAGCAACCACAAAGGGGGAGGTAGGGAGAGACTTGGGAGGGGAAGGGGACAGGAGTATGGAGAGAGGGAAACGTGATGTGGCATTGGGTGGGAGGAAATGACTGAAGCCCAGAGGGCCAACAGAAAGAATGGCAACAGGGGACCTTGGGATTTTGGAGGCTGAGAGGACCCTACAGAATGTACTAGATAACTGGGAGGTGAGAGACTCTCGAGTATCGAAGGGGGGGCATGGATAAAATACTTTATGATGGGGAGAGGGAGCTTGTTGAGCCTACCTCCTGCAGCAAGACAGGACATCAAGTACGGGATAGGTTTGCTATCCCACAGTCAAAGCTCTGACTCATATTTCTTCTTGTCCGAAAAAAAATGCAGAAATGGTAATGGAGAAGAGCCTTAGTTAAAGAAGTCCAGCAATATGCCCAAAGTGGGATCCAACTCAAGTGGGATCCCATTCCTGAGGCTAAAAATTAACTATCATGACTGCCTTCCAAAAGACCCAACAAACAGCTAAAAGAGCCAGATGAAGATAGGTTCACACACCCAATGAACAGAAGCTGCTGACTGCTCTGGTTGAATTAGGGAAAAACTAGAGGAAGATGAGGAGCAGGGCAACCAGGAGGAGGACTAGCAGTCTCAATTAACCTGGACCCCAAGATCTCTCAGACACTGGATCACCAACCAGGCAGTATGTATCAGCTGAGATGAGGTCCCTAACACATATACAGCAGAAGATTCCTGGGTCTGCTTCAGTTAGAGAAGTTGCACCTCACCCTCAAGAGACTGGAGGCCCTAGGAAGTTTAGGAATCTGGGAGGATGGGTAGGGTAGGGACATCCTCATGGAGACAGGGAGGTGGTAACAAGGTATGGGATGTGTATGGAGGGTGGACCGGGAAGCAAATAAAATGTGGAGTGTATAAATAAATAAATAAATAAATAAATAAATAAATAAATAAATAAATAAATAAGCAAGCTCTTTAAAAAATAAAGATCCTGGACTGGAGAGATGGCTCAGAGGTTAAGAGCATGGATTGCTCTTCCAAAGGTCCTGAGTTCAATTCCCAGCAACCACATGGTGGCTCACAACCATCTGTAATGGGATCTGATGCTCCCTTCTGGTGTGTCTGAAGAGAGTGACAGTGTACTTGTATATGATAAATAAATAAATCTTTAAAAGAAAAAAAGAAATACCTAAAAAAATGAAGATCCCTGCTATTAACATGCTTTTCCTGTTATGACATATATATATATATATATATATATATATATATATATATATATATATATATAGAGAGAGAGAGAGAGAGAGAGAGAATCTCTAGATATTAGCCTACCTTTTTGAGCAGATCTCTGCAGAACTATGAAGATGTCCTCTTTTGTAGTGATGTTATATAGACAAGTAGATGATTTCTTAATTCCTAATGATGATCCTATGAGAATTTCTAAAAATTATATTAAGCTCTTTTATAATAGGACTGCTATTAATTTCTTTCTGATATCAAAACTATATTGATAACTCTGACAATCTTTAAGTGTCACCAGTTAGTTGCTTCTGAGAGAGCAATCAGGCATCTACAACTTAGAACACATTCTAAGAGGTTGTCAAACAACTAACCAAAGGTCATAAAAGGAATCTAAGGATTTATTATAGGTACTAGGGTAGAATATAAATTATTGACTGGGTTTATCTATACAAAACTTCAACGATAAATTAGTTATGGTCTTTAACTATCTGTGAACCTATAGAACTAGTGACACATGATGAATGTTTAGTCATATAATTACTCTTAATGAATATTCATGTAAACATTATCTGTTGTAAACTTCTTATTTATGGTTGAACTTCTAGTGAACCTTTTTCATAAGGGGGCGATGCTTGGAAAACCCATGTTATCTATTCTCCTAGAAAAGGTACAGAAGACTAGGTAAAGTAATATTCAATGGTCTAACTTTGGTGATATAGCATTTTGGGAACATACCATTGGGAGTAAGACTTTGGGAGAATGGACATTGTTACAACAGAGCAGAAGGAAAGAGAAAGATTAGAAGGAGAATGCAGATTGGAATAACTTAGAAATTATAAGGCAATTTAAAAAAAATTAAAAGCAATATGCAGAAGCATACAATCATGGGACAGAACCAGTCTTTTCCTTATTGCATAGCAGGCTGAGACTTACTCAAGAGAACAAAGCTTTCTTGTTTCAGACTTGGCTTTAATTCATTTAGCAATTAAAGGGTAGACACTTTGTGTTTCTCTATGCAATAGAGATTGAAACTCATTTATCATCCAGAGTGAGTGAGTTCTTTCTGCACTGGCTGTTGGTCTTATGCTCCATGTGCGTGTGTGTGTGTGTGTGTGTGTGTGTGTGTGTGTGTGTGTGTGTGTGTGTGTGTGTGTGCAGGCAAGAGAACTAATAAGAAAAAAGCTTTCTTCTTACAGACTCAGTTTTACTTCATTTAGCAATACAAGATAGAGACTTTTTATTATTTCTCTATGCAATAGAGATTGGAACTCATTTTTCATCCAGAATGAGTGAGTACTTTCTGTACTGGCTCTTGGTCCCATGTTCCATATATGTATATAAGTATTGATGTGTTTACATATGTGTACACATATTAAGCTTCTACTACATTAGATTTTCATAAGACTCCTTTCCGTATTTATTCACACTGTATTTGTTCCCTACCCCCTCCTTTTCATCTCCTCTCCATGTGATCTTATTCTTGTCACCCCACTTATGCATAACTATTTTATTTTTTCACATTAGTGTGACTTACCCCTTACCTGGAGTCGTTACAACTATACCCAACTTCTATGTTTTCACTAATTGTAGCTTGCACTTGGAAGACTTAACTGGTAACATCCATGTGTAACTGTATATAAATGATATTTGTCTTTCTCAGTCTAAGTTACTTCACTTGGAATGATTTTTCTCTAGCTCTGTTCACTTACATGCAAATTTCTTGGTTTCTAGCTTCTTCTTCTTCTTCTTCTTCTTCTTCTTCTTCTTCTTCTTCTTCTTCTTCTTCTTCTTCTTCTCCTCCTCCTCCTCCTCCTCCTCCTCCTCCTCCTCCTCCTCCTCCTCCTCCTCCTCCTCCTCCTCCTCCTTTTTTTTTTTTAAAACAGCTAAGTAATAGTCTGCCGCCTGGGTGTGCCTCTGCATTGTTAGATACTGGGTAGGGTTCAAAGAAGAAACAGCCTTCTACAAGATAAACAGCAGTGAAATACTTCTCCTTTCTAGGGGATTACAAGGGCTACATAAACCTTGGGGAGTGGGTAGAGTTTTGTGGGAAAGTGCATATTACATTGTTGGCTGGTACTGAGGTGCTGAGAATGCTTCACTCACATGAAGAGGAATTCCACGTGCTTGCCAGACATGTCCAGCAATCTATAGGGAGAAAGGTAGTTAAACCTGGAATTTGGCCACCAGGCTGCATGACCTCTTCAAGGGTGGCAGAGGTGGGTGTTGCAAAGCTTACATGAGCTAGAACATGCAGGCTCAGAGCAAGAAGAAAAACGGTCCTACTCCTGCCTGTCTGAGGAAGAGATTATCAGGGTTTGGACACATCTTAATCTTTCTTTTACTTTGGACTAGTGTGCCAGTTCCATGGCTTTCTATTCCATGTGTTAATGTACCACATTTTCTTCATCCAGACATCTTGGTAGTGTCTAACATCTAGCAATTATGAATATAGCAGTAATGAACATGGTTTGGTGTCTTTGAGGTTGGATGAAGGGTCCTTTGGGTTTCTATCCAAGATTGATATACTTGGATCTTGAGAGAGATTGATTCCCAGTTTCTTGAGAAACCACCATACTGATTTTCATAGTGGTCAATGTTTGCGATGATTTTAGTCACCTAGTTCTGCTAGGCAGCCATGGGAACTAAATAAAACTGATGTCGTTTGGGGGAACTGAAGTCTCACTAACCAACAATTCACATGGAGGGTCTCGCACACATAATAATTAGCAAGTCACTATTTCTGGTAACAGCAGATAGGAAGGCTATTGCATAACATCTATATTTCTTTCTTAAATTTTGAGTTAGGACATGTAGTAATGTAATTATTACTCATAATCCTACCCCATTTCCACCTGTGTCCATCTTCTAAGTATGCCACCCAGCATGTATGAAACTTATTTTTTATTCACCTTTACAAAGAGCAATTATATCGCACCACAAGGAGAACAGTTTCTATAGTACATACTTGTGCCATGGTGTCCTATCTCATCAAAGGCGTGAAGATTTGGGTGAGTCATTTATTGAATAATGAGCAGTAATCAAGTTACTACCATTTTCCTGTATTTTAAAAGAGGAATATGAAGCCTTAACAAAGTTTACACAGCCATGAGATGGAATTCCATGAACTGAATTGTAGTTGGTAGTGTGATTTCATCCCACTGCCTGTCACCTTACTAAATTCTGTTATTACATTAAGTAAATTTCCCATATGGTTAACTGAATTTTCTATGTAAGCATACCACATTAGAAAAAGGGACTTTATTCTCATACTTACTTTAATTAAAAAATAAAATTAAGCGCACAACTGCACATACCATGTTTTGAAATGTAAACACGAGATATCGCCATGCCAAGCTAGTTGGCATTTGCATTGCTCCATATATTTCTATTTTCTCATACAAACACTTTAAATCAATCCTTAAGACTTCCAAAAATATAATAACTATTGACTATTTTTATTATTATGTATAATACATCTCTTGAACTTTGCTAAAGTTTTGCATCCTTTGCAAATATATCTCTAATCCTATCTCACTCATAACTCTTAGAGTTTTGTTTCTTCTTTATATTTCTGGGTTTGGCAAACATGTAAATAAGGTGACATATGTCATGGACTTCAGAGTTGACAGCTTTACAAGAAATGCTGGACTACTTATAGTGTATGTTGTTGCACTGTGGTGCAAAAACACAGCCCAAACACCGAATTAAAAAAATGAGGAGAACTTCATTCTAATAGCATTATATTTAGAAAAATATAATACTAGTATATGGGCTAAATTTATTCAACCCCCATCTGTTCATATATTTCACATTTAGTTATCTCTATAAAGAAATGAATAGATTTATTACTGGCTATACATATTCTGTATATGTTTATATCTACATATAGATATATAATGTACAAATATTTTCTCTTGTATTATATTAACTATAAGCTATTTCAAGTATTTATCATTTTACATTTTTTAATTTTGATGTCCCAGGTAGCCAGGTGTAGTTCATATAACTCTATCTTTTATGAAAAGCCTTTGCCTCCATTCTGATGGTTCCTTTTTTTGCTTTATATTTATGGTTGTTAATTTTCAGAATATTTAATTTTTATAATTAGTATATGTGATCATATAGGTAGACAGCTCACTTGCTATTTTTTTAAAATCTTCTTCTATAGTACTGACTCAGTACTCTTGTCAAAATGTAGCTACCTTAAATGTAAGAGTTTATTTCTGGACAGTTACGTCATTACTTTTCTGATTATTCCATTCAATTCGCTTTATTATACTAGCTTCAGAGGATTGCTTTTTCAGATGCTCAAATATTTTTTATGAACTTCAAGACAAGCTTGTCATTTTCTACACGAGAGCATAATAAAATTAAATTCATGAGTGTAGGTTAGAGACTACTATCCCTTTAATCATTATTTAGCCTTTTGTTTCAGGAACATGACTATTGTCTCACTTAAATAAACGTATTTAATTGAATGAAAGTAGCTTAATGCTTTTTGTTACATTTCTAAGTTCCTTTTTGCTGATTTTACAAATGGACTAATTTTTTTAAACTTTCACTTTGAACTACTCTGTCTAAAGATATAATCAATATAAATTTGTTTTACTATGATAAATTTGCTAAACATTCATTAATTCTGATTTTTGATCTTTAGGAATTTCTATATATAAAATTATATTTTTGCAAGCAGAGACAAATTTGTCTTCTTCTCTTTCATAGTTTTATATCTTCAAAGAGAATTTGAGCCTTGAGAAAATAAGAGACATAGTTTCTGCTAGCTGTGAACATACATTAAGAGTTGTAAATCACCAGTGGGAATTCTGACTAAATAGATGTCAGATGTGCTCAGAACCACTTTTGTTTTAGGTTGCTGAGTCCTTTCCCTAGGTTTCTTCAGATTCCCTCCAACTGAAATGCCATTAACTCATTGGCTGAAATGAGCCTGAACCTTCCAAGGAAGGTTGAATGTATCAAATTAGAAGTGAAAGTTTCACAGAAATATTGGCCCACAAGCCCGTTATAAACACACTTCAATGATCTACCATATTATATATCTATTGCTGTGAAGAGACACCATGACTGGTGCATTTTTTTAAGAGAAAAGCATTTAATTAGTGCCTGCTTGGAGTTTCTTGTATTCTTTTTTTTTTTTTTTTTTTTTTTGTATTTTTTTTTTTTATTAACTTGAGTATTTCTTATGTACATTTGGCAAACATCCCTTCCCTCCCCCTTCCTTATGGGTGTTCCCCTCCCCACCCCTCCCCCATTGCCGCCCCCCCCGACAGTCTAGTTCACTCGGGGTTCAGTCTAGCAGGACCCAGGGCTTCCCCCCTTCCACTGGTGATCTTACTAGGATATTCATTGCTACCTATGAGGTCAGAGTCCAGGGTCAGTCCATGTATAGTCTTTTAGGTAGTGGCTTAGTCCCTGGAAGCTCTGGTTGCTTGGCATTGTTGTACATATGGAGTCTCAAGCCCCTTCAAGCACTTCCAGTTCATTCTCTGATTCCTTCAACGGGGGTCCCGTTCTCAGTTCAGTGGTTTGCTGCTGGCATTCGCCTCTGTATTTGCTGTATTCTGGCTGTGTCTCTCAGGTTCGATCTACATCCGGCTCCTGTCGGTCTGCACTTCTTTGCTTCATCCATCTTGTCTAATTGGGTGGCTCTATATGTATGGGCCACATGTGGGGCAGGCTCTGAATGGGTGTTCCTTCAGTCTCTGTTTTAATCTTTGCCTCTCTCTTCCCTGCCAAGGGTATTCTTGTTCCCCTTTTAAAGAAGGAGTGAAGCCTTCACATTTTGACTCTAAAGCCAGAACTCAACTGCCAAGTTGTGCCACTTGCTGGGGCTGGAACATGGCCTCCTCCTTCAATAACACCTGAATTACTTTCTGTTTCCCATAGTTCCCTTCACAGATTAAGCCTTCCTATGATTATTTTTCTCAAGTTGAAAGCTTAGCTGAGTGGGGTCTTGCCCTGAGATCACCACTTCCTTTATTCCATTTCAGAACAGACTTTTCTTTTATTGTCTTATTTCCTTGAGCCCTGTACTTAACTCTACTACCCTTACTGGTCTTCCTTTTTCCTCAGACTGTACAGTTTGTACTTTTTCTTGCTCAGCTTGCTCCCTTTCCTTATAGATATACATAAGAGTAACCATAAATAGCCACAATAGAGAGTCAATACTAGGCTACCTTGAAATCTTCTCTGCCGATACGGCCTCTGGGTACCCGTAGAGGAGGGCCCAAGAGCAGCAGGTCCACTGCGTCTGAGACACCGCACCTGAAGGGACCGACCGGATAAACAGTTCTCTGCACCCAAATCCCGTGGGAGGGAGAGCTAAACCTTCAGAGAGGCGGACACGCCTGGGAAACCAGAAGAGACTGCACGCTGCACACAGTACTGATCCCAGAGGAAAACAAAAGCTATCTGGAACCCTGGTGCACCGAACCTCCCAGAAAGGGCGGCGCAGATCTTCCTGGTTGCTGAGGCCTCAGAGAGCTCATAGGCAACACCCCACGAGCAAACTTGAGCCTGGGGACCACAGGCCCCCTGGAGGGGAGTTCTCACCACCTGGTTGGGCGGGCACTCCTGAGGCAGCAGAGCGGAGGAGACCACCAACGCTGCCCACCCCTGCCCACATCCCTGGCCCAGGAGGAAACTGTATACGGCCTCTGGGTACCCGTAGAGGAGGGCCCAAGAGCAGCAGGTCCACTGCGTCTGAGACACCGCACCTGAAGGGACCGACTGGATAAACAGTTCTCTGCACCCAAATCCCGTGGGAGGGAGAGCTAAACCTTCAGAGAGGCGGACAGGCCTGGGAAACCGGAAGAGACTGCTCCCTGCACACAGTACTGATCCCAGAGGAAAACAAAAGCTATCTGGAACCCTGGTGCACGGAACCTCCCGGAAAGGGCGGCACAGATCTTCATGGTTGCTGAGGCCGAGGAGAGCTCATAGGCAACACCCCTCGAGCAAACTTGAGCCTGGGGACCACAGGTAAGACAAACTTTTCTGCTACAAACGACTTGCCTGGTGAACTCAGGTCACACAGAGGCGGAGTTCCTCTGGGGCCGGACACTTCCGGTGTTTGGCCAGAGTCCCGGGCCAGCGGATCCCTGCCTTCAGCAGCTCTCTGCTCCCAGGCCCCCTGGAGGGGAGTTCTCGCCGCCTGGTCAGGCGGGCACTCCTGAGGCAGCAGAGCGGAGGAGAACACCAACGCTGCCCACCCCTGCCCACATCCCTGGCCCAGGAGGAAACTGTATACGGCCTCTGGGTACCCGTAGAGGAGGGCCCAGGAGCAGCAGGTCCACTGCGTCTGAGACACCGCACCTGAAGGGACCGACTGGATAAACAGTTCTCTGCACCCAAATCCCGTGGGAGGGAGAGCTAAACCTTCAGAGAGGCAGACACGCCTGGTAAACCAGAAGAGACTGCACGCTGCACACAGTACTGATCCCAGAGGAAAACACCAAAAGATATCTGGAACCCTGGTGCACAGAACCTCCCGGAAAGGGCGGCGCAGATCTTCCTGGTTGCTGAGGCCTCGGAGAGCTCATAGGCAACACCCCGTGAGCAAACTTGAGCCTGGGGACCACAGGTAAGACAAACTTTTCTGCTACAAACAACCTGCCTGGTGAACTCAAGAAACAGGCCCACAGGAACAGCTGAAGACCTGTAGAGAGGAAAAACTACACGCCCGAAAGCAGAACACTCTGTCCCCATAACTGGCTGAAAGAAAACAGGAAAACAGGTCTACAGCACTCCTGAAACACAGGGCTTATAAGACAGTCTAGCCACTGTCAGAAATAGCAGAACAAAGTAACACAGAGATAATCTGATGGCGAGAGGCAAGAGCAGGAACCCAAGCAACAGAAACCAAGACTACATGGCATCATCGGAGCCCAATTCTCCCACCAAAGCAAACACGGAATATCCAAACACACCAGAAAAGCAAGATCTAGTTTCAAAATCATATTTGATCGTGATGTTGGAGGACTTCAAGAAAGACATGAAGAACTCCCTAAGAGAAACACAGGAAAACATAAATAAACAAGTAGAAGCCTACAGAGAGGAATCACAAAAATTCCTAAAAGAATTCCAGGAAAACATAAATAAACAAGTAGAAGCCCATAGAGAGGAGTCACAAAAGTCCCTGAAAGAATTCCAGGAAAACACAATCAAACAGTTGAAGAAATTAAAAATGGAAATAGAAGCAATCAAGAAAGAACACATGGAAACAACCCTGGATATAGAAAACCAAAAGAAGAGACAAGGAGCTGTAGATACAAGCTGCACCAACAGAATACAAGAGATGGAAGAGAGAATCTCAGGAGCAGAAGATTCCATAGAAATCATTGACTCAACTGTCAAAGATAATGTAAAGCGGAAAAAGCTACTGGTCCAAAACATACAGAAAATCCAGGACTCAATGAGAAGATCAAACCTAAGGATAATAGGTATAGAAGAGAGTGAAGACTCCCAGCTCAGAGGACCAGTAAATATCTTCAACAAAATCATAGAAGAAAACTTCCCTAACCTAAAAAAAGAGATACCCATAGGCATACAAGAAGCCTACAGAACTCCAGATAGATTGGACCAGAAAAGAAACACCTCCCGTCACATAATAGTCAAAACACCAAACGCACAAAATAAAGAAAAGAATATTAAAAGCAGTAAGGGAAAAAGGTCAAGTAACATATAAAGGCAGACCTATCAGAATCACACCAGACTTTTCGCCAGAAACTATGAAGGCCAGAAGATCCTGGACTGATGTCATACAGACCCTAAGAGAACACAAATGCCAGCCCAGGTTACTGTACCTGCAAAACTCTCAATTAACATAGATGGAGAAACCAAGATATTCCATGACAAAACCAAATTTACACAATATCTTTCTACAAATCCAGCACTACAAAGGATAATAAATGGTAAAGCCCAACATAAGGAGGCAAGCTATACCCTAGAAGAAGCAAGAAACTAATCGCCTTGGCAACAAAACAAAGAGAAGAAAAGCACACAAACATAACCTCACATCCAAATATGAATACAACCGGAAGCAATAATCACTATTCCTTAATATCTCTCAACATCAATGGCCTCAATTCCCCAATAAAAAGACATAGATTAACAAACTGGATACGCAACGAGGACCCTGCATTCTGCTGCCTACAGGAAACGCACCTCAGAGACAAAGACAGACACTACCTCAGAGTGAAAGGCTGGAAAACAACTTTCCAAGCAAATGGTCAGAAGAAGCAAGCTGGAGTAGCCATTCTAATATCAGATAAAATCAATTTTCAACTAAAAGTCATCAAAAAAGATAAGGAAGGACACTTCATATTCATCAAAGGAAAAATCCACCAAGATGAACTCTCAATCCTAAATATCTATGCCCCAAATACAAGGGCACCTACATACATAAAAGAAACCTTACTAAAGCTCAAAAACACACATTGCACCTCACACAATAATAGTAGGAGATTTCAACACCCCCTCATCAATGGACAGATCATGGAAACAGAAATTAAACAGTGACGTAGACAGACTAAGAGAAGTCATGAGCCAAATGGACTTAACGGATATTTATAGAACATTCTATGCTAAAGCAAAAGGATATACCTTCTTCTCAGCTCCTCATGGTACTTTCTCCAAAATTGACCATATAATTGGTCAAAAAACGGGCCTCAACAGGTACAGAAAGATAGAAATAATCCCATGCGAGCTATCAGACCACCACGGCCTAAAACCAGTCTTCAATAACAATAAGGGAAGAATGCCCACATATACGTGGAAATTGAACAATGCTCTACTCAATGATAACCTGGTCAAGGAAGAAATAAAGAAAGAAATTAAAAACTTTTTAGAATTTAATGAAAATGAAGGTACAACATACCCAAACTTATGGGACACAATGAAAGCTGTGCTAAGAGGAAAACTCATAGCGCTGAGTGCCTGCAGAAAGAAACAGGAAAGAGCATAGGTCAGCAGCTTGACAGCACACCTAAAAGCTCTAGAACAAAAAGAAGCAAATACACCCAGGAGGAGTAGAAGGCAGGAAATAATCAAACTCAGAGCTGAAATCAACCAAATAGAAACAAAAAGGACCATAGAAAGAATCAACAGAATCAAAAGCTGGTTCTTTGAGAAAATCAACAAGATAGATAAACCCTTAGCCAAACTAATGAGAGGACACAGAGAGTGTGTCCAAATTAACAAAATCAGAAATGAAAAGGGAGACATAACTACAGATTCAGAGGAAATTCAAAAAATCATCAGATCTTACTATAAAAGCCTATATTCAACAAAACTTGAAAATCTGCAGGAAATGGACAATTTTCTAGACAGATACCAGGTACCGAAGTTAAATCAGGAACAGTTAAACAACCCCATAACTCCTAAGGAAATAGAAGAAGTCATTAAAGGTCTCCCAACCAAAAAGAGCCCAGGTCCAGACGGGTTTAGTGCAGAATTCTATCAGACCTTCATAGAAGACCTCACCAATATTATCCAAACTATTCCACAAAATTGAAACAGATGGAGCACTACCAATTCCTTCTATGAAGCCACAATTACTCTTATACCTAAACCACAAAAGACCCAACAAAGAAAGAGAACTTCAGACCAATTTCCCTTATGAATATCGATGCAAAAATACTCAATAAAATTCTGGCAAACCGATCCAAGAGCACATCAAAACAATCATCCACCATGATCAAGTAGGCTTCATCCCAGGCATGCAGGGATGGTTTAATATATGGAAAACCATCAACGTGATCCATTATATAAACAAACTGAAAGAACAAAACCACATGATCATTTCATTAGATGCTGAGAAAGCATTTGACAAAATTCAACACCCCTTCATGATAAAAGTCCTGGAAAGAATAGGAATTCAAGGCCCATACCTAAACATAGTAAAAGCCATATACAGCAAACCAGTTGCTAACATTAAACTAAATGGAGAGAAACTTGAAGCAATCCCACTAAAATCAGGGACTAGACAAGGCTGCCCATTCTCTCCCTACTTATTCAATATAGTTCTTGAAGTTCTAGCCAGAGCAATCAGACAACAAAAGGAGGTCAAGGGGATACAGATCAGAAAAGAAGAAGTCAAAATATCACTCTTTGCAGATGATATGATAGTATATTTAAGTGATCCCAAAAGTTCCACCAGAGAACTACTAAAGCTGATAAACAACTTCAGCAAAGTGGCTGGGTATAAAATTAACTCAAATAAATCAGTAGCCTTCCTCTACACAAAAGAGAAACAAGCCGAGAAAGAAATTAGGGAAACGAAACCCTTCATAATAGACCCAAATAATATAAAGTACCTCGGTGTGACTTTAACCAAGCAAGGGAAAGATCTGTACAATAAGAACTTCAAGACTCTGAAGAAAGAAATTGAAGAAGATCTCAGAAGATGGAAAGATCTCCCATGCTCATGGATTGGCAGGATTAATATAGTAAAAATGGCCATTCTGCCAAAAAGCGATCTACAGATTCAATGCAATCCCCATCAAAATACCAATCCAATTCTTCAAAGAGTTAGACAGAACAATTTGCAAATTCATCTGAATAACAAAAAAACCCAGGATAGCTAAAACTATCCTCAACAATAAAAAAGGACTTCAGGGGAATCACTATCCCAGAACTCAAGCAGTATTACAGAGCAATAGTGATAAAAACTGCATGGTATTGGTACAGAGACAGACAGATAGACCAATGGAACAGAATTGAAGACCCAGAAATGAACCCACACACCTATGGGCACTTGATATTTGACAAAGGAGCCAAAACCATCCAATGGAAAAAAGATAGCATTTTCAGCAAATGGTGCTGGTTCAACTGGAGGTCAACATGTAGAAGAATGCAGATCGATCCATGCTTATCACCCTGTACAAAGCTTAAGTCCAAGTGGATAAAGGACCTCCACATCAAACCAGATATACTCAAACTAATAGAAGAAAAACTAGGGAAGCATTTGGAACACATGGGCACTGGAAAAAATTTCCTGAACAAAACACCAATGGCTTATGCTCTAAGATCAAGAATCAACAAATGGGATCTCATAAAACTGCAAAGCTTCTGTAAGGCAAAGGACACTGTGGTTAGGACAAAACGGCAACCAACAGATTGGGAAAAGATCTTTACCAATCCTACAAGAGATAGAGGCCTCATATCCAATATATACAAAGAACTCAAGAAGTTAGACAGCAGGGAGACAAATAACCCTATTAAAAATGGGGTTCAGAGCTAAACAAAGAATTCACAGCTGAGGAATGCCGAATGGCGAGAAACACCTAAAGAAATGTTCAACATCTTTAGTCATAAGGAAATGCAAATCAAAACAACCCTGAGATTTCACCTCACACCAGTGAGAATGGCTAAAGATCAAAAACTCAGGTGACAGCAAATGCTGGCGAGGATGTGGAGAAAGGGGAACACTCCTCCATTGTTGGTGGGATTGCAGACTGGTACAACCATTCTGGAAATCAGTCTGGAGGTTCCTCAGAAAATTGGACATTGAACTGCCTGAGGATCCAGCTATACCTCTCCTGGGCATATACCCAAAAGATGCCCCAACATATAAAAAGACACACGTGCTCCACTATGTTCATCGCAGCCTTATTTATAATAGCCAGAAGCTGGAAAGAACCCAGATGCCCTTCAACAGAGGAATGGATACAGAAAATGTGGTACATCTACACAATGGAATATTACTCAGCTATCAAAAAAAAAAGACTTTATGAAATTCGTAGGCAAATGGTTGGAACTGGAAAATATCATCCTGAGTGAGCTAACCCAATCACAGAAAGACATACATGGTATGTACTCATTGATAAGTGGCTATTAGCCCAAATGCTTGAATTACCCTAGATGCCTAGAACAAATGAAACTCAAGACGGATGATCAAAATGTGAATGCAGATTGCTCCTGAGAGACACAGCCAGAATACAACAAATACAGAGGCGAATGCCAGCAGGAAACCACTGAACTGAGAACAGGACCCCTGTTGAAGGAATCAGAGAAAGAACTGGAAGAGCTTGAAGGAGCTCGAAACCCCATATGTACAGCAATGCCAACCAACCAGAGCTTCCAGGGACTAAGCCACTACCCAAAGACTATACATAGACTGACCCTGGACTCTGACCTAATAGGTAGCAATGAATATCCTAGTAAGAGCACCAGTGGAAGGGGAAGCCCTGGGTCCTGCTAAGACTGAACCCCAGTGAACTAGACTGTTGGGGAGAGGGGCAGCAATGGGGGGAGGGGTTGGGAGGAACACCCATAAGGAAGGGGAGGGGGGGGGGATGTTTGCCTGGAAACCGAAAGGAATAACACTAAAATGTATATAAAAATACTCAAGTTAATAATAATAATAAAAAAAATAGCTTAAACATCAAAAAAAAATCTTCTCTGCCAAAGTCATTCATGCAAAACTCTCTAATTTACTTTCAGGAAGATTTGTGAGGTTTTTTGTTTTTTGTTTTTTTTTGGACAAGGGCAGAAAACAACCATATTCTTTGCCAAAATATCACAAGAATTATTTCTAGACCACTTACTAATATCTTCTCTGAAACCTCTTGTGCCAAACTGACTTAGTCTACATTATTCTCAGAACCACTATATCCCATGCTCCTACTAGTGTGACCCATTGAGCCCTGCATAGAGCATCCAACTGCTTTCCTAATCCAAAGTTGCAAATCCACCAACAAGCAGCATGGTTCAGCCTGCCAGGGACATCCCACTCCCTGATAGTTACTTCTGTCTCAGTCTTTGTTTTAGTAGAGCTGTAAAGAAGCACTATGATCACAGATGATCACAGCAACTTTTTTTTTTCTTTTTTAGCAAAAACACTTAATTAGGATTGGGACTTGGTTACAGTTTCAGAGGTTTAGACCGTTGTCAGTATGGCAGCAGGCCGAAAAGAAAACAGACAGTTCTGTATTTAGATTCACTGGCAGAGAAATAGAGACACTGGGTCTGGTTTGGGCTAGTGACACTTCCTCAATCAAGACCACACCCCCTCCAACAAGATCACACCTCCTAGTCTCTCTCAAGTAGCAGCTCTCCCTAATGACCAAGCATTAAAATATTTCAGCCTTTTAGAACCATTAACAACCACATTATAGTACAGGACTTCATCGTAGCATGCTACAAAAAATCTAAAGAACATGACTCAATAAGGTTATCAAAATAGAAAAAAACAACATGGTAAAAAGGGAAGTTACCTCTGTTTCTTACTAATAATACTATTTCTCAGAACTAGTATAATAATTCTCAGAAATCATACTATTTCTCTCAACCATGTATGGATCACATAATTTAAATGAAACATGAATGTAGGCATTACATACAAAATCTAGAAAATGGTAGAAGTCCTAGTCATGATGTAAGAAATCATAAAGTAATGGCTAAGGTTGTTATTACAGGCAGAATTTACCATGTGCTCTGTAACCATGACATGGTCCACATGAAAAGCCTCCAGTGGTTTCTCTTCATTTTCTCCTTTGGAGGCAGTAGGAACAAAATTTGAGGCCATACTATCACAATGTGACCTGAAAACTATTTCTTTTTATGTGTACTTCTGGCATTTGTCTGTGTGACATGTTATATATACTCCAATCTCAGAACTTAGTAAGTCCATCAATGGGTATTATGTCAATCTTTCATAGAACTCTATAGAGAAAAATGGGCAAATTTTGCCAAGATAAATATAATAGTTTTGTGAGGAAAATGCACATATTTCCCTTGCTGATAGCTCTAATTTTTCTAAAGTGTCTCATTTTTAAGTTTCACAGTTTCTAAGCTTTCATACAAATCACCAAAACAGGACTAAATTTTTGACTGTAAAATTGACAACTTTAGGAGTCATTAGTCATTTCATAGCCCCCATCTAAGGCAGGATAAAAATATATGTAATGCTAAGTACAAATAGTTTATATTTGTACATCAAATGTCAAATGTTGAAGCATATATATGATATATAGGAAGCATAAGATATATATAAACTTTCGTCTTGTATCAATAGTGATAAATTGTATTCTATTCCAAACTCTTCAAAAACTAACTCTATCATTTCCCTTCCTTTTTTACTTCTTTTTCAATAGTTTCTTTTGAAGATATAAAGACTGTTGATTTCACAAATACCTAGGAAAGAATGATAGCAGGATCCTTTATTTAGATTCATGAAGATTTTCTTTTTTGCACAGACAAGAATACTAATCAGTTAGGGATTTTTAAAAAATGCCTTTGTTATATGCTTTCACAATTCATAACCAAACCTACCCATTCTATGTTAAATCACTACTAATTACTATTTTTACTTAAAAGTGTAAGCAACTAGTGCTCATGGTAAGATACAGCTACCAAGGATGAAAATCTGCATGATGGCTAGTAGCCAGCCCAGCACCTTATAATTGAGCTATGTGCTGTCCTGAGCATTAAAGAACTCTGTGTGGGTGTTGGTCCCTCCCAACACACTGAAAAAGAAATCTTCATATATGTGAATGTCACTTGGCTACTAGAAATGCCTGCTGCTGCTTTCCATCCATTGATCAGTTAGCCTAACTTGCTTTGTCCACCCTTAGGGAGAAATTAGTTAGATAGTCAACTGCAAATTAGCTCTCCTACTTCATAACAACCAACACCAAGCAAACTCCATGTACTTCATTAAACACTGTTGTTACAGGATAGTAAGCTACTATAGTTACCATTGGCTGGGTTGCTAATCCCAAAGGCCATATATAAGAATGTGAACCTCCAGAATAGTACTCTTAAAGGAGAGTATAGATTTTAGTAGAGGGTCTATGGGTTATTTGGCCACAAAAGACAAATTCCATGTGATCTTATTCCTGTGTAGAATCTAAGAAAACTGATCTCACAGAAGAAAAGAATAAAATAATGCTCTAAGATGGAAGGGAGCAAAGCTGTGTTGGGGCAAAGTTCAGCTACAAGGAATAAGTTCTAGAGATGCATTTTGCATGATAACTACATTTAGTAATACATTGTATTTTTGAAATAATGTTTTATCATCAACATGAAAATGGAAGCAATCCACATGGTAATTGGACACTTCACCAACAATTCAACACTTCCTGTTGTGCAAGACAAGCACATTTTGTTGCCAATTTAAAGTAAGGACTTAAGAAATGTAAGGAATAAATGCATATTCCACCAATGTTGACTCCCTGGTTTTAATATTATTCAAAAATTGTTGTAGATAACCACATTGAAGGCACGGGGTAACATATTCTTGGAACCCCAAGTAAGCCCTTACTATTTCAAAACTAAAGCTAAGAAACATGGATAGCAAAGAAACATGGATAGCAAAGAATCTCAATTTCACTATTGAAGTCTTAATAAAAATAGAAAAAATTTAATTTAATTACTTTTTTTTACATTTTTACTTATTCAATTTATATCCTGCTCACTAGCCCCTCCTGGTCATGGTCCCCATAATTCTCCTCCTACGCCCTTCCCCTTCTCTTCTGAGTGGGTGGGACCCACTCTGGATATTACCCCACTCTGCACTTCAAGTCTCTGTAAGGCTAGATGCTTCCTCTTAAATTGAGATCAGACAAGGCAGCCCAGCTTGAAGAATATAACCCATAAACAGGCTGTTGAGATAGCCACTTTTCCAGTTGTTTGGGACCTTCATGAAGACCAAGATGCACATCGTTAATACAGTCTCTGAAAATCCCAAGGATCCAGGTTCGTTGATTATATTCGTCTTCCTGTGGAGTTTCTATCCCCTTTGGTGCCCATAATCCTTCCACCTATTCTTCAGTAAGAGTCCCTAAGCTCCATCCAGTTTGGTTTTGGGATGGACATCTGTCCAAGTCTGCTACTAGGTGGAGCTTCTCAGAGGACAGCCATGCTAGGTTTCTGTCTGCAAGTCTAATAGTGTATCATTAATAGTGCAGAAAAACTCAAGTGAGGAAGCTTGAATCTCACTTTGAAGGGAAAATAAAATAGTAATAAGAGGCAGATGGAGGTAGGTAACTGAGAGGGGAGTGGGAAGTGGAATGGGGGTTCAGGATCAGGTGTGGGGAAAAACAGGGCCATGAAAAGGAATGCATATCTGCAATGGACGGGGGTAAAGAGGTGAGAAGGATCTCCAGGATGACACAGAGACCTGGGATAAGGGAGGCAACCAAGAATCAATGGAGGTGAACTTAGCTGTACATCCTTACCTTATGGATATGGAACCTAAAGAAGCCCCCTCTTGTAGCCAGGCAGGATGCCCAGTGGAGCAAAAGATACACCATCCCATCCACAAAATATCTAAATGAAAAATTTATCCTCCTTACAAGAATTGCAGGCACGGAGGATAGAGCAAAGACTGAGAGAATGGCCAACCAATAACTGGCCCAACTTGAGAGCCATTCCATGGGTAAGCACCAATCCCTGACACTACTAAAAGTAGAAAAATTTAAAGACTGAGAAAATACAAAACGCAGAATAAAAATTTTCTACACAGCCGACTGCCTGATCCACAAAGCCAGTCAAACCACACAGAATTCTTGTCTTTTCAAATGTTCTGCTAATACATGAGCAATTTTGATTCACATGTAATAAACTGGTAAGAGAAGAGTGGCTTTATCACTGGACTTACCAGTTGATTGATTCATTAGAAGGGGCTTCCAAGTTAGAGGGAATCTTTCTTTCCCTCCCTCTCTCCCTCCCTCTCTCCTTCCCTCCCTCCTTTTGTCCCTCTCACTTTACCTCCCTTCCTACCTCCTTTATTTTTCCATGTCTTCTCTTCTCTCCTTTCTCCTTTCTCATTTTTCCTTTCTCTGTCTCCTCTCCATGCATGAACAGTCTTTTCCCTCCTTCTTGGCCAGGATGCTCTGCTGATCCGCCATATTGTACTTACTGACTCCACACAAGAATAGAAGTAAAGTCAAGTGACAATGGACTGAAGTCCTGAACTCAAATAAGTGTTTCTTCTTCATTTTGATTTGCTTAAATATTTTTATCACAGAAGAAACGTAAGCAATATACCAATGTAGTTGATCAGGTTTTGAATGATAGTATGCATAAAAATAATTCAGGAATGTTTTAAGTATATACTTTTATATTTTTAGATTTTAATATGATTAAATTATTTTCTCTGCCTCCCTTTCTTCTGTCCATCCCACGTGATACTCTACCCTACTCATACACTCTTTTATATTCATTGCTTCTTTTTCTTTAATTGTATGTGTGTATGTGTGTGTGTATGTGTCTGTGTGTGTGTGTGTCTGTGTGTGTGTGTATGCAACCTGTATGTATTTTCCATTTTGTTTTGTTTTTCTGTTTTTCTTTTCTCATTTCTTCTTTTTAAATAGGTATATTTTCATTACTTGAAGCTGTATTTCATGTGTTTTGATATAATAAGTTTTGCTATATTTTTAAATATACAAGTTCCTTCATTTCTACTGTGCTTTTTTTTTAATCTTGGGTTAAGTTTGGAATTTTCATTTTATTTCTATTTTTTAAAACCATCCTTTCATACTTGATTTACAACAAGTGCTTTCTGATCAGATAACTGTATCTTTGATGTTGATTTTTTGAGTGTTTCAGTGTTTGAGTCTTTGAGTATTGAGAAATCTGTATCTAATATAATGTTTATTCTCTAAGTAAGTGGATTTCATTTCAAAATTTCTTTCTTTGTTGGTTAGTTTTCATCTTTATTATTTTTCAATTAAGTTATTTCAGAGCCTCTCCTGCCTAGGTCTCTGTAGACCTTTATCACCACACTCAGGCTGTCTGTATATATTTATTTTAAAAATAAATCATCTTTTCCTCCCCTGTACTTAACCCCATCTTCACCTCCCCACAGGAGAGAAAAACTATCTCATTGTAGATAGACGCTGTAGTGTATCACAGTGTGTCTCATAGTACTCCTTTTTGTCCACACTTCCTTGCTTGCAAATGTTCAATGCAGTGACTCATTGGTCTGGTTTGGAGCCTCTGGTTGCTGCTACTCTATCAATACTGAAACCTCACTAGAACTCCTGTCATATATCCTGTTGTTGCCCTGTGTCAGAGGGATCCTGTAGTTTAGGATCTAAAGGACCAGCCCTTTAATGCACTCCAGCAGTTCCTCAGTGGGGTAGATGTTGGGGTGGACTGTTGCTTTGCGTCCTGGATTGCCCACTGTCCAACTGTACTTGCCGTTGCCGATTGGGGATGAGGTGGTATGGAATCAATGGCTCACACACTGGGAGCAGGTGAGAATGAGGCAGCAAACACATTTATTAATTCTTGAGGAGAGCCCTTTATACAGTCCTCCTCATCCCATTGGTCCTAAGCAAGCATGTTCTCCAAGTGGCAGTTCCCAATTGGCTGCCATTGTCTGTGTTACCAATCCTAGGCCCTCAGGTAGGCTTCAGTTTCTCCCTCATGTTGAAATCGCCTCTGCAGCAGCACAACCTCACTCGCTGCTCTACCTTTATGTGGAAGTGACCACCCTCAGTGAGGTCTGCCACAGTCCAATTCAAAGCCCTAGATCTGGGCCTCAGAGGTATCTGAATAGGTCAGACGATTGACTCTCTGGCTGCCATGGTATGGGCTGGCTCACAAGCAATCCCCACATCCAGGGCTCTACTGTGCTGCTCAGGTAAGGTGCAGGGACTATTCTCCCTGCACAGCAGGGAGGTAACAGCAGGTAAGTGGCCTTGCAGCAGCAGGAAGGAGCAGTCCTCCCTCTGATGACCTCAGGACAAGTCTCCTGACCTTGGTAGGTGACAAGGAGCACAATAGAGGGATATCTTTCTCTTGCTCATTTCAGTACAGGGCAGAGAAGTTGTGTGGATAGCTTTCCCATGCTCACACCATTGGAGCCAGTCTCTGCCATCAGGGTCAGCTCTACTGTGCTGCCCAGGTAAGGGACAGGGACAGCTCTCTTGCTTTCTTGACAACAGGGTAGGGTCCCACTGCCTAGTGGTAGTTGTAAGTAGTAAGAGGTGAGAAGGGTGTCTCTCCCTTGTCCAAGCCATCTCAAGAAAGATATATGGTACGAAGAGCTATCCCACACTCATATTCTTGGGGCTGGTTCTCCTGAAACTCCCTGCAATGTGTAGGCCTGCTCTCCTGTGTACTGCCTGTGGCTTAGACTAGAGTCAACTCTCTTTGTCTTATGCCTCCAGAGCCAAATCTCACATGATGCCTAGGTGAGGGGTGGAGTTAGTTCTGCACAGCCCTTAGATAGCAAAGTGTCCTCGGGTGGCAACCAAGGCTAAAACTGTCCACTTGGCCTTTCGTGTTTATAGACCCCTGATGCTTCCGAGTCACATTTCCATACTTAGCCCCCAATGGCAGCACATGGCAAGATCCCATCATGGTCCCAGGTGGGACCACCAGCTACTCACTGCAGATTGTTCCTTGCTGTCCTCCACTTTCCAACTGATTTTCCTTATTGTGCCCATATCCTTCTGTTTCCCATTCTCTTCCATTTCTTCACAACCTACTTGCTACTTTTAGTGGTTCCCTGACAATTCTGAGTGTCTGGGGTCATCTCAGGAGTAGTCTCAGGAAGACTATTCCCTGCTCATGCATTACGTTACCAGACTGGTGTTCATCTGAGGCTAGCTCCCTTACCAGGCCCCATGGTATGGTCTGGTGGTCATCTTAGGTACACTTCTCCCCTGACCTGCCCACGTGGCCGCATGTGAGGCCACTGTCCTGGGCTCACTCCTGCCTAGGGGAATGAGATCCTGGACAGACTTTGAGTCTGCAGGTTGCACCTTGTCCTAGAAGCCTGTCTAGGCCTGTGTAGAGCTGGACTGGTGGTCATCTCAGCCTAGCTCACTGACCAGGCCCCATGGCATCAGTCCAGTGGTTGTCTAACTCTTGGGTTCTTTTTAAGGGATTGCTAGTCTGTTAATCATTCAGACAGGTCAGAACACTGAGCATAGACTCTCCTCTCTGCCACCTTCAGAAGCACAGTGACACAGCAGCCACACCTGAAAAGCTTCTAGAGGCAGGGTATGCAAATGCTTTTAAAAGCCCAGTCTCAGGCAACATAGCTATATTAGTTGTGAGTTCTAGACATCTGGATTTTGATACATGTATCTAAATGGCTTTGTTTTAGTCTCATAACAAAAGAACCTTGCAGATATTTAGGAAGATAAAACACAGTCACCAAACAAAATAACTTAAGTTAGACACAGAGATTTCTTGGCTTTTTATAGCAAAAAAAAAAAAAAAGGAATTTCCATCCATCAACTGAAAGAGCATTCTGAATGAGGGTTACAGGCAGTTGCCATTTGTGAGAGTATAGAACAAGAATAGGTCATCCATTCCTGCTTCACTCTCAAGCTGACTGAAGGCCCTTAATGGAAAGTCAAAAGCACAATAGTTTAGTGGCAACCATTAGCTCCCTACTGCTTGTTACAATGGGTACAATGTGCCAAGGACCTCAACAATCCTTAACAAGTGAGTTATTTACCACTAGTGCATCTTTTCCTCTGTAGCCCATGAGTGCATAGGTGGATCAGAAACTGCCAAACCCTGCTGTTGATAGGGATTGATAAAAATCACAGATAAGAAAGTGGGAATAGTAATGCCTATCATTTGAGACAGTGTGAGAATCCAAAAGGAAAAAAAGTCAACATTTCTTAGCAGAGTGAGGAGAAGAAGCATGTGCAAAGAGAGGTCTTTTTCTTCTCTTGCTTCATTTTAACTGAAAAAAAGTTGAATTTCCTTTCTATATTTTCCTTCTCTTAAAAATTACTTACTGCTTGCAATTATAATATAATTACATCATTCATTCTTCCTTTTCCTCTGAAACATTCCCAACGATCTCTCTTGCTTTCTTTCAAATCTATGGTCTTTGTTCATTTGTATATAGAATATGTTCCTAAATGCATAAATATAGCTTGCTCAGTCTGTATAATGTTAATTGAATGAATATATTTTCAGGGTGGACCATTTGCTATTATATAACAAATTGATCTGCTCTTCCCTGAGGAAGATATTTATTGCTATAAATATCATACCCTTGAAAAACAAGGCATTGAAACCTCTGGACTGGAACTGACCTGAAGACTAGCTTGCAAGGTACCTAAAGGCACCATTAAAATGTCTATAGGAGTGAAGCAACCAACAGTCCTACTCAGACTAAGAAATACAAAAACAAACAGCACAGTATTTGATATGCAAACATTGGTGCTAACCAACAATTCTGTAATTGGACTTAAGATCTGTTCCACAGGAAGTAAATCAAGCTTGATACAAGAAACCCAGGCAACTTTCCAGAAGTCATGAAGCTTGAAGGACAACCTGTATCTACTTCTTTACTAAATTACTATGGTTCCTAGTTATATTTTAAGCATTTGTCTTTGCACCCACAGGCAAAAAGAGTCCTCACATTTAGTCAATGATACTTCACTTTGCAAGAGATAGAGATGATTACAAAAACCTAAATACAACCAAAATTCAGAGTTGTAGAGACCAGTCCCAATGGTGACATCTACATAACAATTTTCACACCTAAGTGTGAAGGATATTGCAGAATATTGGGGCAAAAGGGCTGAAAAATCACAGAAATAAGGAATTTCCTGAAAGATTGAGTCTCCTAGTAATGTCAGAAGCTCTGCCAGTAAATTTTCACCAACATAACTGTCTAAACAGAAGCTGAGCAGGGAAAACACCAGTAGCCATGCCAAGAAAAGCTTGGGAGGCCTCAACCCCACACAAAGGCCTGAAGAACTTTAAGAAATAAGCAGAGAGAAAGAATCTCCGTTTCTAATTCCAACTTGTGTTTTACCAACATTCCCAACAGAAATCACTAACAGTCATTAAATGCCAAGGAATGATCAGAACATAAAAGAAAATGTAACTGTATCCTGTTAACGGAAGGAAGAACTTTTGATATATGTTTGCTTACATTTACAATACTCATCCTTCCTTTGCCCATCTAAAATAAACCCCTAAAACTTTTATAGCCATTGTACGTTGATAATTTAACTTGGGTTTTGCTAGAACATAGTAACAGAAGTATAGTGTTAATCTTTTTTTGCTAATAAACATATATTTGTATTTTATGTGAAATAGAACAGATAAGAACTTAGGATGATGTGCATGTTGGTGCACACTGCCTATCATCCAAGAACACATAAGATGGAATCAGAACCATCTCAAGTTCAAGACCATAAATTCATGGATATGGCGAGAGACCATCCTTAAAACTGAAATCAAAATAAAATACCAATACAAAATAGAATACAAAGCAAGTGTCTCTTAGTATGTTTCTAGTCACTTTTTGTTTTAGTTATTATATTTTGAAGGTGTGTGTGTGTGTGTGTGTGTGTGTGTGTGTGTTATATAATTCATGTGTGTCCAGATCTTGCTTCACAACACAGGGAAGTTGACTTTGAGGCTTCGGTCACCTAGGCTTCATCTCCTAAATATTGGGATTGCTTTTCCTGGCAGTCCAGGTGGCAATGAACCCATGATCACATGCATGTTGAGCAAGCTAATGACTAACTGAGCTACATTACCAGTTCTGTTTAAACATTTTTCTTAGAATTTTCCTTTGTTTGGAATGATTTACAAATCATTTTGTAAATAAATACTGAATTTGGTACGGGATATTTTCTTTCTTGTTTCAGAGGCAATAATCATTGTAGAGGTAATCAAAAAAGACAATGAGAAAACACTGAACTCAAAGAAGTTAAGATCTGTAACCTAAATTTTTCTTAAAAGGGTTCTTATAAAGAGTTTAATTAAACATTGAGTTTTAGTTTGTGAGGAAAAACTGCCTTAAATCTTTCTCAAGAGAATTTTGTTAATGACAGGAAACAACTTTCCAATGAAACTGCTCTAATTTCAGAATTCTCATGAAATTTAATTTCTATATCATTATGGGGAATAATTTTAGTATATGCTAGCCACAAAGGAAACACTATAAGTGCTTATGTACAAATATAATAATAATCTACATTGGAAATATGAAGTTTCTTTTTTCTAATTTCATTTTGGACAAGGTTTCCTGTGTTTTCAAAGTTTCTCCCACCCTTGGGGTCAAGGGATCTTCTGACCTCAGTCCCAGAGTATCTGAGTTAATTTCAACACTGTATCTGTACTTACTGGTCTTTCCAGTAAAGGAGTCATAGGATAGCCTAGTGAAATCCTCTAGTACGATCCTCTCTCCTCCCCAAGCCAAGCTGATGATATGTTTACACAACAAACTAGCTTCAACCAAGTAAGAGAAAGCACATAAGGGGTGCTTTCAGTGTATCAAGATGCAAAAGGGAATTAAAGAGTTCAGGAATAAAGAGGTACATTTTCTCTCTTCCTAATACTCTAAAGGGCACACTGACAGAGGCACCTAACAGTTTGGTTTGTGGTAGAAAGAATCATGTCCAGACATTAGGAAATGGCACATCAATGTGCAGCAAAATCCTAGTACCTCTGCTGGCCAAGGATACCCTCTCTCCACTTTCTGGAACCAGATATATAAGGCACCTGATGTTTTCCAATGTCTCTTCTTTAACCTGGAACAGAACTGGGAACTTTGCAGTTCACTAGAGAATAGAATTGGAATGTTAGCACAGGGCTGTTTTTTGGAGCTTGGGGTAAGGGCAAGTATGATGAGAACCAAAAGTCACCAAAATTGAAATTCCCACGGGCAGGCTAGGCCTCACAGTCTGAGCTCCTAGACCAGTCTTGGAATCAAATGAAAACTGTGGAGCAGTGGAACTCTTGAATTTCAGCTTTCCACTCAATTGCTTCCACTTTGGAGTGAGCTTGGAACACACCAAACCTTATCCTAGCTCTGTTCAGGATGCTGTGAGGGAGGACTTGAGTACATCCAATTCTAGTAGAAGCCTTTATGGCCAAGGGTCATGAATCCACATTAAGCAACCCATAACACTGAGGACCCAAGGAATCTTGCATATCAGACTCATATTTTACTCATCAGTTAAAAGATGATTTTGGAGGGATGCATGGATGGCTCAGTGGTTAAGAGCATTGGCTGTTCTTACAGAGCACTGGGGTTCAATTCCCATCACCCACATGGCAGTTCACAACCATCTGTAACTCAAGTTCCATTCGATCTGACTCCCCCTCACTCAGCCGTGTGCAGACCAAACTACAATGTACATAAAATTAAAAAAAATAAAAGATAATTTTAAATACTATAGAATATCTTCAAACTTAGCACATATATTTTAATATTAAATGCTTAGTCAAATCAGCCAAGCTAGATTTTGTAATAATTCTTACTCTTATATTCGTGATATAAGAATCACAAAAGAGCTATGAGCAGACCAATCAGTTTACATTGCAAAGGAATGAAATGTAGATTTAAATAGAAACTTAAAGTGTAAAATCACAGAACGTTTCATCGTAAACCTCTAATTCCCACCATTGCCAAATATAAAAGTTGTATGATAGTTAGTATAAAGAGTAAAACAAAAATAGGTTATGGTACTTTATATAAAAATACCCAGTTTTGGTTAGAGCTCTCCAGATATTGAGCTACCAGACAAAACTACGTTTACTCTAAAGTAATAATAATATATAACACAGAGAAAAAGATAATGCTGGATATGCTTGATGCTATAAAAAGGCCCGTGCTTAGCATAGACTATTGGTCAACAATACAAATCTTTAGTTTTCCTGAATTTTGAAACCATTGATTTTGAATGCCACTGTATCATCTACAGAAGTTTATCCAAAACCCTTTTAAATTCGGATTTAATTCCCGAGAACTGGCTAGTGTTTAAGAGAATGACAAAAGAACTGCAGACAGATGAGCCTTAGCAAACCAGTGGCCATTGGCTTCATTTCTTGTCTCTCAGTGCACAGAAGCCTGGCATGACCATTGACTGGCAACTGAGTCTGTGCCTGCTGCTATGAATCCTCTGGATGCACCATGACTGATGAGACTCCTGGCTCTGACTCCAACCATACACCTGAGCATGACTTGAGCCAATATACTTGATATGCTCAGAGCCAGGTTCTGGCTGTGAAACTGCTTTTCAGATTACTCACTGGAAAACTAAACATGAGGTTTAACAACAACCCTACTTTTTATTCTTTTATTGGATTTTTTAATTTACATTTCAAATGTTATTCCCTTTCCCGGTTTCCCAGACATAAGCCCCCTATCCCATCCTCCTCCCCTTCTTCTATAAGGGTGTTTCCTTCTCCATTCACTCCCTCTCCCGATATTCCCTTACACTGGGGGGTCCAACGTTGGCAGAACCATGGGCTTCTCCTTCCTTTCGTGCCCAACAAGGCCATCCTCTGCTACATATGCATTTGGAGCCATGGGTCAGTCCATGTATTGTCTTTGAGTAGTGGTTTAGTCCCTGGGAGCTCTGGTTGGTTGGTATTGATGTTCTTATGGGGTTGCAAGCTCCTTCAGCTCTTTCAGTCCTTTCTCTGATTCCTTCAATGGATGTCCTGTTCTCAGTTCAATGCTTTGCTGCTAGTATTCTTCTCTGTATTTGACATGCTCTGGCTGTGCCTCTCAGGAGACAACTATTCCAGCTTCTGTCAGCATGCACTTCTTAGCTTCATCTATCTTATCTGGTTTTGGTGGTTTTATAAATATGGGCCAAATGTGGGGCAGGCTCTGAATGGCTGTTCCTTCAGTCTCTGCTCCAAACTTTGCCTCCATATCCCCTCCTATGAATATTTTTGTTCCCCTTTTAAGAAGAAGTGAAACATCTGCACCTTGGTCATCCTTCTTGAGCTTCATTTGTTCTGTGGATTGCATCTTGGGTAATTCGAACTTTTGGGCTAATATCCACTTATCAGTGAGTGAGTGCATATCATGTGTATTTTTCTGTGATTGGGTTACCTCACTCAGGATGATATTTTCTAGCACAACCCATTTGCCTATGAATTTCATGAAGTCATTGTTTTTGATAGCTGAGTAGTACTCCATTGTGTAGATGTATCACATTTTCTGTATCCATTCCTCTGTTGAAGGGCATCTGGGTTCTTTCTACTTTCTGGCTTTTATAAATAAGGCTTCTATGAACATAGTGGAGCATGTGTCTTTTCTGTATGTTGGAGCATCTTTCGGGTATATGCCCAGTAGAGGTATAGCTGGGTCCTCAGGTAGTACAATGTCCAATTTTCTGAGGAATCTTCAGACTGGTTTCTAGAGTGGTTATACCAGTTTACAATCCCACAAACAGTGGAGGAGTATTCCTCTTTCTCCACATCCTCACCAGCATCTGTTGTCACCTGAGTTTTTGATCTTAGCCATTCTGAGTGGTCTATGGTAGAATCTCAGGGTGTTTTGGATTCACATTTACAACCCTACCTTTTTAAAGTTAAAATGTGAAGAAAAAACAACAACAAGAAATCAGTGTTTGAAACGTAGGCTGACACAGTTGAGTAGAAAGGTGTGTCTGTATAGTCACTGTTTTGAAAAACAATAAAACAAGAAAGCTATGAATGCATATGCTGTCCTTGTGTTATCTATAAAATTCTATCACCATCTTTAAAGTACTCAGAGGGAAGATCATTAGCTTTAAGCACAGGAGAATCTGTGTACTTTTTTGTTTCAATGTGTCTTTCCATCTGTACAATGATTAAACACAGCTGGCTACTATGTAAGAAGGGTAAGGTCTCTTGTCATTGATGAATTATGAGTGTTAGAAGATAAACAGGTGAACAAAAATGACAGGCAAGTAAAACAGTAAATTTCTTCTTAAAATAACCCTCTACTAAGCCTCTCCTCCAGGACCCAAGCCACCGTTTCTACCATTTTTCTTCATCTGGGAAATTATTTCTTTATTTTAAATCAACTGTTCCTGTAAGTGATTTAATACTACAGTTAACATATTTTTCAAGCCTTCCATCCCCAGTTCATTTGTTAATCATGCTTGCTGGGTTATAATTGTGTATACTTTTAGCTAATTATGATAATCCATGCATGATGTTAAGGGATTCATTGAAGCAAATATGAACTGCAGGTTAGCTTTGCCTAATTTGAAATTGGTAGTTGGTTAAAAAAAAAAGAAAAGTGAGAACATTTACCATTCTTTTATAAATAGAAAGGTGAAACTACTAGTACACTTAAATTTCTGCAAACATATATAGTACAAAATTCAGTGATTACACGTGTTATGTAAAGCATTTTAATGATTTTTTAAATAAACCAAAGTATACTGTAGGTATCTACATTTTCTTCATTTTAAGAACAAGAAAGAATCTTGTTTTTCTGGCTGAATAAACCCAAGGCCTCGGGGATATCATTTTAGTGTCACTTCATGTCAAACCAATACATTAAAACCAGTGCTTCAAATATTCGAACCCACCAGAGCAAAAAACACTCACCAGAGTTAAAGGCAGGATAGCTGTGCTCTAGATTAGTCTCTAAGTGACAACTCTCCTATGACGAGTCCTGTGGATTCTCAGAGCAAATGAAAGAGCAATGAAATGGAAAGCGGCTATACTAGTCCTCTGATTATGCTTTAATATGCACAGACTCATCACGTTGTAATAACACAGGCTCCTCTATCAGTCTCTAATACTCCTAGCACAAGAGTGATTTCCTCTATTTTTTTTTTTTGCTTTTCTCTGTCTTCTGCAATTTGTCCCCTAAATCTATTTGTGTGGAACAAAGAGTGATTCTTCAGAACATCTGTAATACCCAGCTGCACACTGGCATTTGGATAGATGTGATTGATGGGGTCCAGGAAAGTAGAGTTACAAATGTGGCCCAAGGCCAGTTTCCCCCTTATTTCAACATCAGGAGACTGAAAGCCTGAGTCTTAAGTGTTTACTGGGATGGAGAGTCAGTAAGCAATTTCTAGCAAGCTGCAAAGAGTGATACTGATTGACTTAACCAGGGTTATTACCCACTGGTGTATCCACCTGACATATTCTACTTCTGAAGTGATGGATACTTAGTAATGAACAATATGTTGCTTACCCCACCTTTCAAATTCTCAGTAGTCTGTCTTCTTTTTACTCTCATGTGTTTTGCCTCTTGAAGATTGTAGTTCTTTGTTCTGTCTTAAGGCACCAGCAAAGGTGGAAGAAAATAACATCATTGAAAATAACATCAAGCTCCAGAAGCAGTACTCTAAATCCTTACAAAATTTATAAACCTACAAAATTTATGAGACTGCATACTCTGCACAGTGATTCGTAGATGACTTTTTATCCTTGCTCACATCTGAACATTTGCCTAACATTTAAATTCCATAGATAACTTTGTGAATTATACTTAAAAGCTATTTGAAATTAATGTTAGTTATGCAAACTCTTATCTTGACTTTTTTTCACAAAAACTTGAAAGGATAGCTAGACTTTATCACCAGGTAAGTGACAACCCGGAATTGTCATTGACATATGAAAAGGTTAACTTCTTAGATGACTGAGTTTTGGGGAATTTGCCCTTATTTTATTCATGGAAATACTTTATGTCAGAATCAAAATTTCTATAGTACAAAATCTATAAAAACCATATTACTGTTAATTTTATAGGAAGAGAAAAAATAGTCTTATCACTCCAAATAAAATTTAAAGGGTCCAAATCCTTTATTATTGATGTAAATGTGTGTAAATGTGAGTATGTATTCATGTGTGGAGGATAGAGGAGAGGTCAGATGACATGGCACAGGAGCCATCCCCTTGTTTTTGAGACAGGGTCATTTATTGGCATGCTAGTTAGTCAGCTTGGCCCAGGGATGCTCCTGGTTGCATTTCCCCAATGATTGGATTACACACAAATACTGCCATGTTGGGCTTTTTATGTCCTGTGAGGACCAATCTCAGGTCCTCAGCTCATAAAGCATGCTCTACACCATGCTATCTTCTCAGTTCTCTTCCTCACTACTCTTCCCTTCATCATTGCATTATAAGATTCATTAAATATTAATAGCGTGAAAGGTATTGCTTAGCTATTAATGAGTAATATTTTCCCAGGCTGTTTCGTATACAAATTTATTTTATTGGACTTTCTATTGTGCTTCTTTTAGATATAGTTTATCCTGCTTATTTTTCTCTTTTATTTTTCTATTAAATCGTTTTATTTATTTACATCCCAAATATTGAAACCTTCCATGTCCCCCTTTCCCAGAATTCTTTGCTTATCTGCCATCCATCCCCTTTCTTCTGAGAGAGTTCTCCCCCACTGTCTTACTTAAGATTTTACTACTCTCAACCGACATCATGACCAAGGCAAGTCTTATAAAGGACAATATTTAATTGAGCCTGGCTTACAAGTTCCAAGTTTCAGTCCATGATCATCAAGGCAGGAGCATAGTAGCATCTAAGCAGGCATGGTACAGGCAGAGCTGAGAGTTCTACATTTTCATCTGCAGGCTGCTATTTGAAGACTGACTTCCAGGCAGCTCTGGTGAGGATCTAAAGCCCAAGCCCACAGTGGTACGCCTACTCGAACAAGGCCACACCTCCTAATAGTGTCACTCACCACTCACCTATGCACCTACCTACTTAACCACACTTACCTACCGACCCACTCTCTCCTCATGCACATAACCAACCCCACTTCATACCCCCAGCATCCCCTGTCTCTGAGTCATCAAGCCTCAACAAATTTAAGCACATCTTCTCAGAGGCCAGACAAGGTAGTCCTCTAGTACATATGTACCAGGGGTGGGGAGCTGGGGTGGTAAGGGACACAGACCAGCCCATGTATGCTCTTTGGTTTCTGGTTTATTCTATGGGAGCTCTGAGGGGCCCAGTTAGTTAATACTGTTGTTCTTTCTTTGGGATTGCCAGTCCCTTCAGCCCCTTCAGCCCCTTCAGCCCCTTCAACCCCTTCAGTCCCTTCAGCCCCTTCAGCCCCTTCAGCCCCTTCAGCCCCTTCAGCCCCTTCAGCTCCTTCAGCCCTTCCCCTAACTCTTCCATTGGAGTCTTCAGGATCAGCTCAATGGTTGGTTGTACATATCTTAATCTGTCCCAGTCAGCTACAGGTAGAGCCTCTCAGAGGATAGCTATGTTAGGCTCCTGTCTGCAAGCACAACTTTGTATTAGTAATATTGTCAGGGTTTGTGGCCTGCCCATGGGATGGATCTCAAGTTGGGTCTGTCACTGGATGGCCTCTTTTCAGTCTCTGCTCCATTTTTGTCTCTTTGTTTTCTTTAGACACAAACAATTATGGGGCAAATTTTTTGAAGATGGGTGGGTGACCCCATCTCTTCACTGGGGACCCTGTCTATCTGCTGGAGGTAATCTCTTCTAACTCCATTTCCCCATTGTTGGGCAGCTAAGTTCATCACCACTAAATTTTGGGGGGCTTTAATATACCTGATGTCTGGGACATTCTAGAGGTTCCCCTGCCCACAACCCCTCCACACACAGCTGGATATTTTCATGCATTCTCCTGGCCCGCTGGGCTTACCTCCTGTCTCACCCATACCTGACCCTTGTCCTTTCTCCCTCCCTCCCCCCTTCTCCCACCCAGGCCTCTCCCTCCCTTTGTATCCCCTGAGTATTTTATTTCTCTTCTAAGTTGGATTAAAGCATCCTCAGTTGTGCCTTCCTTCTTGTTAAACTTCATATGGTCTGTGACTTATATCATGGATACTCTGAACTTTTTGGTTAACTCAGTGAGGTATCAGTGAGTACATATCATGCATGTCGTTTTGGGTCTGGGCTACCTCACCCAGGATGATATTTTATCGTTCCATCAATTTTCCTGCCAAATTGATGAAATAGCTCATACTGTAAGATTAAACAATTGACAAACGTGACTTCATGAAACTGAAGAACTTCTGTAAAAAGAAAACACTGAGGAAGCAATGTGAACATTGAGAAAAGATCTTCTTCACTAACCCTACATCTGCTTGAGGGTTAATATCCAAAATATACAAAAAACTAAGAAGTTAGGCAAACAAACAAACAAACAAACAAACAGAATGGGGTACAGAGCTAAACAGAGAATTCTCAAAAGAAGAACCTCAAATGGCCTGGTGGGATTGCAAAGTGGTATAAACCACTCAGAAAATCAACCTGGCAGTTCCTCTGAAAACTGGAAATAGTTCTACCTGAAGACCTAGATGTACCACTCCTGGGCATATACTTAAAATATACCCACAATACCACAAGCACACATGATTTTACTAAATTCATAGCAGCCTTATTTGTAATAGCTAGAATCTAGGAAAAAAAAACCAGATGTCTGTCAACTGTACAATGGACACAAAAAACATGGTTTATTTACACAATGGAATATTTTTCAGCCATTAAAAATGATGATATCATGTTTACTTTTTAATTAATTTTTTTTAAATAACAAAGCAGAAATGCAAAAGTCCTAGTATGCGGACAAAATAAATTTAAAAATGAACACATAAAAGCAGATGAGTATTCAATAAGATTTTATATGCAACTACAGTCCAAGGAAAATGGAGCAAAGATAGATAACTAATAATGAAGACACAATTATTGCTCACACTTAGAATCCAATAAAGCATTAATGCTTAATGTAACACCAGCCATGGTGTGTGCATAGATAAACTTTTTTGTTAAAAAATATGATAATCTGAGTTCAGATCCCTAGACTAACACAAAAGCCTACTAGTTACGCTTCCACTTTTAATCCAAGCACTGTGGAAGGAGATGTGGGTGATTTCCAGGCAAACTGGATAACAATATTAACATGGACCTCTGAACTCCTAACTTAGGAAGAATACCTGTTGAGTGATTAAAAAAAGAAAGAAAAATATAGAAAAAGTAAAAGAAAAACCAATGTCAACTTGAAAAAAAAACACCACCAACATATAACACATACACACACACACACACACACACACACACACACACACGTACAAATACAGCCACACAGCTATACATATGTGACACACATGCACACATAGATACAAATATGCATATTAGACATATTAGATACCACATAAACATATGCCAAGAACAATAATAATCATTAGAGCTAATAAATTTGAATAACTAAACCTAACTGGAATTTATTTATTTGTGAGATTATACTCATTTTTATAGAGAAAAAAGAAAAATATTTCTTGAATAAGTGAACTATGTGAGCTTTGAATACAATAAAGAAGTTTGTTTAAAAGTAAAAATAAATTTAAGTGAAGTTTAAAGAGAAGGTAGCACACTCAGATAACATTATTTTTTCTGCTTCTATGCTTGAAAAATGCCAGGATATTTTATGGCAATTACTGTGTAGACCCATTGCTTCTGCATTTCCGTTGTCATGATGATGTTAATTGTAAGGCATCCATCATGAATTTAAAAGGGCAAACATCATGGTCCATTTGAAAGAAGGTTTGATAATTTACAAGAAATAACAAAAATGTAAAGTCTCCACCAGACTGAGGATTCTTAACCCTTTTAGGCATAAACAATCTTATTTCCTTAAACTGAGACAATGAAAAGAAAATGTCAACTTCTTATTATCTTCAAAAGCCAAAAGTTTAACTTTTAAGGGATTACAAAGTATTTATAAATGAGTGAGATGCTGTACATAAGCAATTTTAACACTTGGCTAGATTTGAATAATTTATAGGTAGATTGCTCATTCATGAGTAAAATATTGTTTCTTAGCACCAAATCCTTCCATAAGATGGTGTTTGAATTCCAAACTGCAGCTGTCAAGAAAATCTACGATTAACAGTTTCATTTTATAATAACATTTGTGGTGCCTTGAAGGGGAATGGTCCCTCCCGAAAGGCTCATACATTTAAATGCTTGGTCCCCAGTTAGGGAAGCAGTTTGGGAAGGATTAGGATGTGTGGCCTTATTGGAGTCAGTATGGCCGTCTTGGAGAAGATATGTCACTGTGGTGGGGCTTTGAGGTTTCAAAAGCCCAGTCCAGGCCTAGAGTCTCTTTCCTCTGCCTCCTGCCTGTGGATTAGGATGTAAAAGTTGCCATTGACTGCTGCTGGGTATCCTGCCTGTGTGCTTCTTATGGTGATATTCATAGTGTAGCCCTCTAAAACTAAGCACATCTTCTGTTGAATTTTTTCTTCTGTAAGGGTTGCCATGCCTATGGTGTCTCTTTATTGCAATAGGATGGTAACTAAAACAGAAGTAGAAGTACATTACTTTTTCTAAAAATTCTTCTTTCATATATTACATCCTGACCTGTTTTTCCCTCCCTCCCTCCCTTTCCCCCAGTGTCTTGCTACCACCTCCTGTCTTCCAGAACCACTCCATCTGTCTCCCAGGGACATCCACCAAATGTGGCATAACAAGTTAGCATGAGAGAAGGCATTCCAACACATCAAAGCTAGAAAAGGCAACCCGGTAGGAGAAAAAGGGTCCCACAGGCAGACCAAAAAGTCAGAGACATACCTGCTGGCAATGTTAGGAGTCTCACAAGATCACCAAGTGACACAGTCTTAGCATGCATGCACAAGTTCTAGGTCAGACCCCTACAGGCTCCCTGATGGCTACAAGTCCTCCTGATTCCTGGACAGTTGATTCCGTGACCCATGTTCTCTTGGTGTCCCTAACTCCTCTGGTTCCCCCAATTCTTTTTTCCCTTCCTCCTCATCTGGAGAACTCCTCAAGTTCTGCCTAATGTTTGTCTGAGTGATTCGGCATCTGCTCCCACCAGTCTCTGGATGAAGTCTCTGGGATAACGATTCTTCTAGTTTCCAGTCCCATAACACATTGCAAGCAGGACAAACTAGGTCAAAGGTTTTAGAGCTGGATTGGTGTCCTTATCTCTCCACGTGAGGCCTGGCCTGGTTACTGAAGGTGCCCAGTTCAGGATCCATGTCCCCCATTACAATGAGTCATTGCTAGAATGACTTTTGTATAATTCCATGAAGATTCAGTTGCACTAAGGGCTCCACCTCGACCCCAAAATGCCCTCTAATTGAAGTCCTTTCTACCAGTATTTTCTCCTCAGGCCTGCCACCTGATCCCTTCTGTTCCCAACACCACCTTCTCCCAGTCCACTCACAAAATCTGTTCCATTTCCCCTTCCCAGGGAGATCTCTGTGCCCTCCTTCGGCCCTCCTTTCTGGATCTGTGGACCTTAGCAAGATTGTATTTTACTTTACAGTTAATATTCACTTCTAAGGGAGTAGATACCATTTTTGTCTTTCGGTGTCTGAGTTATCTCACTGATGATGATTCTTTTTTTTTCTACCTTCATCCATTTGTCTGCAAATTTCACACTGTCATTTTTTCAAACAACTGAGTAGTAATACTCTACGGTATAAGTGTATCATGTTTTCTTCATCTATTCTTTAGTTGAGGAATATCTAGTTTTTCTTTTCCAGTTTCTGGAACAAGCCAGCTCTGAATAGAGTTGAACAAACTTCCTTGTGGTATGGTAGAGCTCTCTGGAGAGGTATAACAGAATCTTGAAGTATATTGATTTCCTATTTTCTAAGAAACTATCATATTGACTTCCCAAGTGACTGTACAAGTTTACACTCCCATCAGCAATGAAGGAGTATTCCCCATGCTCCACGTCCTTACCAGCATGTGCTATAACTTGTACTTTTAATCTTAGCCATCCTGACAGGTGTAAGGTTAAATCTCCAGGTTATATTGATTTGCATTTCCCTTATGTCTAAGGATGTGGAACATTTCTTTAAGTGTATCTCAGCTATTTGGCATAATTCTGTTGAGAATTCTGTTTATATCTGTACCCTATTTTTAATGTTGATTATTTGGTTTGCTTATGTCTAGCTACTTCAATTCTTTCTATAATTTGGATATTGGCCCTCTGTCAGATGTGGAGTTGGTGAAAATCTTTTCCCATTCTCTAGGTTGCAATTTTCTTCTATCGATGGTGTCTTTTCTCTTACAGAAGCTTTGGTAAAACAGGAGTTTATTGTCCTCCTAGTGTGGCCTACATTTGATCAGGGGAAGTCTGCTGGCCATCTTTTTTTTTTTACTATTTTAGTCACAGTTAAAGGTATCGATATTCAATAATACTGCATAATATATTAATACATATTCATAGTGGAATAATTTATATGTGTAACATCTTTAGGATATAAAGCAGAGAAGATTAATATGACCCTTGTTCAAATACAACATACAAACTCACGAAGTTACATATTTTAAATTAATGGTGATGATGATGATGATGATGATGATGATGATGATGATGATGATAAACAGAAGTCAAAGGAAGCAAAGCAGAAGAGAGTAAGAGAGCTGAGGAGGAAAAAGGAAATGACACACCTACATCTGTTTCCCCTTCCAGCCTAAAGCCCTGAGAGTTCAAGACTTCAAGAATTCAGAGATAAAGGGTATGACCGTGTAAATCCCTTTCTTTTCCTAATTGACAGTTGATAGGGCCATTGTGTACTTACCCAAAGCAGTTAACTACAGTTGCTGTGAGCTAAGATGCAAAGGTGGATACAATCTACAGGATGATATCTCTCAGCCTTTCACCCTCACTTCCAGCTCTTATGTATATACCATTTTCTTTTCAGTAGTATTCGTTGAGGCTTAGAGACAGTCTTACAAATGTCTTTATTGTGCAAAAGCTCAGTTGCAATCACTTTATAATTCTCTGCATCAAAACAAAATGCTACCAATAAAAATGAACGTGAACCTGACATGCAAGCCAGACTTGCTAGTAGCAGGCATCCACAGTCATGAATGGAAACTCAATGTCACATAGCTACTAGTAAAACACTTGTCAGTAGCTAGCCATTAATCTACCCAGTAGCTACTTCTAAACTCCTCTTTCTGGTAAGCTCTCAGAGTGACAAATGGTTAAACATGGGGTCCATTCATACTGTAGAATACTGCTACATAGCAAAAACTAACAAGTTTTGACATATAACCCCAGGAAAGAAAACACTTACAGTTGGAATGAAATGAGAATAAGAAAAAACATATTTTCAAATATACAAAGAAAACACCACTGTATTGAAAATGAGTGAATTTCTAGGGCAATGACTCTCTGTCAGCCCGAATGAAATAGAGCATACACTGGAGATGGAGAATGGTTGTCTCTCCTGGTTTAACACACTAATTCTATCCAAAATAAATAGGGAAGGGATGCCCAGAAACAGAATCTCTCTAAAGTCAAACTAAACAGAGCTTTTTATGAAGATAATATATATGCTAGAATAGAATTTATTGTTAAGATATTGTTTATTAATTAATATTAATATATGAGGTGTGTCATAATTAACATTGTAAATCATGTTCTACTATCATTTGAATTCTCTGACTTCACTTTCCACAAGAAGCAAAACGCTCGATTCTGACTATTTAGCTGGTACCGTACTCAGTAGAACCTGTGCCTAGGCTAAAGAACTGCACTGCAGAATCATTGTTTTCCCCTATGTGTTCCCATAGAGTTAATTCACAATGTCTTAACAGGACAACACATACAATAAACTTTGGGAACATATATAAGTCAGGTACTTACTGTCTCCCTTTAAATATTTTATCAATATATTCTCCTCTTTTATTTCTCTTTTCTCAGTCTCAAAGATGAACACTTTAGCTCTGTTTAAAGATAACAGTACATATTTAAATAGAAGCCATATTGTTAAGTACCAATAATTATATACATGTTGTGTTAATTTGGTTAAATATAATTATTGTTTAAATGTCTCATTGTCATAAAAAGTATGACAAAAGCTCTTGTACCACATAGCATTCAAGTTGAACAGGGCTAGCATCTTCCCTTGCTAGATAACAAGAAAAAAAAATATTTTCCTGTTTTCTTCCCTCTTCTTTGTTTTTTCCCTTCTTTCCTTCGTTCTTTCATTAAATGATTAGACGCTGGTTATTAAATCCCTCTGTCATTTCTTTTCCTTGGAGTCCAGCTTTCAGGAATACATTCACGGCAAGTGTCTCTAATTTACAGATTATAACACAGTCACTTAGATGGTGTATAATGCAATAAAGGAAGATGGAGGGAACTAGCACTTCCGGTGTTCCTTGTTTCTGTGGTTTTCCATCAACAGTTCTGATCAAGCTATCTGTCCTCCATCAAACAGCATTGAATTTAATTGCTTTCTGAGATCTGAAGTCTTAGCTCAGAGAAAACAGTTTTTTCTAATTATCACTCTATCCATGTGTTTCTATCTGTGAATACTGGGAATTGTCCCGAAGTAAAGGATTCCATAGTGTAACTATAACTCATAAACAGAATTCAGATGATATATTTCAGCTTATAGAAAAGTGGGTAGTGTGGTTTAATTTTAGTCAATTTCCTATCTTTGATTTTATAGTCAACATCCAGTAAGAAAACAAGTTCTAAGCAAGAGACCTAGTATGTGGGTGTTTGCAGATTGAAAAGAAACTGACTGCAAGATATCCGGAAGCTTTTATGCCCATCTGGTAATACTTTTGGGTAATACCCAAAAGCTATGACCAGCTACAGTATGCAGAATTATGCTCCAAAGACTTATTCCACAGACTGCTCCTTGACAGTCTAAAACTGTTTCTGTTTTTGTTCAGTCTTAAATGAATACAGAATTAAAATCAGCACAGTGTGTACAAACACAAACATCTTAGACATTGGTTCCAGCTCTGCTGGTAATTAGTTACACAACAAAAAACATGAAGCTTAAAGTTCTTGGCCCTCACATTCTTCGTTTGCAAAAGGAAACAATTCTTCTTAACAAAAAAATCTGCTAGTGAAGTTTTTAAAACGGAATGTCCTTGAGAGAAAATGCTACTTACAGGAGGACCTAAATGGTTATATACCCCATTAACAACCTCCACCACAGGTTTTACATGTTGCAGCCCACCTTATTTGAGGTCATTCGTTTTCTGACACCATCCCATTTGATCATGGATGAACATCTAGCTTGAGAATAGATAATACATAACCAGGGCAATGTCCAGTGTTCTGGGTAGGAAATCTATTTAATATACACAAATGCTTTAGCTAGGAATAATGAAATGCATTGGATTTATTAGAGGTTTTGAGGGAGAAAAGAGAAGGGAGAAATATTGTACTCTAATTAGTATTAAGTTAATAATATCATATTTCTTATCTCATGTTGTGTATTCTTCATGTTGTATTATAATTATAATCGCAAACTGTAAGGAACATTCTTCTATTTTAGAAAAATGGCTGGAATTGAAAGACTCTGAAAGGCAGAGTTTATAAGAAGGCATAAATTCACAATATGATTGTATGGTGTTGTGAATATGCTTGGCCCATGATAAGTGGCACAATTGGGAGTTACCTCCTTGTTGAAGTAGGTATGGCCTTGTAGGAGGAAGTGTGTCACTGTGGGGTGAGCTTTAAGGTTCTATGCTCAAGCACTGCACAGTGTGAAAAAAGTCTCTCCTCCTGGCTGCCTACAGAAGGCAGTCACCTTCTGACTGCCTTTGGATCAAGACAGAACTATCATCTCCTTCTGAACTGTGCAGGCCTACAGGCTGCCATGCTTCCTACCACAATGATACTAGACTGAACTTCTGTAACAGTATGTCAGTCCCAATTAAATGTTATCCTTTATAAGAGTTGCCTTGGTCATGGTGTCTCTTCACAGCAATAGAAACCCTAACTAAGACAGATTGGGAAACAGCCACTGTCTTAGATAACACCATGTGATAGAGTGAGAATGGACAGTAAAAACTGTGAGAGATGTTAGCTCATGAAAAAGTTAGAAAATGAATCAGAGTGAGAAAATTGTCTGCAATAAATACTTCCATGTCCTACTAAGAGAGTCTTCTTAGGGTCTTTTCTCCTCCTGTGTGTTTTTCTTCATTTTCTGAATTTCATTTTGTGGTTCTTTGATAATAAATGATTCATTTGTTTTTTTCTGAGGGATGTAAAAAAATCTAGAGTTTTTAATTCAACTATGTTATATTGAAAGGGTCATGGCAGGATATGCCAGTGACAAGCTCCATACCCGCATAGATCTCAAGCAACTAATTTGGAAAGACTGGTAATTTCATGAGTGTTCAGAAAATATTTTGAACAGAACTGTCACAGGTATCACTTGACCAGGAGTTTCCTTCTCACATTGTCAATACTAGCACCAACCTGTAAAGATGATCTTTTATAATCCTCCTCAGTAACAAAAAGGGAAAAGAAAACTTGCATTTATATCATGTGTTCTAAAATTTTGTTGGCTTGAATTTTACATCTTTATTTCCTTCCAGTGCTTTAAACATGAGCATGTAATTTTTTTCAACTTCTTCTTCATGGTCAAGAGTTATATGTTTAAAAAATAATTTCAATTTTATTACTCCTGAATTTTAAATTAAATATACCTAGCTGAGTGAATAAATCAAATCTATTTAGGCTTTGTTAATAAGCATCTGTTACATGTCATCCCTGCTATATTTCTAAAAGCAAACCATGTTTTCTATATATTACACTGCAATTGGAACAAGGATGATTGATGAAGAGATCTGACAGCCTATGTTGAATTTTTTACTTCAGAAAAACAGCACCATATACAGGATAATGTGAGAGAGATACTCATATGAAAGCATGTCAGATTCAAATGAGAAAAGATATATCAATGTAGTTTTGACATAATTCATATAGGGAAAAGAAGAACAGAGATTGCAGCAGGAAAGACCAGGCAACTGCTTGTAAAACTCTAACTCTAGTCAGAATCTTAATGTTTATCATCATCATCATCATCATCATCATCATCATCATCATCATCATCATCATCATCATCATCCTCATTCTCATCATCCAGAGAAGGTATTTTCCATATAGCCCAGGCTAGCTTCAAAGACAACCATGACATCCTTTTTTCTGTCTTCCAAGTGCTGGAATTACAAGTGGCTTCTGTTTAGTCAACCCATTCCCTTTTCAGACCCAAAATAATTAAAATCTGAAGTTTGTCATACAAATATAAGCCACTTTGTTTCCACTAGGCTCTCTGTAGCCATGCCTTTTTGTCCCGACAAGTTTGAAGCTGTTACCACACCTCCAATGTGAGCCTGAAAGTGGGTGTGATTAAGAGGAAGAGGACCATCAGGCTACCAAAGGTTGGTCTGGGCTTCAGTATAATTTATTGAAGCATATGATATGAAAATTTTATAATGAAACACATTATTTTTAGAAATAATGTACATAAATGAGCAAGTTTCACTTACAAACAAAAGCAAAAAGAATAGAAAAGCTAAGTCTAACGAAGAGCCAGGAAAACTTCAGCTTCCTGCTTTGAGACAGATAAAATAGCTCTGAGGGCTTTGTTTCTCTTTTCTGATTGCTATTCTTACCAGCTCTCCTTCATTCGCCTTTTCCCCTAGTGGTTAGATATGTGGTCAGAAAATATTCTAATGAAATTACTCTTTCTGTGGAGAATCAGATTCTGATGTGTCTAGTATCTAGTCAATTCAATGAATCCACAGTAATGACCTCTTGAAAGGTTCCAGTATGATGATCAAGACGCCATCATCTTCTGCTTTTAGTCAGATCTATATTTGACTCTGTCTTAAGAGATTTCACAAGCCTAATCATATATAGTTTTTAAGGTGTGTATTCTGTTTTATGATTTTCTCTAAAAGGAACTAAAATAAAATAAAGAATTTATTGTTTGAGTTTTAAATTTTAACATGTGAGTAGCGTGCAGGTATACACACTGTAGATGATCACATTCCTGGGTAGCTGTGCCTCAGTTTCATTTCACAGAGTTTTTTTCCTCTGGTGAGTACAGGAGTCTTTGAACTTTGCCTTTGTCAAAATCTGCATCAGTTAGATTCTGAGTGTGTTTGAACAATGACAGATATTGTCAAGAGACTGAAGAGAAAGAAAGGGAAAGTCTGTGATAGGGAGTGTACTAGATATTACATTGCCATGACAGAAGCCCCTGACCTAAGCTCTTTTATTTTGATCACAATTTCAGATGTTTTAGTCCACAATTCTTGACACCAGTGACTTTTATTTCATTGTTTCCTGTAGTGAGACAGAATGTCTTCTTAGGGCAGGGATTATGGTATTATTCACCTTTTACACAGAGACAGACAGGGTGGGGACTGGAGACAGATAGACAGAGAAACATAGAGAGATAAAAGAAAGAGACACAGAGACAGAGAGACAGAGACAAAGAGATGCTGAGACAGACCCAGAGACAATGTGAAAACCTTCAAAGACTTGTTCAGAATAATCTGTTTCTCACAGCCAGCACTTACTTCTAAAGAATCCATCGTTTCCCAAATAGCAAAACCAGCTGAGAAACAAGGGTTCAACATATGATCCTATATGGGAATCCTTATATTCAAACCATAACATTCCACCCTTGGACCCAATTAGCACAAAATGAATTTTAATAAATCTCTAAGGACCTTCATTTTCTTAACAGTTTCAACATTCTCCGAAAATTCAAAGTCTTTTCTGAGATTCCTGGGAAGCTTTTCACTTTTTCATGTTTCTGAAATAAAAAACAATTTACAAATTTTCAGTATACTGTGGAGCAGAGTAAGAAGTTCTAATTCAAAAAGAATGAACTAGCAAAGAAAGTTGGACCAAGGAAACACGGAATACATCAAGGCAAACACTAACACCTATAGCTTTCAGTATTCTATATCCATGGCACATGGCAGTATGGCATGGGTTCTGATGGTATTGACAATGAATGTCCTTAATTTTCTCTGCATTTTTATCTCACTTGGCTTTTTTGCTTGGGCTCGCCCCACTTAATGCATTTATATTTCTTTTCCAGAAGCCACACATTTTTATCATCTTTACAACTTTGGCTTTCAACTGACACTTAGGTTTGTCCCTCACTGTTTGACACATTGTCCTGTTAGGGGCCACCTAGAGACTTTCTGTGTCTCTTATATACATTATCTAATGTGCATCAACTTCTTTGAAGTCCAGGTTGAAGCCTCCGGGAATATATAATTATTATATTTTAAATGAATGTGAAATGGGTATCATGTGGTGAACTTCAAGATTTGCCACCCGCTCACATGGTGTAAAAACTCATCATATGGAGTTACAGTTGTTAACACAAGCCAGTGTCCCCCACCCCAGGGGGACGTAGCTGTAACTGAGCAAGTGCTTAAATCATATTGGCCCAAGAACCATGTCTATGAGGCACTTTCTTAGTTACAGTTTTATACAGGAGGGCTCAGCTCACTGTGTGAAGTATAATCCCTAGGCAGGTGGATCTGTCAGTACAAGAAAGCTGACCAAACAGTAGGCCAGCATTCTCCTCCCATGTTCTCTGCCTCAGTGGCTGCCCTGAGGTTCCTGCCAGGGCTTCAATTTGGAGTGCAACCTGTGCCAAATAAGCATTTTCCTCCCTCAAGTTGTTTCTGGTCAGTGTTTTATCATAATACAGAGAACCAAAGTCCTGTAGACAATATCCCTGGTAGCTTCTGAATGACTATGTGGCAGATTCAAAGCAACACCATCCCAGGAACCTCTGTCGAAGCCTGGTAACCCTGCAGACTTCTCAAAACTTCTCTTCTCATTTTTTTTCAAACAACTTTACATACTTCTACACTTGGCACTGTGATAGGTAGAGGTTTCACTCTTTACTAGGTCTATAGGTGTCTTTCCTCCTGCCTCAAAAGTACTGCATATTTGTTAAATAAAATTGATGTTATCCAATGAGCAGCCAAAAAAAAAAAACCATATGCATACAAATAACTTTCAAAAAACTGAACGGGGTGTATTTCTGTATTGAGTTTTATGCACATATGTACATGCACACTGATAATTAAAGACAAAAGAAGACATTGAAATTTAAAGAAACTAAAGGGTACTACATGAAAACAGGGAGGGGAAATATATAGCACATAATTTCCACTACCCCACTTCAAGCTCCAGGCAGATCGCACTACTAGCCACTACCCTGGTTCCCTTGAATCCATGGATAAAAGACACACACATGCATACACACACACACACACACACACACACACACACACACACACACACACACACGCATACACACACACACACACACATACACACACAGAGCTCATCTTTAACACACCTTGTGGATCAGCGGTCGGGCTCTTCTAAGTGTGCCTTTTCCTTTACTCCTTGTTCAAAACCCTATTTCTGCCCTCAGCTTAGTTGAGTTCTTAATCTCCCATGTAGGGAAATGGCCAATGACCATTTCCCCTGAGATCTCACATGACTAGTGACTCTCTCTCTCCCTTAGAAGCATGGCAGATCCTTTTTCCTTTTCCTGCATCTTCTACCCTGCTTGTGGGAACCTGGAAATCCCACCCCTTTCTTACTATCCAACCATTTGCCACTGGTATCTTTATTGACAAATCAAAAAGCAATCAGGGATGAGGACCTTCAGCATCAATAAACATAGATCAAAGCATCAGAGCGACCACTACAGAAATAATTATTATATTATAATTTCAAAAATCAAAATAAATATTTATATGAAAAACGTATTTCCTTGACTCCAATTTTAAATGTGCATGTTTTTCAAATACTTCGGCTTCCTGATATATGGCCTCACTAAAACTCTTATTAACTACAGCCATCATAAACTATGCTACTAGGCTACTTCAGTACTGGTTTACATTATAATTTTCTCTGCTAAGTTTATTACTTCATCATACTCAGCATCCCACAGAATCTTAGGACAGGGACAAAATATACATTTCTTGGTGAAAAAACATAAATGAGTTCTAGTTGAGTTCCCACTAAGGTCTTCATGCCTACATAAAATTTTACAAGCACATTCTTTGATGTCAGCATTTCGGTTGATGTTCTAGTTTTCTGAGTTCCCACAAAAACATGTCTACTAACCCAAGTTTTTACCATTGTAGGACTTCTCTAGAGTGTTCCAAACTTTTATAATTCATTCCACAAAATGATGCCAAAGATTTTTGAACTAGGTGATCAGGTTTAATAACAACAGCGATTCCACTAACTTATTTTTGTTTGGTATTACTTTATTTTTTAATGTTAGTCAGATTTGCCATTGATGTAACAAAATATTGATGCCTGTGATCCTATGGCCCTTAAAGGGCTTGGCAATGGCCACTGTTGGTTGGTACTTGTCTTGATAAAGACCATGCATAACTCCTCCATATGCTGTGCCTGTCCATGATGATAGTGTGCCAGCCAAGGGCCTCACAGCGCTCCTGGTAGATGTCCAACTGGTACTTCAGCCAAACTTCATCACTCTCGCCCAGATGGTTGATGGCAAAAATTGTAGCAAACTTAGTTCACAAATTCACACAAAGGTTATGGGCTCCCAGATAGCACCCTCCTCCCTGTCTCCCTGCATGCAATAGATATGATGGTTGGCATTGTTTCTCCCTGTGGTGTATGCTATCCCACAAGCAGCTCCAAGGCCCTGGCTGAAGGAGTCAATGGCCACATTGGTGAAGAAATGTTTCTTCATTGTGTTTCTTGTTGCGCATCCAAGTCAGAGCTGATCTTCCTCAGTTTCAGCAGTTCTGCCTGGGGCTGGAAGCCAGCTTCAGCCAAGACTGTATACAAGATGAGAACTTCATGACTTTTGGAGAGCAGTGATCATTGTGAAGGTTTCAGAGACCCAGGACCTTTTAGCACATTGTATAAGACAGAAATGATCTCATCAGCACTACAGCATAATGTGGAGTAGTCTGAGCCTGCTGTGATAGGAACCTGGATGTAGCTGATGTGCAGGTGACTGGGTGTGTCCTTCAGAGCCTGTAGCTTCTGATGATCCGGCTTGTGGTAACTTTCCATTAGATCGTTTTATTTTCATTTCACTTTGATTCTCTGTAATAGGTATAGATTACTATTCCTTGGTTGTATCTTGGCATCAACAAAAGATCAGCTATGTTCTTATTTTTATCCCTTGCATGATTCTGAATCATCTTTTAGGATTTCACATTGCTCTAGTAAAACAGACATCAAAGACCATAATCACAGTTATGAAACATATAGTTCATGCTCATTAATGTGACAAAAAATAGTGTTACTGTTGCTAGGTCTGAAATTTTATGAAAAAGTTTGTTCCTTGATGATAGACTATAGAAAACAGATGGTTAACAGAAGAAAGCCATTTGGAAGTACATATGTTATTATTTTGGACATTTAGAAAGGGTTCTCTAGTCCATGGCACCATGCCATGGTCTAATTACCAATTGTTTATAACATTTTCTACTGGTAAATGACAGTGCCTTTTTTTGAGATTGTTCTACTTCTTAAAGTAATGTTTTAATTAATAATAGGGATTAAGATTTAAATTGATACCTACAAATATATGTATAAAATTTGTACAAACCCTTATATCCATATATGTGTAATATTTTTGCAAATATATGATCACTTTGATATATTTGGAAGGCACATAATATGTCATAATTATATTATGTACAATTCATAAACAGCATTTAAAATGTAGCTATATACTTTTAAAACCTCACATACTAAACCATTTTGATATACATTTAGTAATATACTTGAACTTCTACAAGTAACAAATGGAAAGTAAAAACTTGTTCCCTTGCCATGTTCTTGTCCAAGCGCCTATAAAAATTTTTGTCTGATCACCCCTATTCTATGACGACGAAAGCCAAATCTCTAAAAGCCCCACTTACATGGAAGGATTTATTTTTTCCACAATTAGAAAGCAGAAGGAGGAAGAAGACCACTCATATCTTTTTCATTATTACCAACAGCTCATGCTAATGATATTCATTAAGCCAAACCAAGCAGGAGAATGAGGAAATCATATCCCTAATTGAAGTAGATTTATTTTTAGGATGAAATTATCTTAAAATACATTTTCTTTTTAAAACACCAACTATCACTTTAAGACCTATAATTTACACAACTGATTACAGATGAGACAAGGCTTAGTTCCATGGAGGAATGAAATTAAACAACCATTAAAATCAGCCATATCACTTTTATAGTATTATTGTGACTACTATTTATTACATGAGTGGAGAAAATATGAAAGGGAGACAGAAAAATTATTCATTAAAGTTAATGGTTCATCCTGTCGCACCCACCTCGTCCGGCAAGGAAGACGCAACACGGTTGGATTCTTCTCAACAGCCTTTACTGCAGGACACCTTCTTTGTTGATACAGGGAGGCGGCGGCAGCCAGCCCTAAGTGTTACAGCTCCAAGTGTTACAGCTCCAAGTGTTACAGCTTTAAGTGTTACTGCGCCGAGCGGCAAAGCCGCTCGGCTTATATACACAAGAGTATGCTAATCCTTTTTCAGGGATTGGTGGGGCATGAGTCACCCCACTGCCATCCCAGCTACTTGTCCTCCAGAGATTGGCGCAGCATGAACCTGCATGAACCTCCATTAACATAGTAACACCCCAGCCATACTGATGTCAGGTGCAAAACCCCACGCATGCTCAGTACTGTTGTTAGGAGGGCACCAGATTCACCTCATTATCATACAGCTGCCGCGCCGCTCCCTACATCATCCTAGAAATTTCATTATTGAACTGACTACTTAAGATACCTTCTCTCCAAACCCTCTGGGTTAGAGCATCAGTCACATTTAATTATGATATATTCACAAAAATAAAATCATTTTAGAATTGTGTATTTGAAAGAAAAATACACACATATCAATAAATAATATTTTACAATATACATGAAAATTAACAACTCATCCACAAATAGCATACGTTTTAATATATTTCATAAGTAGATTCTGTATGTTAGAATTTTTCTGAAGTACATATTTATAATCCTTTGGGTATAGCTGGAAGATCAACTGACTCATAATTAGAGATTTGAATTTACAGTTCAGCTGGTGCTAAAACTATCTTGTAAGAGAATCTCTAAAATGGAGTTAAAAAATGCAAACTCAAATAATGATTTCAAAACCATTGATTTGATTATAAGTGTACCTATGTAGGGCAAATATCTTCATTGAAAATTATAAAAAAATAGGTAAAATATATAAAAGAAGTGTCCACAATACTGTAGAAAGAAGTTAGACCTCTGCAGTCTTTGAAAAGAAGGAAGATACAGTGATATATTTATTGAAGATACATATCAATTTACTGCGCAATGGAAAAAAACTCAAGCAAAAGTAGTATTCATAACAGGATGAAAGACAAGGAAAATGTAAAGCAGAAATTAGAGATTACTCACAAAACAAAAATATTCAAAATTAGAGAAAAGGGATTATGAGTGAGCACAACACCCTATGGCCAATTCCTCCTTAGATTGATACTTAATTCCTTACCTTTTTTCCTTTTTGCTCCCCCTTCTAAGAAGGACTGAAGCATATGCATTATTGTCATCCTTCTTTAGCTTCATGTGGTCAGTAGACTGTACTTGGGTATCCCAAAGATTTGAGCTAATATCCACATATCAGTGAGTGCATACAATGTGTGCTTTTTGTGATTGGGTTAAATCACTCAGGATGATATTTACTAGTTCCATCATTTTGCCTATGAATTTCCTGTAGTCAATGGTTTTAATAGCTGAGTAGTACTCCAATGTGTATATGTACCACATTTTTTATATCCATTCCTCTGTCGAGGGACATCTGGATTCTTTCCAGCTTCTGGCTATTATAAATAGGGCTGTGATGAAAATAGTTTGTCCTTGTTATATGTTGGAGTATCTTTGGTGTATAGGCCCAGGGGTGGTATAGCTGAGTCTTCAGGTAGTGGGATGTCCAGTTTTCTGAGGAACCACCAGAACGATTTCCAGAGTGATTGTACCAGCATGCAATACCACCAAAAATGGAGAAGTGTTTCTCTTTCTCCACATCTTCACCAGCATCTGTTGTCACCTGAGTTTTTGATCTCAGCCATTCTGACTGGTGTGAGGTTGAATCTCAGAGTTGTTCGGATTTGCATTTTCCGGATGACTAAGGATGTTGAACATTTCCTTAGGTGATTAAAGGCCATTTGATAGTCCTCAGCTGAGAAATCTTTATTTACCTCTGTACCCCATTTTTAAAGAATGTTATTTGATTCTCTGGAGTCTAACTTCTTGAATTCTTTGTATACATTGGATATTGGCCCTCTATCAGATGTAGGATTGGCAAAGATCTTTTCCCAATCTGTTGGTTGCCATTTTGTCCTAATGACAGTGTTCTTTGCCTTACAGAAGCTTTGTAATTTTATGAATTCACATTTGACGATTCTTGATCTTAGAGCATAAGCCATTGGTGTTCTATACAGGAAATGTTCCTCAATGCCCATGTGTTTGAGGCTTTTCTGTACTTTTTTCTTTTATTTGTTTGAGTGTATATAGTTTTATGTAGAGGTCCTTGATCCACTTGGACTTGAACTTTGTCCAGGGCAATAAGAATTCTTCTACATGCTGACAGTCAGTTGAACCAGCACCATTTGTTGAAGTGCTACCGGATGGTTTTAGCTCCTTTGTCAAAGATCAAGTGACCATAGGTGTATGGGTTCATTTCTGGGTCTTCAATTCTATTCCATTGATCTACCTGCCTGTCTCTGTACCAATACCAATACCATACACTTTTTACCACCATTGCTATGTAATACGGCTTCAGGTCAGGGATGGTGTTTCCCCCAGATCTTCTTTTATTGTTGAGGATAGTTTTTGCTATCCTGAGGTTTTTTTTTTTTTTTGCTATTCCAAATAAATATGCAAATTGCTCTTTCTAACTCTATGAAGAAGTGTGTTGGAGTTTTGATGGGGATTGGATTGAATCTGTAGACTGCTTTTTGCAAGATGACCATTTTTCCTATATTAATCCTGCCAACTCATGATCATGGGGTATTTTTCCATCTTCTCAGATTTTCTTAAATTTCTTTTACTTTATACATTTTATTGGATATTTTTATTTACATTCTAAATTTTATCCCCTTTCCCAAATTCCCATCCATTAAACCCCCCCTATTCCATCCTCCCTCCCCCTTCTTTTATGAGGGTGCTCCCCACTGAACCACCCACCCCTTCCTGAATTTCCTCTACACTGGTGGATCCAGCCTTGGCTTCTCCGTCCATTGGTGCCCAGCAAAGCCATCTTCTGCTACATATGCAGCTGGAGCCATGGGTCTGTCCATGTGTACTCTTTGGATAGTAGTTTAGTTCCTGGGAGATCTGAGTCGGTAATTTTGTTCTTATGGGGTTGCAAACTCATTTAGCTCCTTTAGTCCTTTCTCTAACTCTTCCAATGGGGAACCCATTCTCAGTTTAATGGTTGGCTGCTAGCATTTGCCTCTGTATTTGTCATGCTCTGGCAGAGTCTCTCAGTAGGGGCAGAAGATACCATAGAGTTTTGATGGATATGGTAACCCGGGCAGGCATTTGTGTTCTCTTAGGTTCTGTATGACATCTGCCCAGGATATCTGGCTTTCAAAATCTCTTGTGAGAAGTCTGGTGTCATTCCTATAGGTTTGCCTTTATATGTTACTTGACATTTTCCTCTTACCGCTTTTAATATTCTTTTCTTGTTTTGTGCATTTGGTGTTATGACTACTATGTGATGGGAGAAATTTCTTTTCTGGTCCAATCTATTTGGAGTTCTGTATGCTCCTTGTATGTTCATGGGTATCTCTTTCTTTAGATCAGGGAAGTTTTCTTCTATAATTTTGTTGAAGTTATTTACTGGGTCTTTATGTTGGGAATCTTTGCTCTTGTCTATACCTATTATTATTAGGTTTGATCTTCTCATTATGTCCTGGATATCCTGGATATTTTGCATTTGGAGCTTTTTGCATTTTGCAGTTTTTTTGACAGTTGTATCAGTGTGTCACTCTTCTGCTCCTGAGACTCTCTCTTCTATCTCTTCTATTCTGTTGCTTATGCTTGTGCCTAAGACCCCTGATCTCTTTCCTAGGTTTCCTATCTCCGAGATTGTCTCCCTTTGTGATTTTTTAGTTTTTTATATGCTGGATGGTTTTGTTCAATTCCTTCAACTATTTGGTTGTATTTTCCTATAATTCTTTAAGGGATTTTTGTATTTCCTCTTTAAGGGCTTCTACCTGTTTATCTGTGTTGTCCTATATTTCTTTATGGGAGTTATTTACGCCTTTCTCAAAGTTCTTTAACATCATCATGAGTTGGGATTTTAAATCAAAATCTTGCTTTTCCAGTGTGTTGGAATGTCTAGGGCTTGCTGTGGTGGAGAAACTGGGTTCTGAGGAAGCCATGTAGCCTTGGTTTCTATTGCTTAGGTTCTTCCCCTTGCCTCTCACCATCTGCTTATCTCTGGTGTTAACTGGTCTTGCTGTCTCTGACAGTGGCTTGGCCTTCTTGTAAGCCCATATGTCAGCAATGCTGGGAAACGAGCTCTCTCCCAGTGGGATCTGGGTACAGAGAGCTGTGGCACAGGGTCAGCTCTGGGCACAGGCAGAAACTAGAAAGATCCTGTCCCAGTCTGCTCCTCGATTCTGATTCCTGTGTCCTGAGGGCTCCAGTTGGTTCTCTCTTGAGTCAGGAATGTAAGCTGAAATGGTAACATTATTTCTTTAACACAAAAAGATTCTCTTATAAAATGGTCTCAAAAAACTCAACGCACAAAATCTTGCACTTTAGAATGGACTATACATTTCAACTCATTCAATTTTCCTAGTAATATCCTATCTAGCTATGACTTCCTAACTCAATATCATACTCAGAATTATTCATGCTGTTATTTGATTTATGTTAGGATTCCTTCAATCTTAATTTTAATTAGCTTGTCATAATTGTACATACGTGTGGAATAAAACAAAATGCTCAAATATATAGATATGAATATTTTATAAATCAGAGGCATTTATTTTTCAGATTGTTTTTAGTAAATTTCATTTTGTATTTTAATTTAATTCCTCCACATGGTTTCTATGGCTTTTTTCATGTATTCATACTGATTATCAGGCTTTTGAGGGATGGAAAACTGCCTAAGCAGTCCTGTGTTATATGGGATAGAATGTCCAGACACATTTAACCTTTCTTTTCTCTTAGTAATGACAATTTGACTACATGAGAGTTAGTTTATCGCAAAGTTAATTTTCTTTTAATAATTATTTTCAGGATTGATATTGTAATTAGAATATGTATAAAAACCCTATCCACCCACATTTTCATTGTTAAACTTTGCAATTATTTTATCTTTTCTCTTTTTTCCTCACTGAACACAAATAATTAAAATTTTCAAATTTATCACTCTATATGTGTAAATTCTACTATATTAGTTTTTCTATTCTTATTTATTTGTCTACATATGAATTACATTGAAAATATGCATTTAGGTATTCTCATTTTCTTTAAATGGTTGTAATACAGTCATGAGTTTTTATGGTCATTACTAAGGATAATTTAGCTATTAAACTTATTCTATACTAGCCTGAGAAGATTCTATTTCAAGTTGCACTAATCACACATCATTTACTGCTTAAAATCCCTATCGATACTGGAAGAAAAAGATTTTCTTATGTATTCATTATGAAACAATGAATACATGAAATGTAACATTTTTCTCTACTTACGTAATTTCTGCAAAGGAATATTTGGTATGTTAATATATTTTAGCACTTCCTAATTTTATACACAATGTGAATTTTAAGCTCATTTGAATTTCTGTCTCAGCACTAGGATTAATCATCCCGGAAAAAAAATATTGATATTGCTGATTTTCTATTTTTCTTACCACAGTAGAACAAAAATGCAATAATGAATTGGGAAAATAAAAAACTTTTATAGTATTCTTTATAACTTTGAAAAATCTGGATTTTTACATCGTTCAACTAATTAGTTGTATGGAAATGGCATGTAATATTTGTTTTGGTTCATGTCTTTAAAACTTCTTAATCTATGAAACAATTTTGCTATTTATCAAATCATCAAGCATTAATATAAATGAATCTTGAAGTTAGTACCTGAGAACCTGAAACTTGGTTAGAATGGAGTACTTATGTACAACTTTTATTTTACTTTTTATTTTTTTTTTGATATTACTGAAACCTAGGCAAGAGATATAGCCTGAGGTGTTCATGAACTAAATAGAAAGACTCCATCTCAAAAGAAAACAAGTGATTAACTTGTTATTGATAAAAGTGTTTAAATGTTTCACTTATAATTTGTGATATTTAGAAATAGTGGCACAACTCTACACTGGAATTCTACCTATAAAATATTTTTTTCATAAATGAAAAAGTATTGTAAAATGAATGGCTTCATTCTAAAGATTCTATGTATTACTGGGCTCCAAGCATCAAAATTAGAAGATGGCAAACAAGTAAGTTGTTATCAGATCTTGTAATGGAAAAGGCGTATTTCTTAAAGGTAGACATAAAGATGCTTTAGAGAGTTTTGAATCCTCATCATGCTAGTCTTTAATTTGTAAATGTGCTAAGATTTTATAGATCTACATCCCCTTATTATAATTTTTATGTAACTTAGGTGATATTCAAATATGATCTGTACTGGAGCCAGTGGTACTTTAGTAATATCATTTTATACATTACTCTGAATGTTGGTCACAAAATCATTCTTTAGAAAATGTTGTCTATGTGAGACAGGAGATGAAGAGGACAAAGAAGCATTGTTTTTAAAATATTAGTGGATTTTACAATTTTAAAAGTTTCTACAACTGATGTCTCCATACACTTCAGAAATAAGGCCTAGAGGCCCTTGGCTTAAAGTAAACAAATGCTTCCTCCCTAAGGAGTAGCTTTCATGGTGAAAAAAAGAAAAAGTAAATAAGAAAGAAAGAAAGAAAGGATTGATTCACCATGAAAGTTTTCAAAGAAATGAAACAATCAACAGTCAAAAGTGGTTATGATCTCTGTGAACCATGACAAAGACCATCATGGTAGGTGTGGTAACACTAAGGATACAATAATGGTACACACACACCCTGAGAGCAACCAACAACTCTCTAATTGGACTTATGACTTGCTCAATAAGAGATGAACCATGTCCGGTACCAGAAACCTAGACATATACCCATGGTTGGTGAAGTCAAGTGTCTTGGTAGAAACTCAACAAAAATTGCTTCACTAAGTCACCACAATCCATGACTATAGTCTAAATATTTTCCTTATAACCTCAGATAATTATGGCCCCCCACTCACGTGTTAAGAAAACCTTCTTTGATACAGAAGAGATACATTTCAGAAGACCACACCAAATTAAAATAAAGAGTTGTGGAACCTGGTCCCCAGTGAATACATCTATCAAACACCTAAAGCTTATAGATCATTGCAGAAGAGGCATAGAAACTGTAAGACCCAGAAAAACTGTTAGTTTTCTGTGAGACTGTGACTCCTACATATGCCAAAAGCTACACCTATATAGTCTGACCAATTTAACTGCCTTAAGAAGTAATTTTTCCCAGAGAAGAGCACAGCAACTGGTTACACTGCACCAAAAAGTCAGTCTTAAAAGCATACATACAAGTGATATTATACCTACTGAGAAAGTAGGTTATATTTATTTATTTGGTTATATAGATAGGTAGATAGATGTGTAAGTAAATGCGTGTATTATATAATATCTATGTATGTATGTATGTATGTATGTAAAAGCAATTTTTAAAAGTGACCAAGGGGGTTGGGGATTTAGCTCAGTGGTAGAGCACTTGCCCCTAGCAAGTGCAAGGCCCTGGTTGGTCCCCAGCTCTAAAAAAAAAAAAAAAAAAAAAAAAAAAAAAAAATTTGAGGAAAAGTAAGGAGTTGTGTAAGAGAAAGTATAAAAGAATAAAAGGAAGATAACATTATGTAGTTATTTTATTATTTCAAAAAAATAAAATTAACAGATTCATGGCTTTGAATGAGTTAAAGATTTAATGGTGTAACTGCTCTGACACCTAGGTTTGCTCATGCAAGCTGGATTACGGGTAGTCAGAAGCACAATCTTAATGCTCCTTAAATATCAACTTCAATATATTTAACTATCTGCCATTCTTTTTCGTGATTGGAAACCAATAGTATTGTTGTTTTATTTGTTGCTATGCAACCAAAATACCATCCTTTGGAAGTAGCCCACCTGTGTTCACTTAGCTACCTAAAAGCAAGATACCTTTTCTATGTAGATTGTGGTATCAAATATGTTTCCCCTACCGGCATTAAGCAAAGGTCAGGACATGTTTGTGGAGGTTACACCATTTTATTTCATTGTAATCTGAATTCCATACTACTTGGAACCAACTTTCATTTTTATATCATGTTGTTTGTTCAAAGAATTTCACTTTCAACCAGTTTTCCTTTTAGAAATTCCAGAATCTCTAAATTTTAACCTTATTATTTAGCTATATCTTCAGCTCATCTTTTCTCTAATAATTATAACCTGACACTGCCATCTTCAAGAGTTTTTCATCTAGTCAAATAGAGAAATTTATTTTTCACTTGATCTGATTTTTATTAATACAGGTGAACTTGCAGTTTCTAAGATAAAAGGTTCTAAAATTATTTCCTAAACTCCAACACAAAGTGTTTACCAATGTGTTTCTAAAATCAAATATTTTTATGACATGAAATAGAGGTAATAAATTGAAATTTTTCTTTATTTTTCTAATTCTCATACAAGATCACAGATTTTTCTATGGAATGTTCATTTGTAGGTTTTGTTGAGCTCTCCTCAATTCTATACATTCCTCTCTCCCGTCTTCCTGGCCTCCACTAATGATATACCTTTCTGCTCATAGTCTTCTCCCTTTCTGCTCAAATTACATGTTATAGAAGATACACACCTCTTCCTTACAGCATCTTCTTGCACACAGTATAAGTAGCTTGTAATTGACTGGGCTCTAAGCATTCATACTCCCCAAAAAACTATACAAATGATAATTAGCAGCTACTATCTGCACATGAAGAAACCAAATATAGTAGTTGTCATTTTAAACTCGACTTACCTTACTGGACATTGAATATTTTACAGTTTCATCAATATTTCGCAATTTCATTGTCCATACAATAGAATAAAGTTTTACTATATACCATATATCATATTTTCATTATTCTTTCATCTGTTGAAGAATATTAGACTGGTTTCCCATTAAGATTCAGAGACCACTGCCTGCCTGCATTCCTTCCACTAGAGAGGACAGCTTTTGTGGGTTCAAAAAAAATTTAATTGAAATCCCCTTTTCTCATAAACATTTCCATTCTGAATGGGGGTAGAAGGGAAGTAGCTATAAACATGGATGTGCAAATATCTCTGTGGAAAGATAAAGAATCCTTTGGGCATGTGTCTAGTAGTAGTATGGAGATGCCGTAAAATAATTCATTTTGGAGATTTTGGAGAAGCTGCTACTTTGATTTCTACAATGGTTTACCATCACATTAACAGTAAATAAGGGTTACCTTTCCGGAATATCCTTACCAACATTTGTTGTCTTTTGTCTCTTTGAGCAGTCCTGTTGACTTAGAGTGATATAAAATCACAAAGTAGTTTTAATTAGCATTTACCTGATAGCTAAGGATATTGAACACTTATTAAGCATTTTATTGATCACTTGTATTTCTCCTCCTTAGAACCATCTTCTCATTTCATTAGACCATTCATTAATCAGAAGTTTTACTACGTGGGTGTTTATTTTTATGGTTTTGTATGTATTTCAGGTAATGTCTGAAGGAAAACCAAGACAGACTATCTTATATTGTGTAGGTTGTCTATTCACTTTTTCTATGGCTGTGAAAAAGCTTCTCCATTTCTTGTGCTTTCATTTATCAGTTCTTGAGCAATTTCTTGAGTACTGGGAGTCTAGTTAAGAAATTCTATCCTGGCCTGTTCCTGGAGCTAACCTTGTCCCACAGGTCTCTGTACACAGATCCCTTGGGGGAGAGAGCAGGACTCTGAGAAGTGCGGACAATCCTGAGAGCACATGGGAGACCACCACTTCTGTTCACATTCCTGGCCCAAGAGGAACCAGCCTGGAGCCCTCAGGACACAGGAACTGAGGAACACTCAGGGACAGGATCCCATCTGTTTCTGCATGCTCCTGGAGCTGAACCTGTGTCACAACTCCCTGTATCCAGATCCCTCTGGGAGAAAGCAGGTCTCCAGGAGTGCTAACACACAGACTTACAGGAGAGTCAAGCCATTGTCAGAGACAGCAAAACCAGTTAACACCAGAGATAACCAGATGGAAAGAGGCAAGCACAAAAACATAAGCAACAGAAACCAAGACTACTTGGTATCATCAGAACATAGTTCTCCCACCACAGCAAGTACTAAACATTGGAAAAGCAAGATCTGGATTTAAAATTACATCTCATGATGATTATAGAGGACTTTAAGAAGGACATAAATAACTCCCTTAAAGAAATAGAGGACAACACAGGTAAACAAGTAGTAGCCCTTAAAGAGGAAACACAAAAATCCTTTACAGAAAAGGTATTACAGGAATTACAGAAAAACACAGCCAAACAGGTGAAGGAATTGAAAAAAACATTCAGGATATTAAAAAAGGAAAGAGAAACAATGAACAAAGCACAAAGGGAGACAACCTTGGAGATAGAAAACCTAGGAAAAAGATTAGGAGTCAAAGACACAAGCATTGCCAACAGAATAGAAGAGATAGAAGAGAGAATCTCAGTAGCAGAAGATACCATAGAAAACATTGGCATAACCAACAATGAAAACATAAAGTGCAAAAAGCTCCTAACCCAAAACATCCAAGAAATTTAGGACACAGTGAGAAGATAAATCCTAAGGATAATAGATAAAGAAGAGAGTGAAGATTACCAATGTAAAAGGTCAGTAAATATCTTCAAAAAATTATAAAAGAAAACTTCCCTAACCTAAGAAAAGAGATGCCCATAATCATATAAGAAGCCTATAGAATTCCAAAAAGATTGGAGCAGAAAAGAAGTTCCACCTATGAAATAACAGTCATAACACTAAATGCACAAAATAAAGAAAGAATATTAAAAGGGATAGGGGGAAAAAGTCAAGAAACATGCAAAGGCAGACCTATCAGAATTACCTCAGACTTCAGAACAGAGCCTATGAAAGCCAGAAGATAGTGGGTAGATGTCATACAGACCCTAAGAGAAAACAAATGCCAACCCAGGCTACTATTTCCAGCAAAACTTTCAATTAAAATGGATGGAGAAACCAAGATATTCCATGACAAATCCAAACTTACACAATACCTTGCCACGGATACAGCCCTACAAAGAAAGAAAGATGAAAAAACTCCAACACAGTGAAGGAAACTACAACCTAGAAAAGGCAAGAAATAATCTTCTGCAACAAAACCAGAAGAAGAGAGCCACAAAAATATAATTCCACCTCTAGCAACAGCAACAACAACAACAACAACAACAACAAAAACCAGTAAACGACAAATACTAATTCTTAATATCTCTTTATATCAATGGGCTCAATCCCCCCAATAAAAAGACATAGACTAACAGACTAGATATGTAAAGAGGGCACAGCATTTTGCTACATACAGGAAACGTACCTCAGTGACAAAGACAGACACTACCTCAGAGTAAAAGGATGGAAAATAATTTTCCAAGCAAATGATCCCAAGAAACAAGATGGAGTAGCTATTCTAATATCAAATAAAATCAACATTCAACCAAAAGTTATCAAAAGATAAGGAAGGACACTTCATATTTATCAAAGGAAAAATCCACCAAGATCAACAAACAATCTTGAATATCTATGCGCCAAAGGCAAGAGCACCTACATTCGTAAAAGAAACCTTACTAAAGATCAAAGCGTACATTGCAACTCACACAATAAAAGTGGGCTATTTCAACATGGCACTCTCATCAATAGACAAACCCTGGAAACAGAAACTAAATACACAGTGAAACTAACAGAAGTTATGAACCAAATGGATTTAATAGATACCTCAAAACATTTCACCCTAATACAAAAAAAAAAAATGTAACTTCTTCGCAGCACTTCATGGTATCCTTTCTATAATCAACCATATAATTGGACACTGAACAAACCTCAACAGATACAAGAACATTGAATTAATTCCAAGTAGTCTATCAGAGCACCGCAGACGAAGACTGGTCTTTAATAACAACAAAAACAACAGAAAGCCCACATATATATATGGAAACCAAACAACTATCTACTCAATGATAACTTGGTCAGGGAAGAAATGAAGAAAGATCATACACTAGCAGCTTAACAGCACATCTGGATGCTTGAGAACAAAAAGAAGCAAATACACCCAAGAAGAGTACATGTCAGGAAATAATCAAACTCAGGGCTAAAATCAAACAAACAGAAACAAAAAGAACTATACAAAGAATCAACATCATTAAGAGCTGGTTGTTTGAGAAAATCAATAAGATATATAAACCTGTAACCAAACTAAACAGAGAGCACTGAGACAGTATGCAAAGTAACAAAATCAGGAATGAAAACTGAGACATAATAAGAGAAACTGAGGAAAATTTAAAAAATCATCAGCTCCTACTACAAAAGTCTATATTCAACAAAACTGGAGAATCTAGATGAAATTGATAGATACCAGGAACCAAATTTGAGTCAGCATAGATAAACCATCTAAGCAATTCATAACCCCTAAGGAAATAAAAGCAGTCATTAGAAGTCTCCTGACCATAAATGGCCCAGGACCAGATGGCTTTAGTGCAGAATTCTATCAGACCTTCAAAGAAGACCTAATATTAATACTTCTCAAACTATTCCACAAAATAGGAAAATGAAGGAATGCTACCCAATTCTTTTCATGAAGCCACAATTATACTGACACGAAAACCACAAAAAAAAATCCCACGAAGAAAAAGAACTTCATAACAATTTCCTTTATGAATAAAAGAGCAAGAATATTCAATAAAACTCTCACAAACCAAATCCAAGAAAAACATCAAAACAATCATTCACCGTGATCAAGTAGGCTTCATCCCAGGAATGCAAGAATGGTTCAATATATGAAAATCCATCAATATAATCCACTATATAAGCAAACACAAAGGAAAGAATGAACATGATCATCTCATTAAATGCTGAAAAGCCTTTGACAATATACAACACCATTTCATGATAAAAGCATTGGCGGAATCAGGAATTCAAGGTCCATACCTAAATATAATTAAAGCAATATACAGCAAGCCAGTAGCCAACATCAAATTAAATGGAGTGAGACTCAAAGCAATCCCATTAAATTTAGGGACGAAACAAGGCTACCCACTATCTCCCTACCTATTCAATATTGTACTAAGTAATAAGTTCTAGCCAGAGAAGTTAGACAATAGAAGAACAAAGGGATAAATTGGGAAGGGGGAAGTCACGATGTCATTATTTGCAGATATGATGTTATACATAAACAATCCCATAATTTCTACTGGAGAACTCCTACAGCTTATAAACAAGGTCAGCAAGGTGAGTGGATATAAAATATAAAACACTTACAAATCAGTAGTGTTATTCTCATCAAAGGATAAAAGGGCTGAAAAAGAATTTAGGGAAACAACACCCTTCACAATAGTCACAAATAACATAATAAATGTTGGTAGGACTCTAACCAAGCAAGTGAAAGATCTGTATGACAAGAACTTCAAGTCTCTGAAGAAAGAAATTGAAGACTTCAGAAGATGAAAAGATCTCCCATGCTCATGGATTGGCAGGATGAGTATAGTAAAAATGACCATCTTACCAAAAGTAATATGCAGATTCAATACAATTCCCACCAAAATTCCAACTCAATTCTTCATAGAGTTAGAAAGAGCAATTTGCAAATTCATTTGGAATAACTAGAATAGAGAAAACTATTCTCAACAATAAACTTCTCAACAAAGAACTTCTGAGGGATTCATCATCCCTAACTACAAACTGTATTACAGAGCAATAGTGACAAAATCTGCATGGTATTGGTACAGAGACAGGTAGGTAGTAAATGGAATAGAATTGAAGACCTAGAGATGAACCCACACACCGAAGGTCACTTGATCTTTGGCAAAGGAACTAAAATCATCCAGTGGGAAAAGATAGCATTTTCAACAAATGGCACTGGTTCAGCTGGAGGTCAGCATGTAGAATGCAGTTTGATGCCTTCTTATCTCCTTATAAAAAGTTTAAGTCCAAGTGGATTAAGATCCCTCACATAAAAGCAAATGTACTGAAACTAATAAAAGAGAAAGTGGAGAAGAGCTTCGAACACATAGGCACAGGAGAAAATTTCCTAAACAAAACACAAATGGCTTCTGCTCTAAGATAAACAATTGACAAATGGGTCCTCATAAAATTACAAAGCTTCTGTGAGGCAAAGGACACTGTCAATACAACATAATGGCAACCAACAGATTGGAAAAAGATCTTTACCAAATCTACATTTGATAGAGGGCTAATATCAGAAACACAAAATGAACTCAAGAAGTTAGATCCCAGAGAGCCAAATAGTCCTATTAAAAATGGGGTACAGAGGTTGGGGATTTGGCTCAGTGGTAGAGCGCTTGCCTAGCAAGCGCAAGGCCCTGGGTTCGGTCCCCAGCTCCGAAAACAAAAAAACAAAACAACAACAACAACAAAAATCAAAACAAAACAAACAAACAAACAAACAAAAAACCAAAAAATGGGGTACAGAGCTAAACAGAGAATTCTCAACTGAGGAATCCCAAATGACTGAGAAGCACTTAAAGAAATGTTCAACATCCTTAGTTATCTGTGAAATGCAAATCAAAACAGACCTAACATTCCACTTCACATCAATCAAAATGGCTAAGATCAAAACACAGGTTCCAGCAGATGCTGGTGAAGATGTAGAGAAAAAGGAGTACTCCTCCATTGCTATTGGGACTGCAAGGTGGTAAAACCACTCTGGAAATCAGTCTGTGGTTCCTTAGAAAATTGTAAATATTTTTACCTGAAGACCCAGCTATACTGCTACTGGGAACATCTTCTAAATCTGCTCTATCATATAACAAGAAAACATGCTCCACTATGTTTATAACAGCCTTAATTATAATAGCTGCTTAATTATAAAGCTGGATAGAACCCAATGTCTCTCAACAGAAACAAGGATACAGAAAATGTGGTACATTTACACAATGTTGTACTACTCTGCTATTAAAATGACTTCATGAAATTTGCAGGCTAGTGAATGGAACCAGAAAGTATCATTCTATGTAAGTTTACCCAGACACAAAGAACACATATGGTATGTACTCACTGATAAGTTGATATTAACCCAAAAGCTGACAATGCTCATGATACAACCCATAGACCATAGGGAGCTTAAGAGGAAAAAAGACCAGGCTGTGGATGTTTCAGTCCTACACTGAGGGAGGAACAGGATGATCACAGGAGATGGAGGAAGGAGGGACCTTGGGTGGAGAGAGGAAGGAGAGGATATAAAGAGGGCAGTATCAGGTAGGATACAGGAGAGCTGTACAAAGGGCCTCAAAATCAAATAAATATATGGGGCAGGAGGGGATGATGAACTGGGGATAGCGTCTGGAGGGTTCCGGACACCAGGAAAATGAGAGGCTCCAAGGATCCAATGGGGATGATTTTAGTAGAGTAGAGATAGAACCTGTGTGAGTTCACCTCAAGTAGGTAGGCACGGCCCTTGGTTGAGAGATGGGGCAACACACCCATCTCAAAGTTTTTAACCAAGAAATATTACTGTCAAAGGAAGAACGGGGACAAACAATGGAGCAGAGACTGAAGAAAGGGCTATCCAGGAACTGTCCTACCTGGGGATCCATCCTGTTTGCAGACACCAAACCCGATACTATTACTGTTGCCAAGAGGTGTTTGCTGACATCAACCTGGTATGGCTGCTCCTTGGGAGCTTCAGCCAGCAACTGACCAATGCAGATGTGGATGCTTGGATTCAACTCTCAGACTGAGCTCAGGGACCCTGGTAGTGGAGCTGGCTGAAGAACTGGCAGAACCTTGGGGATTACAACCCCATAGGAAAAGTAACATCAGCTAGCTGGACCACCAGTGTTCCCAGAGACTAGGCTACCAACCAAGGAGTGTACAGGGAGAGATCCATGGCTCCAGATACATAGGTAGCAGAGGACGGCCTTGTCTGACTTCAATCAGAGGTCCCTTGTTCCTGTGGAGGTTTGATACCCCAGCAGAGGGGGTTGCTGGAAGAGTGGGGCGTGAGAGAGTAGGTGGGTAGGGGAGCACCCTCATAGAGGGAAAAAGGAGGAAGAATAGGGAGGTTGTGAAATGGGGTGGCTGGGGAGTGGTAACCAGGAAGGCCAATATTGTTTGAGATTTAAACGAATGGAATCATTAATGAAAAAATTATTAAAATGTGATCAAGAAAATGTATTTTTTTCAATAGGGGATATTTCATCTAAGAATCCTAGTAAAAAATAAGTAAATGATAACTCATAAATAGACATTTAACCAGAAGTTGTTTTATAAAATTATGTATTTTCTTTTTAGTTTGTTGTGAATCAGTCATATTAAGTGCAGGACCAACTTGAAATTCATTTTGTTTGATCGGTAATTCCTCTGTTGTTGAACTTTCACATGTGATAAATCTTCAAATCTATCCTACATAGGGAGACATGTATAAAATCCATATAGAATAGTCATTGTAACTCAGCCGCTTACACTTCATATTTTGAGACAAATGTTTTAGATTACAAATATTATTTCAATTGCAGCTGTTAATGTGATACAAGATCAAGTATTTCATGTTTTTTTATATCCTCAGATAATCAGACTATTGTCAGGGTAGTTCTAACACTGGAAGAAACTGCTATGGAAAGAAATACCTTTTATTTATAATAATTAATTATTATATTAACAAGTATGTATCATGAAAATATTGGTAATCCATGAAAACTCATATTCCTGATCACTGAAAACACTGGTCTTATTGCTAAAACATAGCAAAACTGGGCTATAACATAGTATGTCTTGTAAGACCATTGTAATGGGAGATTGGATCAAAAAATTCATTTGTGAATTAAAAAAAAACAAAACAAACAAACTTACTGGAGACACTTTCATGTTACCTGCAAGAAGAGTAGCTAGTCAAGGTCATCCTTTCACCCTAGCTTCAACAGCAGTAGGTTTTGCTGATTTAAAATATGGCTGAGTGTCACCACCTATATTTATTTCTCTTATCTCACTTTCTGATGCTGTGATAAACACCAAAACTGGAGAAAGAGAAGGTTTATCTGGCTTATACATCCAAGTCACAATCTATTATAGGGAGTCATGGCAGGAACCTGGAGACAGGAGCTATGAAAGGCTGCTCCTTACTGACTCAATCATTGGTTCATGTTCTGCGAGATTTATTGTGTAGCCAAAGCCCATCGGGCTAAGAATGTTAGGACCCATAGTAGTCTGGATCTTGGTACATCAATCATGAACTGAGGCAATATCTCATCAGCAAGGCAAAAGTTCTGACGTGGACACTAAATGTAAGCATAACTAATACAGTGCAGCCTTGAAAACAGTTGATATGATAGTTTGTGATATGCCTGAATATCCAAATGATTTCTTTTCATCAGAGTAATAGGTTCTCATATGAAAAATAATTACAACCTCAAATCAAATCCAATGAAAACTTCTAAGCTAATATTAGAATAACTATTAATACAAGGTTATTTTACTTGCACAAGTTTCACCGTTCAGTGTTTATTTATCTCTTTCTAGCTTGACAAAAGTTATGTTCGTTAAGCTTATTTTACCTTCTCAAGTCAAACTCGTATAATTTTCACAAATGAAACCTATAGCTCTATGGTGAAGGTATTCAGTTTTCATATGCGTGTGTTTTTTCTTCTATTTTAAAATATGTGGTTACAATTGCAACATGAGAAAAAAGTAATCTTCCATAACAAAATAGGAAAGCTAAAGATAAATCTTTGTTCAATAATTAAAATTATTTAGGAAATATTGTTGTTAACCACATACGTATTTCATTTAAATAGGTGGTTAAGTATGGGACAGTGGTTCATGCCAGGAATCTTGGTAAGACTGACTGGGTCCAAGGCTATGACATTCGGGCACCCACATGTGATGGTCAGCATCTCCCTGTTCCTCACTAGATTCCTGGCTTGGAACTCATGACAACACTCCCCACATTCATCACTTAGCCCAGAATAGAATTCTCTATGCTAATGAGGTAACTAGAGGACCTGAGGCTTTAGCCAATAAGCATTCCTTCCTGGATGTTCCCTCCTGCAAAAGGTGTTTAATCTTTGGTCCACCCCCGAGAAAGTGGTATGCATTTATTTTCCTCAAGGAACAGTCAATAAAGAGTTTGGAAGCAAGGATTGTCTATTCCATCAATAATCATCATGGGAAGCATGGAGAAGGCCTTTGCCTACATAACTGCAGCTTCAGTCTCCTGCAGAAGGCCCCTCAATACTCTGGTACAACCACAGTTAAAGTAAGGACAATCGCAAATGAGCTAAACTGGAGTTCCCCATTCCTTCAGCCCCAGGTTCATTGTTCTCAGCCCATGGGCTCCCAGATTTTTCCCAACTCCTCAAGATCCAGTGGCACCAGTTCTGGCCCCGGCTCTTCATTGTAAGCCCAGGGACCAACGATCCTCTATCCCTGCCATGGCTCCTCTCCCTCCTGTCTCTTCCTCTCTCCCTTAGTCTCCTCCTCTTCCTTCAAACTTCTCTCCCGCCCATCCTTCCTTCTCCTCCAATGACAGGCCTCCTTCTATCCTGTATCTGCCCCTCACCAGTACTTTACAAATTCAATGGAGAGGTAGTTCTGGTGAAGTCATCTGAGTTCTTAGTCCTTGACTAGGCAGCTGTTCTAGGGGCAGTGGAATTAGCATCAAAAATACAGTAACTTCAGGGCAAACCACAACATTTCACCCTTTTTGTCCAGTTAAAAAGTCTTTTCACCTAGAGTATAACTACCATTCTACAATTTATAAAGCATATGATATACTCAACACCAAGTCCATCACTATATCAGTTAAACAGAACATTCCATTCCATTCCAGCTTAAGAAAGGCTTAAAATCTATATCTTGGCTAGCTTGTATATTATCTGATAACTATCCAATAAAATATGTATATTTAGAGTTAAATAGGCTATTTAACGTCTTCAACCCCGTCAGAAATCTGGGAATGACCAAATATTTATACACAAAGGAAGCCTAACACAGCTTCCAGAACTGAGAGACAAATCTCCACTAGCACAGTCCCCTGTTAGCAACATGTGAGCACAAGTCTTCAGCCTTCTGGCCCAAAATCAACTGACAGATTCTTGAAATGCAGATTTTGAAGGGCTGATCACTCTGTCTTGGCAGAGTTTATCAGTCAACTATTCTGCATAATTTGTCCTTTTCTGGACAGTATTAGTCTGCAAATCAAACAGGCAGTTTTGTCTAGTGGCTGCCTAGCCACAAAGTATTGCCTCACCTGGAGGTAGAGATGTTCACATTCTTCATTAAATCCACCAAAGGGGAACTGTTAGGAGCAGATATGTCTCAACAAAAGATAAATAACTTAAATCTCAAGTTTTGTGGATTTCTGACATTTTTGAAAACAATCTCCCTATATAAGACAATCTGGACTGTTGTCTCCATATCCTAAATATCTTGAAATTACTCTCACAAACTCAGAGCCATGACTTTGCTATTTGAATCTAAACTCACATGTGTAATCAACTCAGAAGTTTGTAATGACAACAATAGAAGGACTGGCTCTAAACCTTGTACTTTTAAACTTTTTTGACAAATAAATTCTATATCAAAGCAATGAAATGATTTTAACTTAGTTACCAAATGAGAGTATGACTATACAACTCCATCTAGCTAATTTATCCCTGTTAAATTACAAACAATTTTAAATTCCTCATAAAAAAACAATTTTAGAATAACCACTTTCAGCCCCCCAAAGTACAGGGAATTTGGGGCGATTTACTCTGCATAACTTCTTCAAGCTGTACATGGGCGTGAGATATTCTTAGGGGTAGAGGGAAAGAATGAAGCAAATGTTGTAGCCAATGTGTCCTGACTGGACCCAGCTGAAAGTCCTTGAGACCAGGATTCCAAGTAGGCACACTCTGTAAAATACAACTCTCAAGACAAAGTTTAGAATCTAGATATCTTTTGTTTGATTCTCTTGAATAAATTTTCAGGTGGTCTACCTCTATCAAATCTGATCAAAGTATGACTCTGTGAGGTTTCAGAGCCTAATCACATTTTTTTAAAAAAGCACAAAGACAAAATCTTTTCTCCCAAAATACTGTGATCCTTAGTCTGTAACCAGAAAAGCTTGTATCTTGCACTCTCTCCCAGAGTAACAATATAACCATAAAACTCAAAGTCACACCCATCATGAAGACTAAACATTTTTTTTTAAAAAGGCAGTAAGCTAAAGAATGAGTCTATTAGGCTTTTGTACTCTATGACATCAGGAAATTAACCCAAAATTCCCGTGGAGCCCACGTTAAGAGAATCTGAGCTTTCTGTGGTGGTAAATATCAAAAGTAACCACAAACCCTCGCTAGCCGGCATCAATGAGCCATATGGCCTCTAGCAGGGTAATTCATAAAACAAACCAAATACCTTCTATCAATTCCAATATCAATAAGCAACATATCAAACCAGGACTTTTGCCCAAAATATCTCCATCTGTTAAGCTCTCTACCCGGAGCCACAGATTTTTCTTTAACCTTAATAACTTCTACAATATATGCCTGCATTCATTCTCCCTGGTGTTAACAGACATTTCATCACAACTTTCTACTTGGAGGTAGTGACTAATTTTTCCCTATCTAAGTTCTGAACCATGGATGAAAATCCCCACCTGATTCAGGTAATCTCTTTACTCTCTTCTTTCTAAAAACAAACTCAATCACCTTTTAATAATACCTGTAATTAGGAAGTAGCTTGTCTAACTAGGATTTCAACCCAAAATTCCCGTGGAGTCCACATTAAAAAGATTATGAATATCCTGAAAGACTTTCTAAACAACTTTCTTTAAAAAGCAGCTTTTAATCTCTAACTCTCTGATCTGCCATTACTTCTCACACAGCAGGGGACCTACAGCCTGCCAGCCCAGGTGGCTTCCCCATTTCTTTGTTTGAATTCCCAAGCTTAAGATATCACATGACTTAACATGGCGCCGACCTCCTCTTACTTAGAAAATAAAAACTTTCTCTCAACTCTTAGGATTACTAGTGGATTCTTGCCTATCACCTTGGTTTGCCATCTGTTGTTGTAAAAATATAGAAATAAATGAGTATAGTTTTCTTTTACCTTGTTTGGTCCTGCACTGCAGTGCCCCAAGATATCTGCTAGATATCTTGGTGGAAACACAGCCCAGCCGCACTTTCCTACACTCAAACCCTCACATAAAAGAACACACAACACAATAATCTTAGATCCAATTGATAAGATATAATTGCCCACTTAAACATACAAAACCCGGTACCATCCATCCCTTTAGAACATTAATAACAACCTGTAAATACACAGACAGACTCTTAACATCACCTGCCATCTTGTCCTGCCCACGGCTTCTGGCTTCTCCTCTTTCCTCCTGTCTCTTCCTTTCTCCTTAGTCTCCTCCTCTTCCTTCAAACTTCTCTCCACTTGTCCTTCCTTCTCTCCAATGACAGGCTTTCCTTCTATCCTGTACCTGCCCTCACCAGTACTTTTACAATTCAATGGAGAGGTGGTTTTTGGTGAAGTCACCTGAGTTCTGAATCCTTGACTAGGCAGCTGTCCTTGGGGCAGTGGAATTAGAATCAAAATACAGTAACTTCAGGGCAAACCACAACAACTATGTGTGGTTTTTCAGCAGTGACTGGATATCCCCTGAAGTCAAGGAACCCTATACTAGGCCTAGGTTTATTTCCCTCCCTCTGAGTCATGTTTCTCTGCTACCCTATAGCCCAGCACCAGATGGTGGCAGTGCAAGGTAAATTCACTCTAGTATTTCATTTTGTCTGCTCAGCACCCTAGCAGTAGGGCACAGCACTGACCCACAGTAAAGCAAATGAATTATATAGAGAATGTAAAATAGTTAAGATGTTTTAAAGATTATTAATAATAAAATGTATTTACATAATGCATTCATCCCATTCTTTTCAGTGCTGGGGATTGAACCAGTCACTCATGTTCTGATTGCCTATTAAAAAACACATTGTGATTAGCATGCTGCTTAGAATAAGAGTTGGATCAGGACTGTTCATTTCAATAAAGAATTTAGAGTGATTGTCCTCTTTAAATGACCCCATTTTGTGCTTTGTTCTTGTGCTTCACGTAGCAGTTGAATAGCCAAGGGGTGAGGAGTCATTTTCACCTATCTATTTCTGTGCTGAAGCTCAGAATGTCTTGCTGAGTAACTCTTCAGAAAGAGTCATTCCTAGATCTATCTAGAATGAGAATTATGATTGGTTACAGAATAAGAATTGTCTATTAATTTCTCAAAGAATGTTGAGCAGCCTTGATTTAAAATATGAATGTATCATGAGGAAGTTTGCATTATCAGTCTTCCTTTTTTCCTGATAGAGTGAAATGTTTTAACTTCCCAGAGCTGTCATCTTTAAGCCTAATTAAATAACACTCAGGAATCAGAATCTGACTCATTACGTGTGTTCTAGGCAGAGTGCTGAAGCCTCCTGTCAGCACACAATGCTATTCAGTATCCTGTATGGCTAGACCTGGCTTGTCTAGTCCTCTATGCAAAAGTCATTCCTGCATGGCAGGGGCTGTATCAGAGAAAGACACTACAGTAGATCCTTCCTTTACTGCCTCTTTCGTCTGTGTTACCATTCTTGTACATCATGCAAAACCTTCCACCAGATTATTTTTTAAAATAGTTAGCCATAGATCTTAGAGATACTGCTTTACTGTGAGATCAGAAAACAAAAATAATACATTCCACTTTTGGAATTTATTTTGATTGTCAACCAAAGCTTTCTTGATAAAAGTGATCTCCATCTTTGGTGTTGTTACAGTACTGACTTTCTGAAACAATCATCAGAAATATTCTTTTAATTTCATACATGTTGATATAGATGTTATGCCACATAAGTTCTGTATTTCATGGCCAACATATTAAAAGAATGGACTGGTAATGAGGTCTAGATTCTGTCTGTGGAGCTTATGAACTATGGGATCATTAGCAAAATGTGCTCTTCCATTTTCTCATTTATAAAATATGTGTTATCATTTTGTGTTGCATATAATTTTATGTCGAACTCATATCAGATGAGTTACAATTACATTAATTCATCTACATTATGTATTCTTGCATAAACATGTTTACTTCAGTGATATACACTCAATGTTTGTTAGCTATCATTAATTTTGCTAATCAAAAACAGGCACCTTCTAAAGCTTAAAGGTCCCTGCATGCTTTGGAAACCACGTCATAACAACTCACATTATATCCATAGTTACTTGTGTAATACTGAAGGCTAAGGCAAGTCTTATCCTATTTATGCAATTTCTGCACTTGTATACAATAATCCTATAACTATGACGAATTCATCACTTCATATTTACACTTTTCATTTAATCTTATTATCTTTATCCTAGTAATTTATCCTATTTACTGTCTTTTCACAACCTTTTCCAGTTTGATTCAACATTTCTTTTTATAATAAATAGTTAATATTTAAAATACGTTAGTCCTTTATGCTTTATAAGAGACATTATTAACCTTGGCCAAAGAGAAAAAAAGAATAGATAATTTGGTATTTCAGCCATTCTGCCTCTTTAGCATCTTCTCAAATTTGTTGCATAGCCAAACCAACAACCAAGTCATCAAAAACGTACGAGCACTGACGAGATTAGAACAAAACTTTCATTAGAAAAGCAGTTAGGCTGGAACCAGCCTCTGAATAATAAACCACTAAATCTTATACCATGCTTACCTAGTAACTGTTCTGCCTCAGGTCAGAGCGGCATAAACATATTGACGATCTATCACCCAACTGCACAGATCTAAGCAAAAGTTCAGTAAAATTTTGAATTAACAAATGCAACTATTCATTTCTTCTAATTTCAGTTGTAAACACTCCAGAAAAAACAAAAACAGAATTTAGGGCAGAGGTTTAAAGTAGATGATTAAAGAACTACGAAAAGGATTTAAAAATAATTTATGAATAGAAGCTAGATTGCTGCATTCAGTTCATATTTGAAGCTGCATGTCAGATTTAAGCACAAGCACACACACATATACACATGTATATATACATACATATATAAGTATACATACATATATATATACACATATGGAGAGAGAGGGGGGAGGGCGGAAGAGAGGGAGGGAGGAAGGGAGGGAGAGAAAGAGAGACACACACAAACGTTCACATATACAGAGGTTAACACACACACTTGCTCATGAATTCCTAGGAACAGAAGAGAGCAGGCATCTCTTTAAAGTCTCAAGATTTTGTGTGTGTGTGTGTGTGTGTGTGTGTGTGTATTCATTTTTTTTTTAGTTTTAACATAGTAAAAGAAACCATTAACTAGATCCTAAACACTGGAATTAAGATTAATGTTTGTGATCTGTAATTTAGAGGTTCTAATCCACTTAAAGTATATTTACTGTTATCAGAATTTTCCAAAATACACATTAAAAAATGTGTCCATTATTTTGACTTATCCTGAAGGAGAAGAGCAAGGATGAGTTTCTTCAAGAGCTCTAAAAATGCTACGGAAGATCACTTGACAAATATTTTATCCAGGAATAGATTTTATTTCAAATATCTATGAATTGGTTAGTAATTTTATTGGGAGTATAAAATGTATAAGGTTGGATTTTTCATTTCTCTCAAAGCATATTTATGAGCTTTAATGTGCCTCTGGAGATTTATTAAGTTAGTCAAATAATAATTTATTTTGTGAGTATTAGTTCTATTCCTCAAGTATTATTTCTTTCTTTGCCTTTTATTATCCATTTGAGATCCAGTTACCCACTCATTTTTAAAAGATACTCACATGGAAACCCTGATGGAAAAACAAAAGGAACCTGTACAGTAGAAACTGACTGAGCTGAGAATGTGGAGGTCATATAAGGTCATAGATACAGATTAAACACATCCTTGCTAGGGGATGATCATGAAAGAGTTCACAATCTATGAATCACTGTTGTTCTACAGAAGAAGAAATGGCAGTAGGAAAGCAAGTATTGGAATTTCAGATATGATCAGGTGAGACTGGCAGCCTAGAGACACAAAACCGGAGAGGAGTTCTGTCTTTCTTGGAGTCTTCAGATTATAGAGCATGCCAGTATCTCCATTTTGTTCCAGTAGTAATGATTTTGAAATTCTGGTTTCCAAGTCTATTAGAAAATAAGACCACACTCATCATAATTCATTATAACATTCATTATAAACTCATTATAACAACGAAGAAGAAACTAACACAAGGAAAAAGTCACTGGATGTTCAGTAATTCAGTATAATAGTTGCACCCAATGGCATAAAGGAAATCTAAATGCTTGTCAGATATTTTTATGCATTTACAAATTTGATGGCAAACAAAGGAATTATTAATATCTGGTATCTTCCATAAGGCTTGAGAAGCTAGTAAGCTTTTTATTAGTAGTCTACTTTAAGATCCCATTTCTTACACAAGTTCTTCTCCCTGATTTTATTTTTGCAACAAATAATCTTTAATGATGAGGTAATGTCTCATTCCATGACTGAGGGCAGAAATATTATGAAAGAGGTGAATTCTCCAAGTTCAGTGTTTCTCAGATGTTCATTAATCCACTCTATGTACAGTATCCACCTGAGACCCTTTGTGTCATCCTCATGAACTTACAGATCAAGAGAAACTGACACCAACTTGAACATACAACTATCATCTCTTCTGTTGGTAGTAAAAGGCTTTGTGCTGACCCAGGTGTCTCAAATCTTCTGGTAGTATCAATAAAGCATGTCAGATTTAGTATCTTGGAAAATGTGTCAGTGATAGGTAGAAAAATCTGGAAGTATTCCTTAGTTTTATTCATGGCTGAAATTTTGTAGAGAGTTATACAAGAAAATAAAAGGAAAGATATCAAGGCAGAATGGAGACCATTTCATGCCCATGCTTCATTAAGATCACTCACTACTTGAAAGAAAAACATTTGACCTTGGACCTTTGTCCAACATTCAAAATGTGAAAACTGACTCAAACGATTTCTCCTAACAAACCATACAGAGATTTGTGGGGGAGGGCACTGAATATAAAGGAACCTTCTGCCTAGTTGTTTCAAAATTCCAGTCTTCTAGAAGGACAGCATTCATTGTAAAGCCCAATGTCAGTCTAATTTCAGCAGTTAGTTGCCTCAATGGTTACTGCATAGACCATTTACCCAATTGCCACGTGTCAGTCAAGACCCAGTGGCACTAGCATGCTCCACTATAGGAAGTGTATCTGGGTTGTTAAATCAACACAATTCTTAATAAATCTTAGATTAGATCATCTGTGCTTTATACAGGAAACAATACATTACAGCAAAAGTTAAACTTCCACTCCATGAATGAATGATAATTGTCAAATACTTACAAGCAAGAAAGATACAAATATGATAGTGCACATATATCACCAAGGAGCTAGAATTTCAATTGTACTTGAAAAACTAGTATACAGGTAAGGACTATAAAACGATACTTATTATTTAACGTGCTGTCAAAACTATATGCAAAGGGAGGTAGTGTTGCGCTATGATAAAGATTAGGCAAGCAAAGGGAAAACATTGCATTGAGAAAAATGATACAATCTTCACAAGTCAGAGCTTATAGGTAACCTAAATAAGAATGAATCCGATAGTAACATTATTCAAATTAAGGGATTAATTTTCAATATAAAAAGCAACATCTCTTATCTAGAATTATTTGCAATTATTTGGAGTAACTAAGAAGAATATGTGTGTGTGTGTGTTTGTGTGTGTGTGTGTGTGTATAAACAATGTACTTTTAATATAGGTACATTTTTAATAATAAATAAATAAATAACCTTGAGAAAGTAAAATACACATTCCTAGTTAAGTTCTGGGCTGGATTGGATATAAAGACATTGCAGACAGAAACGTTTTAAGCATATTTTTAACTTTCACATTAATAGTGAGTATTAGAACCACTCTATCTAAACTATTTAGAATTTTCACAGAGGCTAGTATGAGAGGAAAGACTAGGGAGATGGAGTGAGTGTATACTATCCTTACAGCATCTGAAAAATCTTCTCTTTATTCAATCTGAAAGAATTTTATAGTCATGATATTTAAAATTATCACTTTTATGAATAACTAAAAGATATATTCTGTATTTTTTCAACATTTATACTGTAATTCTTATGTAAAACAAAAATATTTTTTCTCCTGCCTAATCAGTTAGTGTGGTTATTTAAATAAGAAATCTCTCCCCCATAGGCTAATGTATTTGAACACTTGATCCCAATTACGGGTGCTGCTTGGAGAAGCTGTGGAACTTTTAAGAGACAGATTTAGAGGAAATCCATCACCGTTCTCTCTCTCTCTCTCTCTCTCTCTCTGTCTCTCTCTCTCCTCATTCTGTGTGTGTGTGTGTGTGTGTGTGCGAGAGAGAGAGAGAGAGAGAGAGAGAGAGAGAGAGAGAGAGAGAGAGAGAGAGAAGTAATCTCATAATCTCTTAGCTTCTTCCTGTAGCCTCTTTCTGCTATCCCTCCCCTGCCATTTGGATTCTCTGCCTTGAACCAGGAGCCCACACAAACTCTGGTAAGTTCTTTTCAATTATGGTGTTTTCCACAGCAACAAAACATAACCAACAGTGCTAGAGACCTCATGCTGTTTCATCATGTAAAATGCATTTCTCTCATCAATGCAGCATTTTTTCTTAACTGTTCATCAATGACATTTTTTTTTCTTTGTGCTTTTAAACTTTATTTCTAATCTTTTGTCTTTTGTTGTTCATGGCAAATAATCTTGAATAATTATTCAACACACTGATATTTCATTATCTTAAAAAAAGTTCAGACTTAAATTTATAAGTGTTTTATGCTGCCTATAACCAACCCACATTCTTAATGATCTATATGATGTTCCCCTAGTCTATACTGCTTCAGTTGACTTCTCACTTGAGTTCAGCACTGTGCATACTGAGAGGTCCAGAATGAACAGAGCTGTGATGCTGTTCAGCCATGGTTAGTTCCCATTTTGCTAGGAACCAGTCCAGTGTTCTGGGTGCTGTCCCTTTGGTCACCTGGTACCTCTACCTGAGAAGTTCTTACATTAAATGTCTAAATATAAAAGACTACTCAAGTCATTGAGTATGAAAGACTTTATGACTAACAAGGACACTGAGTATCCTCAAATTCCATGTCTTACCACTCTGGTACTTGTCTCATCTCAGAACAATGCATTTGTTTATTGAACTTATACTCTAGATTAGAATTTAACCTTATGTAACCCATTCAGACCTAAGGTTGTGAATTTTTATTTTATTTTATTTTATTTTATTTTATTTTATTTTGTTGCTGAGGACCCGGAGGAAATTATGGTGTGTAACCAACACAAATGCACATTGGATAACTTGCGCTGCATAAGTGAATGGAGGAATGAATAAATGCATGAGTGAATGTGATCCAAAGTAACCAGTCCACAAAGCTGGCATCGTTCTAGTTCAGTAAAACTCTGTGACACCTATCATCCTGTCTTTTGTTGTTTTGCCACTGTCACTCCCCTTCCTATTTCTTTTGGAAACTTCTTTCATCTATTTTTAGTTCCTATTTTTTGTGCTGCCTTGATTTTTCTGAGTGTGAACACATTCTTCTCTTATCTCTTTGATTAAAGCATCGAGTTGTTCTTAATGCATTATGTTTGCAGGTTTTGTTCAGTTTCATTTTCACTGCTCGACAAATGCAGTACATACTCAGGTAGGTATGCTCACTTTGCTAAGCCTGCAGAAAGATTCAGAAATAAAGTATCTGTCATGTAAAGAATTTCTCAAACAAAATATTGAAGTATAGTTATGGCTAAAATGCTAGATATTGTCTTAAGTACCAGTGAATCATAAGGGAGCCACTGATTCATTTGGGTATGAAATGAGATGCCCTTTGTTGTGACATGAATCTGTTTTACTTAATATGCTCTTAGTTTATGTGTCACTTTTGGGGATAACATAATTAAAATTACATTTTAATCATTTATGCAGATTGAGGAAAAATAGTCACTGCTACATTTGCCCTCTTGTTGAAATATGCAAGGCATATTAGTTATCGAAATGTTTAATTTTCATAGTTTATGATAGAAAATTTAAAAGATAAAAATATTTGAAAAAGATTGTAAATCTGCGAGAATGAGGAAAAGCTGGTGACATTAAAAGCCTCTTAATGTTCTGTGAGATAATCCAGATTTGAGCCAATGAAAAGAATCATTGGGTAAAAGGGCTGTGCACAAGCCAGACTACCTGAGTTTGGTCCCTAGAATTCGTGGTTAAAGGATAGACCCTCCTACTGAGAGGTATGCACACCAGGGTAGATGCATGCCCACGAAATTCAAGCAAGTCAGCCAAACACATGCACGTACGCGCGTGCGCGCACGCACACACACACACACACACACACACACACACACACAATGTATGCACGATTAAGTAATAATTTAAAATTATGGATGTGGCTATAATGATCATATTATAAATTCATTTAAAAGAATAATAAAAGACATGCATAATTACATCAAAGCGTCAATCAAATGAGCTTCTATCTGAAAAGTGGTTGAAAAGTAGTTAGACTTAAAATCAATAACATTTATTCATCATTTATACAGTCAGAATTCTTTTGTCTCATAAAGTAAGTTCATAGTTCAGGCATATATATATATTTTTCTGATTAACTTGTATGGTGAAAACAAATTTTCTATTTTCTGTGGAGTTTTTAGAAATTAAAAAACAAGACATTTTTACTTATAGGTGGTTAAATCTGCTCATATTGCTTATAACTGTTTTGATTGGATGAATTTTCTCTATTTTGAATTAATATTTAATAATTGTTCAATGTAAACCTATTTCCTCTATGCAAAAAATACTTTATATTACAGCAAAATCCTATCGGATGTCACTTTACATGCTACCTTGTTTTATTCCACAATGATGTAATGCATAAAGCTCAGAGTTTGGCGAAAAGATGTACCTTGTACATGGTCATTACTAGAACGGAAGAAAGCCGGCTGCCACTTCTGCCACTTCACGACTGAGTGAAGCCTGGCTGAGTAATTCATGAAAATAAAGATTCCATCAAATAAAGGCTAAAACCCAAGAGCCAGCTTGGTTGTGTTCTCATTTCTCTCCTGTTCTCTCAATCTCAATTGGTAGTAAAACATACTCAAGTAAAGTGACCAGTGAATTATTATTTTGTGGTTTTCTATGCCTCTTTTTACTTTACTAATGAGAGCATTTCTTATATCTCTTTATTTCCAAGAAGACAGGAAAATAGAAAAGATAGAAATGTATTGAAAAATATCTAACAATGTCCAAAATAGTGCAGTTTTGTATGTTAATATTAAAATATAAAATACTAAATTGTGAGTCAGAAAAAGTTACCAAAAATAATTTAGTAAACATTACTTTACTGGACATCATTTCATTTCAAGTACTAAATTGAACATTGTTATAGCCTGGTGTCTTTTTTTTTTTTTTTTTCTTTTTTTCCGGAGCTGGGGACCAACAGGGCCTTTGCGCTTCTAGGCAAGCGCTACCACTGAGCTAAATCCCAACCCCTAAATTGAACATTGTAATTCTAGATCTGGTTTTATACAGGAATTTTCTTGTACTGATTGTTTTTAGTAGAACTTTTCTGTTTTATTCAGTTGTATATCTAGTTATTTTGATAGCACATACATACCATCTGTTTATGAAATTTTTTGGCTGCTCTTTCTCCATAAAGGTTGCTAAGACACATCTGTGTGGTTTCTTATAATAATGCTTCATTTTCATGTTCATAGATTTAAAAATATGTGCATAGTAGTACATACAGTTATAAAGATGTTTGCACCAGACTACTTAGGAAATCTAGACCACTTTTCCTAGTTCAACAAGCCTAAAAGGGGGGTGGGGGAAGATCCACCCTAACGTAGCATTTCTAAGTGTTGGGAAAGGAAGCATCAGTTTTCTCTAGAGCACATCCCTGATAAATTTACTACAGTCCCATGAATAGAATAGCCACAAATTCAAGAGTATTTGAGGAAAGTAATTTCACACTGATACTTATGGGAAATAAAAAATAATATTATGGAAAGGGAAAGGAAGGTGAAACTGGAAAGAGTCGGGGGGTAGTGAATGTGAACAAAACATAGTATGAAGTCTCAAAGAATTAATGAAACAATACATGAGCTCTAACTAAACATAGTGACACACACACAAACACACACACACACACACACACATATATATATATATATATAGTCATGCAAAACTTGAGTTTGCTTAAAAAACAAACAAACAAAATAACACAGTCTATTGATAAAATTTAAGTGTGTAGGACTGAATGTCAGCTAACTGGGGCAGAAAAGGAAATTCCAAGTTTTCAAAAAATTTACAATCTCGACTCTCAAATTCCTGAAACTCGGTTTTTTCATGTGTCAAATTGGAAAGTCATTTCCCTTAAGGATCTAGATCCTTCCCTCCCTTTACTGATAACCAATAATGGTCAATGTTCTCTCCTAATACTGATGACCAATCTGTTCATTGTCCTTCCCTCCTTGCATTGTAAATGAATAGAATGGATACTACATTGGACACTGTCTTGTCTAAGCAGGCAGAGAATATTTCATCTACACTACAACATGTTTTTTGATCTGAGCCAGAGGTGACTAAGCTACTTATATCAAGTCAATTCTAGTTCTATCAGTGATTTAGTTTGCAAATGAAACAGGATATTCATGTTGAAATGTAAAGGAATGATAACAAAGCTAGCTTTTAATCTACTAACAGAATGATCAAAGAATAAATGACATACAAGTGGGCATGCTGGTATTAAGGAGGGTGAAAGGAGCTACCAGAGAGTGAGAAAAGATTACATTTGTAGTGACTCTGGTTAAACAAGCCTAATAGATCCCTATTATGGAAAACTGCACTGGTTCCTTGGACCTTGAAACACAGAGACTATAGTAACAGTGAGAGGTGGGTTGATCATCTTGCTACTTCTAGGAACTTTAGGAAGTCTAATTTTATACTCACATGTCTCCTGACATTACTCCTGTTTATAAAATAACTTGTGGATATTAAAATTTTTGTTTGACTGTTACTAAAGAGAAAAGCTATAACACCAATAGATATTGGTAGAGATACAGATGTAGGCTTGGATTTTCCTATACACCTACTTTATTTTTTATTAAAAAGTATATTTTATATGCATAAATAAGTTGATAACTCAATGAATATAGAAAACTACTGGGTTTTAAAATAATACGGCTGATTACATTTTTTATTACTTATTCATTCACTGATCCCCCTCCTGGTCAGTCCCTCTCAACATCTTTCTCCCATTCCTCTATCACCTTCCCTCTGAGAAGGTAGGACCTATCCCGGCTATCCCCTCACCCTGGTATATTAAGTTTCTGAGAGGTTGGACACATCCTCTTCTATTGAGGTCAGTCAAAGTAGCCCAGCTACATCACATCCCACATACAGGCAACTGCTTTTGGGATAGTCTCTGCTCCATTCGTTTGGGGCCCACAAAAAGGCCAAGCTGAACATCTGCTACATATATGTAGGCAGGAATAGATAATCTTTGGTTGGTGGTTCAGCCTGAGAACCTCAAGAGTCCAGGTCTGTTGGTCTTCTTGTGGAGTTCTAATCCCCTAAGGGGCTGCTATTCTTCCTCTTATTCTTCCATTAGAGCGCCCAAGCTCCATTCACTGTTTGGCTGTTGGTTTCTGCATCTGCCTGAGTTAGCTGCTAGGTAAAATGTCTCCAGGACACTCCTGTCTTCAAGTTTATCAGAATATGATTAATAGTGTCAGAGATTAATAGTGTCAAGTGATGGGTCTCAAGTTGGGCAAGTTATTAGTCAACAATTCCCTCAGTCTCTACTCCATACCCACTGCTTGCATTTTCTATAGACAGAACAAATTTTGAGTCGAATGTTTTGTGGGTGAGTTGGTGTCCCTATTACTCCAGTTGGGTTCCTGCCTGGCTATGGGACGTGGCCCGTTCAGGTTCCATGTTTGTAGTGCTGATAGTCTCAGCTAAGGTCACCCCCATTGCTTGTTGGGAGTTTCCCTTATCACAGGTCCTTCACACAAACTAGACATGCCCCCTCCCTACCCAACTCCATCACTTGCAGATTTCTATTCATTTCTATGGGCATTTGGCCATCTCTCTTGTCTCTCCCACACTTGAACCAGAGGCCCCCCACCCATTCCTTAACAAATCCCCTCTTCCACCCAGATTTCTCCCTCCATAGGCTTTCCAAGTGAGGTTCAAGCATGGATGCTTGAACCTTCCTTCTTGTTTAGCTTTTTTTTTTTTTTTTTGGATCAGTGGAGTATAGCAAAGGTATTCTATATTTTATGGCTTAATCTACTTATATGTGAGTACATATCATGTATGTCTGTTTAGAACTAGGTAACCTTACTCGGGATGATATTCTCAAGTTCCATCTGTTTGCCTGCATAATTCACGGCATCATTATTTTTAAAAGCTGAATAGATTTCCATTGTGGAAATGTGCCACATTTGCTTTGTCCATTCTTTAGTTGAGAGGTGTTTTTGTAAAATTATAAAAATAAAAGAAGTATTGTTGTCTTTTACCCCACTAGGTTCGCACCGCGGTGCCCAAAGTATCTGCTAGATATCTTGGCGGAAACACAGCCCAGCCACACACTTTCCTACACTCAAACCCTCACATAAAAGAACACACAACACAATAATCTTAGATCCAATTGATAAGATATAATTGCCCAGTTAAACATACAAAGCCCGGTACTATCCATCCCTTAAGAACATTAATAACAACCTGTAAATACACAGAGCAGAATCTTAACATCACCTGCCATCTTGTCCTGCCACGGCTTCTCAGCCCCTCTCCTCCGCCCTGTCTCCTCCTCTCTCCCCTAGTCTCCCCCTCTTCCTTCAAACTTCTCTCCCACCCATCCTTCCTTCTCCTCCAATGACAGGCCTCCTTCTATCCTGTACCTGCCTCACCTGTGACATCATCCTACAGAGGGGCATCTAGGTTGTTTCCAGTTTCTGGCTATTATGAATAAAGGTGCTATAAACACAGTAGTGTAAGTGTCTTTGTGGATGGTGTAGCATCTTTTGAGTATATGTCCAGGAGTGGTCTAGCTGGATCTTCAGGTAGAACTTCCCAGTTTTCTGAGAAATTACTAAAATTGATTTCCAAAGTGGTTTTACAAATTTTCACTCCTACCAGCAATGGAGAAGTGTTCCCCTTATTCCCCATCCTCACCATTATGTGCTATCTCTTGCTTTTTTTTATCTTATCCATTCTGATTGGTATACAATGATGCTTCAGATATATTTTAATTTGCATTCCGTGATGACTAAGGACACTGAACATTTCTTTAAGTGCCTCTTAGCCATTTGAGATTCCTTTTTGAGAATCCTCTGTTTAACTCTGTACCCCATTTAAAAATTGAATTATCTGGGTTGTTGGTGTCTAACTCCTTGAGTTCATTATAAATTTTGGATATTGGCCCTCTGTCAGATGTAGGATTAATGAAGAAGCTTTTCCAATCTGTAGGCTCTTATTTTGTCCTATTGACATTGTTCTTTTTTTTAATACAAGTTTTGCAGTTTTATAAGGTCCCATTTATCAATTGTTGGTCTTAGAGCCTGGGCCATTGGTGTTTGTTCAGGAAATTCTCTCCTTTATTGCCCACTTAATCCTCTATGATATTTAGTGTATCCAGTTTTATGTTGAGGTTCTTGATCCACTTTGATTTGACATTTATGCAGAGCTGATAAAAATAGATCTATTTTTATTCTTCTACATTTAGACATCCAGTTAGACAAACACCATTTGTTGAGAATGCTTCTTTTTCTCCATTGTACAATTTTGACTTCTTTATAAAAAAAAGTATGTGTCCATAGGGGGTGTGTGTGTGTGTGTGTGTGTGTGTGTGTGTGTGTGTGTGTGTGTGTGTGTGTGTTCTAGGTCTTCTATTCCATTCCATTTATCAGTATGTCTGTTTCTATTACTGTACCAGTACCATGCAGTTTTATTTATTTTTTTTATCATTATCGCTTTGTTGTATAGCTTGAAGCCAGGAATTGTGATTCCTCCTACCTTTTATTGTTCAGGGCTATTTTGACTATCCTGGGATTTTGTTTTTTCCATCTGAAGTCAAGAAGGTCTATAGAAAATGTGTTGGAATTTGAAGGGGATTGCATTGAATCTATAAACTGCTTTTAGCAAGAGGACCATTTTCACTATATTAATCCTACCTACCCACAGGAGTGTGAGACCTCTCTATCTTCAAGAATCTTCTTCAATTTCTTTGTTCTAGGACTTGAAGTTCTTACCATATAGGCTTTTCACTTACTAGATTGCAATTACACCACGATCTGTGACTATTGTGAAGGGTGTTGTTTTTAAATTTCTTTCTCAGACTGTTTCTCTTATATTTAAAGGAAAGTTAATGGTTTGTTTGAGTTAATTTTATATCCAGTCTCTTTGCTGAAGTTGTTTATCTGCTGTAGGTATTTTCTGGTAGAATTTTGGGGATTGCTTATGTATAAATACTGTATCATCCACAAATACTTTGAATTTTTCCTTTCCAATTTGTATTTCCTTGATCTTTTTTATTGTCTTATTGTTCTGGCTAGAACTTCAATTACTTCATTGAATAGATAGGGAGAGAATGTGTAGCCTTGTCTTGTCCCTGATTTTAGTGGAATTGCTTTAAGCTCCTCTCCATTTAGTTTGATGTTGATATTGATTTGCTGTTTATTGCTTTGATTATCTCTAGGTATGTGTCTTGTATCCTTGATCTCTCTATGACTCTTGATCTCTCTATGACAAGAAGGGATGTTGGATTATGTAAAAGCCTTTTTCAGGATATAATGAGATTATCATGTGATTTTCTTCTTTTAGTTTGTTATTATGGTAGATTACACTGGTGGATTTTCATATAATTAAATATTTCTGCATCCCTGATATAAAGTTATCTCAGTTATGGTATATGATGATCTTGATATGTTCCTGAATTTAAATTGTGAATATTTTATTGAGTATTTTCACATCGACGGTCATAAGAGAAATTGGTTTAGGTATCTGGTAAATATAGCCTCACAAAATGAGTTTGGCAGTGTTTCTTCTCTTTCTATTTTATGGACTATTTTGATGAGTATTGGTATTAATGCTTCTTTCAATGTCTAGTGGATTTCTTCACTAAAACCTTCTGGCCCTGTTTTTGTTTGTTTGTTTGTTTGTTTGCTGTTTTGTTTTGTTTTGTTTTGTTATTGTTGTTTCTGTCTTTATTTTTGTTTGTTAGACTTTTAATGACTGCTTTTCTTTCTTTAGTAGTGATCTGGCTGTTTAAGTAGTTTATCTGGTTTGATTTAGCTTCAGTAAGTGGTGTCAGTCTAAAAATTCATCCATTTCCTTAAGGTTTTCTGGAGTACAAACTTTTTGAGTAAGACCTAATGATTCTTTGAATTTCCTCAGTGCCTGCTGTTATGTCTCCCTCTTCGTTTGAGGTTTATTTATTTGGATACTATTTTTCTGTCTTTAAGTTAGTTTGGTTAAAGTTAAACTACTTTATTTTATGTTCTTAAATGCTTCAACCTCCTTTTAGTCCATCAAACATAGGTAGAAGAGAAAAAAGTTAATAGGAAAAGGGGGTCATGGACCTGTTTAGTAGTTGGGTTTTATCGGGGGTGGGGGATTCCATTTTTGGTGACAGGATACCAGCAGTCCTGTCCAACAGTAAGCACCAAACAGGAATCAATAGCAGTGGCACTCCTGTCTTTGAAGTATATTCACAATAGTCAAGGCATGGAACAGTCTGTTAATAATGGCTAAATGAAGAAATTGTGACACACATCAGAAATACATAAGTCTCATCCATTCTGAATTACTAATTCAAGATCTAGCTTTCTCAAATATCTTTTCATAGTATTCAATATGAAAATATTGAAATGTTTTATTAATTACATCAAAAGATTTATTCTATGTTATTGTTATTATTTTTGTTTTCACTTCTGTTCCACTTTTCCATCTTATATATAGCCCTGTATTAGCCTTTAGTTGGACATACTCCTAGAATGAAGCAACATCTAAAAGTAAATCTTCAAGCTTATGTATATAAAATAGTGATGGAGTAGTTGACTTGTATTTCAAGTATCTGGGTTCAACACATTGAATCACAAAGAGAAAGAAAAATAACATAGAAATTATGATTTAGAAAAATAGTCTTTATTTTTAATTTATGGCACTTATTAAACAAAATTGTATGTTTTTAAGAATTAAACTAGGAGTCCAAATAAGAAAGGGTTTAACTCGCCCAATTATATGATTACATGTAGCATTGATTTCTGGTAAATATGTTAAAAATGTTGGAATTAAGTTGGTGCTTTGATGTATTGCAGGAAACAAAACAGTATCATTAATATATCTAGAGAAATCTATATAAGCCAGAAGATATTAAACATTCTAACTAATGTACCTTGTTAATTAACATATATTATTAACCATAAGTAATCAATTTAGATTAGTCAAAAACAAATTGTATAATTAGTATTTAAACAGAAGTCTCATTTGAGTGGAAAAAATTACCTTCATTAACATCAAGAAGAAACAATAAAAATGATTATGTTCTCCTTACACAAAAAGACTCTGCATGGTATTATTCTATTCTTTTCTAATTGAATTGTTCCTCTACCAAATATTTCAGAATAGTTTGTAATTTTCTAATTAGTTTAAAGTAATTAAATGATGTGTCTTTTACATATTTCTATGTCCTGCCTTAAGTATAGTAATGAATACAGTTATATAGGACAACAATTACAAGCTCTCAAATAGTTATAAATGTGCATGTTGTAGAGTTCATCCTTTCTAGAACTTACTCTTGTCATTAATTATGCCAGAAATTCCTTTTACTAAAACTTTTATTTTAAACATTCTAATGCTTTTCATTTTATAAAAAGTTAAGTTGTTTAAGTATATGTCAAAGTAGTTTACTTGAAGATGTGACTTTGTAAAGGTCCTGGAAGCCACTTGGGGAAAGCTCTAAATGGCACAGTGGCCGTGGGAGCCCTCATTGAAGGCCCATATAGGAGCAGCTGACTGTGTAATCCAAGAGAGAATGAGTTAGACCTACTTGTCTTCTCTCTTGTCCCAGAGGCATAAAACAAAAATGCATTAGCCACAACTGTTTCAGCCTTTCTGCCCTTTCCTTTTCTTCTCGATGAACCCAATCAATCAAATCCTTAAACAATATGCTTTAGACTCTAGGCTTTCTGAATAGTAGTCAGTGATGCAGTTAAGAGCAAGCTGTATTTCATATGTCCATGTTGAAACTCCTAGCAAGATGCATTTCACCTGCAAAGCAGATCACAGGTCAGTCTCTCTAAAAACTTTTCTTTCCCATGAGAAGGAGGAGCATAAATATTCTAGGAAAGGAGAGTGAATTACACTTTATATTGACATAAATGACAATTGTGAAGTACTGAGTAAGCAAATATTTCTGTCTTTCTCATTGGAATGATTTCTCAGAGAACCTTATATCTGGCCTAAACATAAAACAAGAGACTTTCAAGTTTCATATTATGAGATGAAAACTGTTTAAAAAAGTTTAACACTAAAATAAAGGATACAGGACATATAGATATCCTCATAGATAGGTAGGTAGATAGACAGATAAATAATAGATAAATAGATAGATAGATAGATAGATAGATGTAAGAGATATAGATATATATTGATCAATAGAGGAGAAATTGGAGGCTTTATTTCAGATCAGACAATTTGTTTCAAAAAATTGAGTTAACCATCATGATTCCTTTTAGTACTAATTGCATGCATTTGTATTTAGAAATGATGAGAAGCATCAATAAAGTATCAATAAAAACAGTAAAATATTAGTTAATAAAAGAATTTTATAAAACATTTTGTTAAAACAAAGCAATAAACCTGAAGGCCTTAGATAGCACTGTTTCTGTTTAGAATTACTGGAAATCACTTATTATGATTGCTCTATTAAGCCCCAAACCGACATATGATTATCTTCTCATAGTCACAATATATCATGATCTATTAAGGAGAGATTAGAGTCTTTGGTTTGGATCAGACAATTTGTTTCAAAAGATTGAGTTGAACTACTATGACTTTCCCCCCCATTTATGATTAGGTTTCATTTAAAATTAATTTCAGACAAACGCACCGTGGATATAAAGTCATAACTATAAGACTCTCCTTCCTTTATACCTTCTTTACACTATCACCAAGCAGTATATTTAGACATCCTTCCTTCTCTACAGAATAATTTCCTGAGTACAAAGACAAACATGCATTTTTTTATGTACACTTGGATATGACTATACATAACCCCCAAAGTAAGGGAAGTTCTGAAATCTTTTGGTTTTGTTAAGATGAGACCTTAGTGTTTTAGGGAATACAACAGCAGAGAAGGGGAAACTTAGAGATGTGGGAGAAACCTGTCCTATTGGTTTTGTAGCTCTTTACTGTAGGAGCGCTCTGTGGCTCATGGAACACAGGCTATCTCTAGGACAGCTGAAGTGCAGTCTGGGATTGTGCAGCATCCACGTTGCTCCTCTCAAAGGTTATTACATGTTTTGAAAAATGAATATATTTTTCAAAATGAATACTTAACATTTCCTTTTATTATTTATGTTCCTCAGCTGGAGGAGACTGCTTACTTGTAGCAAGAAAAATATACTACACCTCTGGGCTACGCTCCACCAGGAAATGCTATGTTTCAGGTTTACTCCAATTATCAGAATCCTATGCTTTCCCTATGAACCAAGAGGCCATGTAGTTGACATATCGGATCCTCTTGAAGGTTTCTAAGGTTTTCAATGCACTCTTCCCTTTAGCTGGTAGTTTTCACAATGTAATAAAAGATGTCTTCTTCTTTGAGACTGTGATTCTTTTTATTTAAGTCCTATAGAACAATTTACAATAGCCAGATGCCTCCCCAGTCAACACCCACTTTGTCTTTGTGCCTCTTAAGTGTTTGAGGTCGTGAATGTACCACTCTCCTCACCATCTGTGTCAAATCCCATTCCACCAACTGCAACACACAGTCAGTCCTTTTCCTTCCTGAAATGCTCAGTTTTCTTTATTCTTTTACTCTCGCCCCTACTCCCCCAAATTATATCAAAACTTCTTTGCATGCTAACTAGTGTATTGTACTCACTCCTTTCAAATGCCAAATAATTTCTGTAACATTGATTTCTGCCTTGCTAGTTCTATTTTCTTGATGTTCAGATACTTTTTGGTGAGAAGAAGAAATAAATAAAAAGCACAGTACAGACCGAAAGTTGAAGAGACACCATGAGGTGGTTAATATCGACTAGGAACTAGAATCACCCAGGGGACAGGCCTCTCAGCATGACTGTGAGGAGTTATTTAGATTAGGGAAGCAAATGTAAGAAAGCTTCCTTACCTGTAGGTAATACTATTTTAAGGGCTGGGGCCCTGGGATGAAGTAAAAGGAGAGAACTGCCAAGCAGGTCATTCCTTTATTCCTGGCTGCATGTTACTGTAGCCAGCTGGTGTAAGCCCCACTTTCTCCTACAGGAAGAATTGTACTTTAGCTATCCAAGTCAGATAATCTTCCTTCCAAAAATTCTCTTGTCAAGTACTTTGTCACAAAAACAAATAACTCATGGAAACATTAATTTCTAAAACTTGCTTAAAATACATCTCACATTGAGGCCTGACATGGAGCCTACAATATAGAGAGTATCTTCTTACCCTTACTAATTAATCTTGGATTTACTCTGAAGACACAGATGTTTGAATAATTAATTCTGAAGTACTTTCTTCATATAAAATTTCCAGTTTCTGTGAATTTCAATGTTACACATTAAATTGCCCCTACAGAAATGGACAATGCCCATGACTCAGTCATATTTCATGTCATCCTCTTACCCCTATCCTCCCTGACTCTTTTCTCCTCTCCAGCTGTTTACATTTTGTTTTGCTTTCCAGTGTGAGGGATAGGATCCTGAGCACTGCCTGTTCTCTATTAATGTGAGGCAGAGCTATCTTTTGCTTCTGCACTCCATGTTCAAAGCTACCTGGTGTACAGTCTCTTACGAAAGTCTCCTGTCTCTGCTTCCCATCTCACTGTGGGAGTGCTGTAATTACAGACGTGTGCCACTGATTCTGTCTTTTCACGTGGTTGTTGGGCTAGAGCTCAGCTAGCTCTCACAGCTGACACTTTTCTCTGCTTCTCTGCTGAGCCGTTCCCTTGAACCTTTATTTTTAATTTAAACTACTTTTCAAGAGAAGTTTAAGCCAATAAATTCAAATAATGATCCATCACAAAGGTCAAATTGTTCAGATATAACTTACTACATATTATTGTGCATTAGTTTTCAGTTTCATGTGGCTGCTCTTAAGAAAGAATACACTGTGTAAATGTACCACCTTATTTTTTTCACCATACTTTAGGGACATCTAAGTTGATTCCAGTGTCTGGCTACTGTGAATTAATCTGCTAGGAACATATTTAAACAGGTGAACAGGTGTCTTTGTGGTATGGTGAAGGGTCCTTTGAGTATACGCCCTGAGGTGATATGTTTGGGTCTTGTGGTAGATCAATTTCCAATTTTAGGAGAAAGCACAGTATTGATTTCCAAAGTAGCTGTACAATCTTGCACGCTCATCACCAATTGATCTGTGTTTCCCTTGATCCAGTTCCTCACCAGCATGAGTTGTCACCTGTGTTCTTGATGTTAGCCATGCTGACAGGTAGAAGATAGAATTTCAGAGTGCTTTGATTTGAATTTCTCCACTAAGGATAATGACCATTTTTTTTAATGTTTCTAAGTCATTTGAGGCTCCTCTCTTGAAAACTCTCTGGTTAGATTTGTACCCTATTTTATAGTTAGTACTTAGCTGTTAAAAAAATTATGAAATTTGCAGGGTAGACGAATAGAACTGAAAAAAAAAAAATCCTGATTGGAGTAACCCAGACCCATAAAGACAAACCCGATTGGCACACAGCCCAATCATCATCAGAGAGGCTTCATCCAGAAACTGACAGCAGATGCAGAGCCCCATAGGCAAACATTAGGCAGACCTCAGGGTATCCTGCTGAAGAAAACGAGGAAGGACACCACAAGAAAACCCAAAATCAACTAACCTGTGCTCAAGGGGTTCACAGAGATGAACTGATAATCAAGGAGCCTACACGGGTCTGACTGAGAGATCCTCCACAGATATTTTATGGTTGCATAATTTGCTTTTCTAGTGGTACTCCTAGGGCAGTCCCTGACATTTTTGCTTGATTTTGAGATCTTTTTACTTCTACTGGGTTTCCTTATTCAATTTTAATCTGAGGGGAGTTGCCTAGTCTTATTGCAACTTAATATGCCATGTTCGACTGATATCCATGGGAAAGCTGCAATTTCCTGAAGAGAAATGAAGATGGAGTAGATGGAGAGGGAGCCTGGGGAGGGACTTGGGAGGGACTTGGGAGAGTACCCTATGATTGGGATGTAATAATATGAGAGAAGAATAAGTAAAAATTTTTAACAGCTAATTAGTAAAAATTATTAGTAACAAAAAATGATATACTGAAGGAATTCTCTGCCAATTTTTTTACTTGTGTTGTTGGTGTAACATCTTTGATATTAAAGTTTCCTTGTTTATTTCTAAATTTCATGCAGAATGCTTGCATTAATCTCTAAATACAGACAGAACAGAATGAATTCATTTTTCGTTACAAACTATGATGGATCAACAAGATGCCTAGGCAAGCAAGTCTGAAGACATGACTTCATTTCCCAGAATTTATGTTGTGGAAGGAGAAAACCCACTGTCACGAGCTGTTCCCTGACCTCTTAACATGCAGGCATCGATGCATATATATTCACACACACACACACACACACACACACACACACAGAGAGAGAGAGAGAGAGAGAGAGAGAGAGAGAGAACACTGCATGCACATATAAATAAATAGGTGTACTCTACAGCATACGGGAAACCAGAAGACTGTGACTATGGTATGCCTGACCAAATATATGTATGTTCACATTTTTGTCTTTATGTGCAAATACATAATATGAGAACTCAAGCAAAAAAAATCTCTGAATAACTTATGTTTATATGTCATTTCATAACATTGCAAATTATTTATTTAAATATATACATGTCTATCTATATTTATATACTTTCTTTTTTCTCTTTATTCTTCAAATGTCATTTTTAAATTTGTAAAAAATGACAGCTAGATCTATACTGGCCCCAAGGTAGATATTCAATTTTCTCAATTTTCATGGTTTCTGGGAGGTATGTTTTATGTTCTGTAACAAGTCACAAGTTGTATGTTTTTTTTTTATGTTTTTTATTTACATTTCAAATGTTATCCCCTTTCTTGGTTTCCTGTCTATAATGTAATACTGAAATTGTCATTGTATTTATAATATTTCATTTTTATTGTTTGTAACATAGACCATTGTCATTATTAATTTTCAAAGAATCAAAACTAGAATAGGTTTAAAAAATTAAATTTGCCTGCTCAATTATTCTGTTAGCTTCATATCACATGTCAGGCTGATGGATCAAGTGTTCTAAGTAGAAACTTAATATTTGCAGGGATGTAAGAGAAGTCCTGGATTTATTAATTTCTCTTTACAAATTCTACCCTCTAGGTATTAGTGTGATATATCAGTGTTCGTTTTAGATGTGTTGGGTTGAATATCATTAAAAAGGTTGTCCTTTAAAATATTGTTATTGTTTTGCAGAATGCCAGGAAGTAAGTAATATTGCACTATTTTGAAACCAAATCACAGAATTCATCTATCCCCTGAAGAAAGGTAACCACAAACTCACAGTGGTTCATCATCTTCCTAGTAAAAGCACCTACCAGCAATATCTTGTTCCTTTTGATGCTTTATTATTTGCTTTAAACATATCCAAAGCCCTTCACATTTCAGCTTGTTCTTTGATTTTCCAAGCATGTACTCTGTCTGACTTTTGCTTCTGCAGAACTTTCATTCTGGACGCTAGCCATGTGCTTTCTGTACAGTGGTCTCTGTATGTCTGATTTGCACAATGAGAACTGAGACTGGAAAAACACATCAACTGCAAAGGTGTCATTCAGATGAACACTCTTCTAACATTAAGAAATAAATATACATACTTTGTGGAGATAGTTCTGTGGATTAATATGCCTTCCACAAGAGCATGAGGTCTAGGATCCAATCCTAAGAATCAAATACAATGGTAGGCAAGGTGGTCCATGCTTATAACATACTTCTGGGATGGAGACTGGACACTGTATAGTTGAAGCTATGTAAATCACTGATATCCCGATTGAGGGAAAGGCTGTCTCAAAAATAATGTTGGAGAGGGATCAGGAAAGATACCCAAGGCTGACTTCTGGCCTTTTTGTGCATGCTTCACATTTACACGCACACCAACATTACTCATACCCACATTCACAAGTATATACACTACACACACATACACACAGATGTGAGGGGTGGGGGCAAGGAGAGGGAGAGGGAGTGAAGGTTTGAAGAAAATGCATATGGGCATTAAAACCATACCAGATCACAATGCAAAGGATGTATACAAATAGCTTCCCAAGCCATAAAATAACTATAATAAATTAAATTAGGACAACACCATTTTCATTTTTAAGAGATAGATATAGTTGTACAAATAATGCCTACAATGTGTAAATTAAGTTTGACATAGTAGGCATTTAATTACAATGAATCCTGAAGATCTCATAGAACCTCAGTTCCTTCTCTATGGTTACGGATTGCCTAGTTAAATCTTACAAAAATCAAAATCTTTGTAAATAATTCTGAATATGACAAGGAAAGAAATACATTTTAGTGGCTATGAATGCCACTAACATTTAGTGGTACGGCTCAGTCAACACCATTAAGCTCAGACATGTAAACCCAGCACTGTGGAATTGAATCATGAAGGATCCAAAACCAATCACCTTTAGTAAAGTCTGAATTTATATTTCAACCAAAGAATAGTAGTACAAAAGTATTGTTCTATGGAACACTCTTTCAAATACTATAAGAAATAAATAAGCTATAATCAAGTGTACAATAGTATTTATTTTTGCTATGTCATATATATACATTATAAATACATATAAATACATTTAAGTACTTTATAAGGTATAACTCTTTTTTAATGACATATATAATGATCTTCATGTTGCACCAAGAGTTAGCAAATTCTTGAATGATTAACACATTATTATTCATAAATAATATTATGACTCTTAATTTTTCCAAAGAATATCTAACTATCATAGCTAAAGTTTAGGTTTTTCATAGTCAGTATTTTAGGTTTATTTTATTGCCAGAAATGTTCATGTAGCTTTTTCTATAATCAAATAAATGATTTATCAGGAATTTGAAATATGACTAAATGACTTACTGTTTATTACATGGTGTTAGAATTTCATCCAATAGTAAATCTCAAAAGTATTTCATCTTAAGGTTACCTAATAGACTATACATTTTAAATATAAAAGGACATAAAAGTATTTTTACATAGTTACATGGTTTAAAACTTGATGCTTATAAGAAATGTTCGGTCAGTTACAGAGCTCTGCACCTGATGTATTTAGATTTTACAAGTGTTAATTCAAGAAGAACTGTTTGAAATGTCCAACAAAAAGTGCACAAAGTAAGTAGATATCAATGTAAACAATGCAATTAATAATTAAACAGCATTAATTTATATATTTGTTTTAAAAATATTGGGATAAAAATGAATAAAGAAGTTGACAATAAAGAGCATCAAGGAATTTAACTATAAATTCACTATACTTGAGTCTCAAAAAATGAAAATTTAAACTTCATTTATTCTGACTACAGCCTTTGGTCTCTCGTTTTTCATAATATGATATTTATTTACAACTGGTGAAAATAATCTTTGATTTAAATATACATGTTTTATTTAGTTCTTAGATTTTTGGATGAGACTCTCCTGCGATATAAAAATTTATTGATTAAAAGGATTACCAGATAGTAACTTTGATGAGGAAATTTTGTTCACAAATGTCAATGAATGAAAGGAAATTAGATTTCTAAGAACCATTTGCCCAGCTTGCTGGTGACAACGAGACAATTCATATTGTGCCATCTGGTCAAGGGACAGGGAACAACAAAACAAATTCCAGTTTAATAAAATACAAGTTATATATCCATTACTGGAAAAAAATCAATGCTGCCTGAGGTTCCATCTATGATTTTACTGACTTTTGATCTGTTGATATACTTCTTTATAACTTTAAATGTCTATTTTTTAAAATCTAGTTTTTGATAAGGGTTTAATCTTTCTACACAGTAGCATATGTTTTGGAACTTATTCAAAAGAGACACTACTTCCTTCTGAGGAAGGATTAAGTTGCTGTACCCTGAGGGGATTTTGAAGTAAGAGAAATGATGCTAACTAATGAATCATCTGAAAAATAACTATAAAACCTGGATAACGAATTGGGAAGCCTGAAAATGAACTCTTTCTCTCAGCTCTATGCTCCTTTGAGGGAAAGGATTAAGGAGCTGGGAAATTGTTACAGATGGAGTGCTTATGAGTTTGATGACTTTAGTTTGAAGGCGGTCTGAGTTCCTGTGTGCCCCAAGTACTCAATGCTTCGGTAGCAACCGAACCTAGACACAGATACCAGAGCAACCTTCTTTAAAATGAGTAAAGAATCCTGCAAAGACAAAAATACAGAAAGTTTTAAACTCAAATCCATCCAAGTCAACAAACGGTGAATCACAGTAATATTGGGAAAACACAAAGCCACTTGTAGATAAATGTAGGAAGCAGAAATCGAGCCTTTTCTACACAGGCAAGAGCAGGTTGTGGTTGAAATATGAGCAAGGAATTTGTTTTTGTTGGTTTGGTTTGGTTTTGGTTTTTCGAGACAATTTCTCTATGTAGCCCTGGATTTCCTAGAACTCACCCTATAGACCAAACTTCCCTCAAATTCAGAGATTTACCTGCCCCAGCCTCCCCAGACTGGAATTAAAGGTGTGTGCCCTCACCACCTTTTGTAGAAATGCAACAGGATGCAGAAAGAATTTCAACACTACAATGGTAAAGCTATCCCAGAGGACAATGGAAATTGCTCAAATAAAGCAAGCAGGAAGAATGTCACTCGTTCTGAAAGGAAAAAAAGATACAGAACTTAATTTCCAGATGCTACGAGCAAATAAAAATTTTTATTAACAGCTATATTGAGATGTAATTGACCAATATACTTAAATTTACTTAATTCCTACGAGGTAATGATTATATATACATATACAATTAACAAATGATATCAGAATTAATTTAATTAAAATACCCAATAAATCTGGCTTTATGAATATTTATGGCGAAAACAAGAGTTATAGTTTTTCTGCAAATTTCAAACTTACAGTAAAATGTTCTTAACTGCATTCATGTTTTTTGAATCATCTGAACTTGTTCATGTCAAAAGTGAATGCTAGTATCCCTTTGATTACCATCTCCAAATTTCTTACACCCACAAGACTTTGACAACTGTCTTTCTTTGTTAGTCTATGAATTTGATTTTTCAAAATTCCACATATAATGAAAGTATATAGAATTTGTCTTTCTGGGTAGGGCTTAAATCCCTTAAAATATACTTTTCCAGACTCACTCCTCTGTTTAAACTAGCACATGCCTACTTTGCAATACACATACACTGAGGAAAAATTTATATCTTATCATTCTGATCATAAACATCTGGTTTGTTGCCATTTTTTTCATTATTAAGGATAGTGCCATTTCAAATGGTCAAATATAAAAAGCACAGATCTTTCTTTAAAATACTGATATCATATGTTTTGAAAAGATTGTTGAATTTTGTGATAATACTCAGATTTACTTCCATGAAAGATATCCACACTATTTCCACAATTATACAAGTTTGTGTTCCCGCCTGCAGTACACAAGAGGCTTTTATTCCCATTGACTTTGTCATACTTAGAGCTGAGGTTCTCAGCAGAAGCTATTCTGATGGATGTGATGCAATCCCTGATAGATTTGGTGACTACTTCCCAAGTAAATAATGTTGTAGTAGTTTCTATGTCTTCTGTGGGGAAAAAAATCTATTTAACACTGTTAAACAAATTTAATGGCCTCTCATTTCTTTACTTATAGAATGGAGGGCTTATCTATTGGAATACTATTCTATCATCAGATATATGGTTTTTAAACCTTGTCCTCCCAATCTACAGATGACCTTTGGTTTATTTATTATTTTGCTGAATAGAGGCTCTTTTATTTGAAGTTGTTCCACTAATCTAATTTTGCTTTTGGTAAATATGCTTTTGGTGTCTTCTACAAATACACAATGGAAGATTTCAATAGGCAAGAACAGACAAAATAAAGAATACAGTACAAGACAGAGACAATATTACATTCACAAAATATCATGGAACATTACAAGGAAAGGGTTTTGTTTTTTTTTTTTTTTAAATCTTCACCTCTCTGGTCACACACTATTACTGAAGAAATCAGGCCAGGGACATAGAGGCAGCAAAGGAAGCACAAGATGTGGAGAAACTCTTAGCCTCCTCAATAATACAGAGAGTCTTGCAAGTTAACACTTCCCACTCCAAGTTGCTTTGGGCCATGCAGTTCTATCACAATAATAGAAACCTTATCTAAGACAGAACTTAATTCTAATTAATGGGGTGGGACAGAGATGACCATGAGTTTTAGGGAGGATTTTGACAGGATTAGAGAATTTAGGCTTGAAGCGTCATTAAGTGCAGAGAGCTTCAGGGAAGTGTTTCTGCACAGATCAGGACACAAAGCCTGCAGTCCAGATGGGATCAAGGAAGCCAAACTGATAGTAAGTCTCTCAGTTGGGATTGGCTTTGAAGGTATGAAGGAGTTATGAAGATGAGCCAAGGTTTGACACCGTGAGAGATCAGGGAGTGGTGCTTCCTAGTTCCAGTGGAGACCCAGGCATACTTAAGACACCAGGACTGCAGGGCAATCAGCGAGAGGAGCAGTAGATAGGAAATAATCTGACCTGAGCCTGCCAGGTGATCTGCGTGTGCTGTGGATGCAAGAGCTAGAAAAATTGATTTGTTCCAGCCCTGTGAAGCCGAAAAGATTCTGAGTCCCAGATTCCTGACAGTGAACTGGTGGATATTTTTGTTTGTTTGTTTGTTTTCGCTTTCAGTACGGTGTATATCTTTATGCCTGGAATAAGAAAGTATTGAAAAATTTTGCAGTCCACAAGTTATGGGATCTTGGATAGTTTTAGAGAGATTTTACATTTTTTAAAGTGATTTTGAACTTTCCGCATTGAAATTTTTAAAACACATTTTAAATAATGTGTGTTTTATATTGTGACAATGGTATTAATATAAAAATCTTGGGTATGAACAAGAAAGGGATTGTTTTGACTTAATAGTAATGTTTTGGCGTGCCAATTCAACGATGGGTCAATTTTCCTAGATGTTTTAAAATCGATTTTGTATAAACCACAGTTATCTGGGAAAGGAACTTCAATTGCAAAAGTGTTCCTATCAGATTGCCTTTAGGAAAATATGTTTTATTAATAACTGATATGGGAACATTCAGTTTATTCTGCATTGCGGTATTACTGGATCTGTACTCCTAGACTGTATAAAAAAAAAAAAGAGGCTGAGAAAGATATGAACTGCAGGTAGGTAAACAGCAGTCCTCCATGGTCAGTGCTCCAGTTCCTGCATCCAGGTTCCTACCCTCGCTGTTCTCAGTGATGGAATGTGACTTGAGAGTTGTAAGATGAAATAAACGTTTCCTCCCCAAGTTGATTTAATCATGGTGTTTTATCAAACAAACAGAAACCCTAAGACACAAAGCTAAGAAGTTTAAAGTATGTTTAAAAAACGTTAAAGTCACAGACCATCTCTCCAATATGACTGTAGCATAAAATCTCGCAAACTAGGAGGAAGCAATAAAGTACAAGGGTTTCACATCAAAGTTAAGATATCAGAAGTATAAATCAAAGAAACAATATTAAAATCTGTCATTCACCTGAAGAAGCAAACATTTCAGAATAACATCAGCCTTTCATCAACAACCCTAAAAGACAAGGAAACATAAAATGATGTATTGAAAGTTCTAAAACTAAGCAACCACAGGAGAAGATTGCTAGCTATTTTTTAAAATTCAGGGAGGAAAATCCAAGACAAGCATAAGTTAAGGCAATCCAGGACAATCGTGCCAGAACTGTATAAAATGTTCAAAGAGTACTTTACACAGACAGGAAAATATAATTTTAATCAAAAGTACACAAAGGTATTTCAAGACAGAAAAAAATGATAAAAGAAGAGCTAAAACAAAATATATCATGTTCAACATAATAAGTGAACAATTTTGTTATAAATAAAAGGAGGGAAATTAAAATACACAATGATCCAGAGAAACATATAAATATCCTACAAAACCATATGAATTAGCAAAGACATCTTAATAATAATACCCATAAATACAGAGGTACTCAACTCACATAAAAGACAGAGACAGGCAAATTGAATTAATAAACAAGATTCAAGTATCTGTTTTAACCAAAGAACACATCTTGCTCTCAAAGACATTTGGAAATCAGAAATTAACACATGGAAATGAAGCCAGCGAGTGAATGAAATCTGAATACAAGTGGCATTACTATTTCGATATCTCATAAGGTAATCACAAATCAAGTCTAGTGAGAAAAGGAAGAGAAGGTCACTGTATATCAAACAATAGGATGTCACAATAAACAGTATATTCATGATAAACCTATAACCAAGATTGCAGTTAATGAGGGAAACAGCATATTTTCACTAAAATCTAGAACAAAAGAAGGATATTTATTTTTCTTACTATAATCCAATATAATATATAAAGTTTTAGCTATACCAATCAGACAGGACCAAGAAAAGGAAAAGCCAAATTCATTACCTGCAGGCAATATGATCATATTTTTTAAGGATCCTAAAGTCTCCACCAAAATTCTTAGGTATTGCCCTTGGTGGTCTGCCATCTGCTAGTCAAGTAGACAATACTATTATCTTCCAACTTTGCATTTGTATCAAGGGCTATTAATTTCCCTAAGAAATCTTTGTTCTCACATGACATAGAGTTACAGTCACAGAGTCACAGCTACCAAGATATAGCGGTAGTCTTAGTACTTTATTTATTTAGTTGTTTGCCTATGAAATAAACTCATATGTTTTCCTATGAAGAAGCATCTGATTAGACACCATCATTATTTACAATTAAGTCTGCTACAAAGAAACTATATTAGAAAAAAGAATATAAGAGAAGACAGTAGGGATTTACATTTGACAATCGGGATCTTTAAGTCTCCAACCCCACTGTTTATCCAGCCTAATTATTCATCGATAGGTGGCTACCCTCCCTATTACTGATCATGCTCTGTATTCAAGAATGTGCTGTGCTATCCCTTACTCTTCCTTTGAATCTCAAGCTCTATTGTAACTACAGCATATGTGAGCTGCTTACCTTTTTACTATATGTCCTTTTCCCTTACAATCTACAGAGTGGTAGCTCTTGTGGCCACATGCTTGCTACCATTATATTTTACTATTCTGCAAAACAACCATGTTGGAACCACCTAACCTTGGATTGAAGTTTGTCCAACTGTGAAGCAAAATATTTTTCTTCCTTGAAATTGTTTGCCATAGGTATTTTGTCACATTAATTGAATGTCACTCATAATGCATCTATCATGATTGTGTAAGTTGAATTCATTAGAGGGACATGGTTTTTTAATGTAAATATATTGCAAATAAAGTTGCTAAAATTATGAGACGTCTAAGAAAACCAATCCAAAAAACACATGTATTAATACAATGTAACTTAAGCTGTATGTTAGCTTTTTTATTAGAAAACAATGTCATCTACCAATATATGATTTAATATCCTCCATATAGAAGAGTAGTGGTTTTAAATAGTATATGTAACTCAGTGATAACATTATTCAACAATTTCTCTACACAATAAAATTTCTTTCTTATTATTTTGTTATTATTTTCACAGTGAAATTCCTTACAGCATAATTTTGTTACTGTAACTTTTTTATGGAGTAAAATTAATCAACTAGATATAACATCCAGAGAAGGTGAAAGGAATTGAGTATTTTAAAAAATCAAAGTAAAACTGAATTACTTTCTTAATATTTTTCACTGTATTCAACATAATATTTTGATACATATTTTCAAAGTAAAATGATTATTGTAGTCAACTATATTAAAACATCCTTTGTGAATGGTATATCTCAAATGTCTCTCTTATTTCAGTGAAGGGTTTTGAATTTTTCAATGATAATATCCACCTTTGGATACATAATGTTAATATATGCTACTTTTGATCTTATTACTTTCACGTATTTGTATTTGATTTTATCTTAAACCCATTTTAATAATGGGCAAAATGAACACTTTTCTTTTATACAGATACTCATTAATGTTCTTAATGTTAAATACAAAACTATAAGGCCAATTGTCATTTCCCATGTTTTTATGTGAGAAATCCTTTCAAGGTCTGCATCTTAACAGAAATGTATAAGGTTCTTTTCTCATCTCTAACAATAAGTTTTCATTTTCCATTAAAAGTCAGAAGTATTACTTTTTCTTTGATATAGTAGAATTCTTTGAACTTCTCACCCCCCCAAAAAACACATACTAAAGCTAATTTTTAAAAGAAATATATATAGTGTGTGTCTGTGCATATGTGTGTGTGTGTGAGTGTGTGTGTGTATGTGTCTTTCTTTGTGAATATGCACAGTTGAATTAGATGAAAGTTAATAGATTCATTGTTTTCTAATCTGAATATGTGTTCTAGATATAGGTCACTGTACATAAATGCAATTACTTTTTTGTAAAATATTTTGACTTTTCCTAGGAATATAGGAACATATTTTTAGCCGTTGAAAAAGGATGTTTACAATCCCAAACAAAATGTTACACTGCAGTCTAATTTAGTGAACTTGATAGCTTATGGAATTCTAAAAGAAGTATGGAAGAGGAGTTATATAAAATAGGATGGATAGCTTAAAAAAAGTAATCCTGAATTTCTGAAACTCCTTAAAATATTTGGAGGCATCTCAGATGGTTGAATTCTCTTTTCTTCAGAAACTATTATTGTTTTATAACAATGAGAGGGTATGTTATAAGTCCTATTACACTAAAAGTCTCCCAACCAATAAAAGCCCAGGACCAGATGGGTTTAGGGCAGAATTCTATCACTCCCTCAAAAACGACCTAATACCAATACTCTTTAAAGTATTCACAAAATAGAAACAAAAGGAACACTACCCAATTCCTTTTATGAAGCCATATGCTTATACCTTTGTCACACAAAGACCCAACAATGAAAGAGAACTTCAGACCAATATATTATGAATATCGATGCAAATATATTCAATAAAATTCTGGCAAAGGAATCCAAGAACATTACAATGATCACCCATCATGATCAAGTAGATGTCATCCCAGGGATGCAGAGATCCTTCAATATACAGAAATCCATTAACATAATTCACTATGTAAACAAACTCAAAGATAAGAACCACATGATCACTTCATTAGATGCTGAGAAAGCATTTGACAAAATTCAACACCCCTTCATGTTAAAAGTCTTGGAAAGATCAGGAATTCAAGGCCCATAGTAAAGATAATAAAAGCAATATACAGCAAACCAGTAGCTAACATTAAACTAAATGGAGAAAACTTGAAGCAAACCCACTAAACTCAGGGACTAGACCAAGCTGCCCACTCTCTCTCTAACTATTTAATACAGTACTCAAAGTCCTAGTCAGAGCAATTTGACAACAAAAGGAGGACAAGAGGGTACAAATTGGAAAGGAAGGAGAAAAGGTCTCACTATTTGCAGATGATATGATAGTATACTTAAGTGACTCCTAAAGGTCTACCAGAGAACTACTAAGCCTGATAAACAACTTCAGCAAAGTGGCTGGGCATAAAATTAACTCAAAAAAATCAGTAACCTTTCTCTACTCAAAGGATAAACATGAGTGTTGTGGTTTGCCATGAAGTTATCTGTATTCTGATGCTAATTCCACTGCCCCAAGGACAGCTGCCTAGTCACATACTCAGAACTCAGGTGACTTCACCTGAATTTGTAAAGTACAGGTGAGGGGCAGGTACAGGATAGAAGGAGGCCTGTCATTGGAGGAGAAGGAAGGATGGGCGGGAGAGAAGTTTGAAGAAAGAGGAGGAGACTAGGACAGAGAGGATTGACAGGACAGAGGAGAGAGTGAGAAGCCATGGCAGATGATGTTAAGATTCTGCTCTGTGTATTTACAGGTTGTTATTAATGTTCTCAAGGGATGGATGGTACCAGGCTTTGTATGTTTAAGTGGGCAATTATATCTTATCAACTGGATCTAAGATTATTGTGTTGTGTGTTCTTTTATGTGACGGTTTGAGTGTAGGAAAGTGTGTGGCTGGAATGTGTTTCTGCCCAGATATCTAGCAGATATCTTGGGACACCGCGGTGCTGACCTAGTGGGGTAAAAGACAACTATACTATACTCTTTTCTATTTTATATATTTTTACAACAACAACTGAGAAAGAAATTAGGGAAATGATACCCTTCACAATAGTCACAAATAGCATAAAATATCTTGGTGTGACTCTAACCAAGCAAGTGAAAGATCTGTATGAAAAGAAATTCAAGTCTCTGAAGATCTCAGAAAAATGGAAATATCTCCCTTGCTCATGGGTTGGCAAGACTGATATAGTACAAATGATCACCTTGCTGAAAGCAATCTACAGATTCAATTCAATCCCCATAAAAATTCCAACTCAATAATTCTAGAATTAGAATTAGAACTCTTTCTAGAATTAGATGGGGCAATTTGAATCTTATTTAAAGATGGGGTATAGAGCTAAACAAAGAATTCTCAGCTGAGGAATATTAAATGCCTGAGAAGTACCTAAAGAAATGTTCAATATCCTTAGTCATCAGGGGAATGCAAATCAAAACAACCCTGAGATTCCACCTCACACCAGTCAAAATAACTGGATAAAAAACTCAGGTGACAGCAGATACTGGTGAGGATGTGGAGAAAGAGGAACACTCCTCCAGTGGTGGGATTGCAAACTGGCATAACCACTCTGGAAATCAGTCAGTAGGTTCCTCAGAAAATTGGACATTCCACTACCTGAGGACCCAACTATACCTCTCCTGGGCATATACCCAAAAGATGCTCCAACAAATAACAAAGACACATTCTCCACTATGTTTGTAGTGGTCTTACTTATAATAGCCAGAAGCCAGAAAGAACCAACAGAGGAATGGATTCAGAAAATGTGGTACATCTAGACAATGGAATACTACTCAGCAATCAAAAACAATGACTTCATGAAAGTCAGAGGCAAATGGATTAAACTAGAAAGTATCATCCAATCACAGAAAAACACTCATGGTATGCATTCATCGATAAGTAGATATTAGCCCAAAAACTCAAATTACCCAAGATGCAAAACACACCACATGAAGCTCAAGAAGAAGGATGACCAAAATGCGGATGCTTCACTCCTTCTTAAAAGGGGGAACAAAAATATCCATAGGAGGGGATATGGAGGCAAAGTTTAGAGCAGAGACAGAATGAACTGCCATTCAGAGCCTGCCCCACATGTGGGCCAAATATATACAGCCACCAAAACTAGATAAGATAGATGAAGCTAAGAAGTGCATGCTGACAGGAACTGGATACAGAGTCTCCTGAAGGACACAACCAGAGCATATCAAAGACAGAGTTGAACGCTAGCAGAAAACTACTGAACTGAGAACTGGACCCCTGTTGGAGGAATTAGGGAAAGGATTGAATGGGTTTGCAACCCCATAAGAACAACAATGCCGGGGGTTGGGGATTTAGCTCAGTGGTAGAGTGCTTGCCTAGCAAGCAAAGCGCAAGGCCCTGGGTTCTGACCCCAACTCCGAAAAAAAAAGAGAAAAAAAAAAAAAAAAAAACAACAATGCCAACCAACCAGAGCTTAGGGACTAAACCACTACCCAAAGACTATACACATGGACTGACCCATGGCTCCAACTGCATATGTAACAGACGATAGCCTTGTTGGGCACCAGTGGAAGGAGAAGCCCTTGATCCTGCTAAGATTGGACCCCCAGTGCAGGGGAATATCAGGGGAGGGTAGTAGAGGGTGGTGGATGGGGGGAACACCCTTATGGGGTTGGGGGAGGGGATAGGGGGCTTATGGACAGGAAACCAGGAAAGGGAATAACATTTGAAATGTAAATAAAGAAATATATCCAATAAAAAATAAATTAAAAAAAAGAAAGAGTAATTTGTAAATTTATTTGGAATAAACAAAAATCCAGGATAGCAAAAAATATTCTCAACAATAAAAGAACTTCTGGGGGAATCTCCATCCCTGAACTCAAGCTGTAGTACAGAGTAATAGTAATAAAAACTGCACGGTATTTATTCAGAGACAGGCAGGTAGATCAAAGAAATAAAATTGAGGACACAGAAATGAATCCATATATCTATGATCACTTGATCTTTGAAAATAAAGCTAAAACCTACGTTTTCAACAAATGATGCTGGTTCAACTAGAGGTCAGCATGTATATGAATGCCAATTGAATCATTCTTATCTCCTTGTACAAAGTTCAAGTCGAAGTTGATCAAGGACCTCCACATAAAACCAGATACACTGAATGTAATATAAGAGATAGTAGGGAAGAACCTCGAACACATGGGCACAGGGGAAAATTTCTTGAATGGAACACCAATGGCTTATGCTCTAAGAACAAGACTGGCAAGGATGTGGAGAAAGAGGAACACATCTCCCTTTTTGGTGGGATTGCAAGCTGGTACAACCACTCTGGAAATCATTTTGGTGGTTCCTCACTAAATTGGACATAGTACTTCCTGAGGACACAACTATATTTCTTCTGGTCATATACCTAAAAGATGCTCCAACATGTGACAAGGACACATGCTCCATTATGTTCATAGCAGCCTTATTTATAATAGCCAGAAGCTGGAAAGAACCAAAATGTCCTTCAACAAAGGAATGAATGTAGAAAATGTGGTACATTCACACAAAGAAGTACTACTCAGCTATTAGAAACAATGATAGCAAGGTTCCAATCTCATTAACATAAGAAAAGTTTATTACAAACAGCCCAAGCCCCTAAAGATCAAGGTCTACAAGTGATTCAGAAAGTCCTCTAATTAGAACATTGAATCTTCCTGCAGAGTCCAAGAAGTGAACCTCCCCATAAAAGGTGACAGACACTCTTGTAGTGTGAAAGCATTGATAATATACCCCAAGCAAAAGAAGGTAGAAAATTCACAGTACTTGTAGTTCTAATATTTGCAAAGGAGACCTTAAACCAAAACTAGTCAGAAAGGATTTTAAAATGGTCGCTTGATACCCAGTAAGGAAAGAGTTCATTGCAGTTCTAAACATATGCACAAAATAAGGCTTCACTTGGAACCTTGATTTTACAAAACAAATCCTACAAATGGTAAAGTAACTGATTAACTGTTGCCTAAGAAGAACGGATACTTTTAACTCCAGACTCCTCAAATGATGCCATCCAGGCTAAAATAGGAGAAGACTTTGAATTCTTATAGAAGATCAAAAAAAAGTAAAGATTACATGCAGTGTGAACCTGTTTTCGCAGAGGCTTATGTATATAAATATCAGGGTATAAATGCATTAATACTGAAAGTATATTGGTGCTGTTTATTTTCTTTTTATAAATTATAATCAATAATGAACTCTATGGAAAGAAATCGAATACTTTTCATTGCAGAATATGTTATCACAAGCATATATGAAACTATTAATGATAGAAATATTGATGCCAGTAGAAACATTGCCTACTTTAAATTTAATTTGAATGAAAATAAAATACTTTAATGGGGCTAAGAAACTAAACAAAGTTCTCAAAAGAAAAACGTGAATGAATAATAAATATTTTAAACAGTTTGCAACATCAGTATTCACTCACAAATGCAGGTTAAAGTTGCTATGATTTCCATCTGATGTCACACAGGATTGGTATCATCATGAAAACAAAGGTCAACACGTGCTGATGAGGATGAGGGGAAAGACGAAACTTTATTCACAGCTGGTGGGCTTGTAAAATTGAGTAGCCACGATAGAAATCAGTATGGGCATTTCTTCTCATTTATAGTACAAGTACACAAGAGTAAAGATGTCCAGAACTAGAAATGGGGAGGGGTCGAGAACATGGGCAGAGACGCTTCCCTCCAGTGTTGGTATAATATTACAGAACATTAAAGACCCTCAAAATAAAAGGGCAAAGAGAATGGAGAACATAGCCTGAAGAAGGAATGTTTACCTGGCATGAGCAAGTCCTGTTTCAACATCAGTAGCCCCAGAAAAATTAGAGGAAAAAGAGAAGAAACAAAGGAAAGGAAAAAGAAAAGAAAGAAAAACGGAAAGAAAAATGTGTCTTAGATTACAAATTCTCCGAAATCTAAGGAAATGTATTTATAGTTATTTTTTCTTTACTGCATTATTATTATATTCTGTGTTTATATTGCACATCATTTTTAAAAGTTAAGCATATGAAATTATAATAGCAATAGAGTAACTATTTCACGTTCTATAATATAGGAATTATAAGTGCTTCACTTGGTAAGACAGAGAAATATAATTTGAAAAAAGACTTTATACTTCCTAAATAAGATTCCCTAGTTTGAATAACATATAAGTATAAGTATAGTACATATAATACATTGAAATAATATAAGGATCTGTTACTTACATGGAGAGAGAGAGAGAGAGAGAGAGAGAGAGAGAGAGAGATTAACAAGCTGCTAAACATTTGTGTAAAAATACAAAGAAATTATGAAATAAAGTGAAAGTCGATACAAAAAAGGAAAGGAAAGAGAAGAAAAAAGAAAAGAAAAATTCCAAATGTGTTTTGTAGAAGAGTGATTCCTCTTAATGTGAGGATGCAAAGAGTCTGGGCTGAAATAAGCCTGAGTATTAATGGACTATTAAAATTTAAGTTTACTATCCTACAGAAATTCCTGGAATAAGATTTACTGTTCCTTCCAGAATATTTATGTACACAGACTGGTATCTTATAATCAACTTTAGAGACTCATTAAAAATACACTACCATTTGAGAATTCAGTTAGTGAGTTAAGCTGTGGCAGTGGAACAAATACATCGTGGTGTTCCTTTGAGAAACTGTATTTTATTCCTGTTTTCAGCTTAAATGTGTACACGAGTAGTCTTCCTGTGCCTCAAATTTCTGAGGATGATTGGAACTTTAGACAGTACCCATAACTCAGTTCTTCATTTGTCAATTTGAATATTCCCTTTTCTTTACTCTCTTAGTCACATTTCAGCTTGGATTGATCAAGTTACACCTATTTTCAGAGACATGTATCTTAAAATTCTGTTATTTTTCTCTCTATTATAATACTTGTGTGTGCTGAAGTTTTCAGTATATTTGCATTTTTTTGCTTGTTGCTACTTGAAGATAAATTTGGCAGCAATATTCAATAACATGAGGTTGTTAACATTGTTTCTGTTTCTCTTATATCAGTTAATTCTAAGTAATATCAATGATGTTACAATTGTATACCACAAATGATGGTTTTATTAGATCCTTTTAATTAATCTGCATTTTTATTATTCATTTACTGATCACTACTAGAACCCTTATATCTAACCCTTTCTGGTAGATATGAGAAGCTATGTCATATTTGCTATTTGTACATTTTTCTGAAAACAAACATTCTTCCTGATATTTAAATAACTCACCTCCACACAGCTGATTTTAATTACTCATGAAGTGTTTTGTCAAGATAGCAAACTTAAATTATCTATAATAGCCAGTTAGATAACTAGATTTTTAAAGAGAAAATACTAGTGAAATCTCCTTTTTCAAGTCTTCAAATGACTCAATTTGCTTTTTAAATGTTGTTACGTGAATGAAATTGTTTCACAGTAGGACAAATGTTATAATGGTTGTGAGTTTTAAGTGTAATTATAGGAGAGCTGAAAAATACATTTAAGTAAACTAATTATTTTGGATTCAAACAATACATATACTACAAATCAAGAGAATATGGGGAATTTTTCTATAATTACTTTGTAAGTCTACTGAAAGTAGCTGACTGAAAGTAAAGATTATACTGTATACATTAAATTGGATTATTTAAACTCTATTCCAAAATTTTTGATAAATTTTTGCTGTGCAAAAGCTGTTTATTTGCTATGCACAACTATTTTCTATAGCTTTCACATTATTTCTACAACTCATTGCAAAGAGACATCATCACATTTATATATGTTATTGTAACTAATTTGTACTAAATTCTAGATATTGGAATTTTCGAGTGTGCTTAATTTTATATTTAGATACCATCAAAGTATTTAATAACTATAATTATATATAACAAATTTTATTTTTAGAAAAGAAATATTAGATAGAAATATTTGAAAACCAAGTTGATTTCTAACATTTATTTTTAATTTCATATACATTTACTGTATTTATATCATTTCTATTCCTTTCTTCTGTGTCACACCTTCTCTTGTGTTTCTCTAAATCTCTCTTTGAATTTGTCACCTCTTTTATTAATGTTGTTATATAATAAATATAAATTATATAAATACACCTACTGAGTTCATTTGATGTTAATCGTGTATCTGAAGGGATTGGGATTTGGTAACTTCTATTAATCTATCAGGGAACTCATTCCTGCAGAATATTGATTCTCCTTTTCTCAGCAGCCACTGACTGCTTGATGCTAGCATTGGGGGCACTGTGAAAAGATCCTTAAGCATGTTGGCATGCCATTTGTGATTGACATTTTCAGGTTTCGCTCATGCCACCTTATTATTGAAATTTCATGAGGGTGTCTTTCTTTTCATTCGACTCCCTGAACAGTACTCAGTTAGCCCAGGCACTAAGGCCCACAATAGACAAGGGGAACCTAGGAAAACTAAACAGATTCTGTGCAGCTAAGAAAACAACCCAGTGTGTGAAAAAGGAAACCCACAGGGTAAGAGAGAAACTTTGTCAGCTATAATTCTGAGAGGATTAATATCTAGAAAGCATGAAGAACTCAAAAACCAAACTTAAGCAAACAAATGACCCAATAAAAATGGGCTATAGATTTGAACAGTGTTCTCAAAAGAGCAAATAAAAATGGTTAAGAAATAGCTGAAGAAGTGTGCATCTCCTTTTCCAATTTTGGAAATACAGATTAAAACTACTTTGTGATTTCATCTAATTTCATTCTGAATGACTCAACAACCAGCAAAAACAACCAACCAGGGAGCAGTCACTGGCTGTTGGTGGGACTGTAATGCTGGAGCAGCCATTCCAGATTACAGTGAAGCTTTCTCAAATAACTAAAGACAAGTGTACCATGTGACCCAACCATTATTCAATATCCTATTTCAGATATGCTTGCTCATCCTGTGTTCATTGTCATCCTATTCAAAATTAATATATCTGTACACGTATGTGAATAGTATATATTACATATAATATTAACACATAGAAAATAGACATCGATGAGCAATTCATAGTATTTAACTTATATCCACTCTGGATTTGTGACTTAAAAGGTTACGTAAGTAATATCTAAATGTTACCAGTATCCATTAGTACACTAACAAAAAGTAAATCGAAAACCGCTGGACTGGGAATGATTAATTAGAAAGGTGATCAGAAGTCAAATGCTGATAAAAGATATAAGACTTCTTAGTTAAAGGGTCAGTTGCTTCTGATAACAGACACTGAAATGGATGAACACCAAACCTTGGCAACCATGTAAACTGTAATTGTCTTGAGAAAAATCTGGAATTATAAATTTTTCTATATCATGTTTAAGAACCAATGCTTCAAAAATAGAGAATCTCTAATAAGTGGAAGAGACATCAAAAAAAAGTCTTTATTAAAGCTGTCCCAGAGTCGTCAAGATTTCATATCGATTTCCCTCTTTTGTGTCCTTGTCACTGGGCATCCATGGCACTCCTTCTACACTCTGTGTATCAACTCAAAGTACCACATTATTATGACAGGTAATGAGTTCCTAAGAGTTGTGGTTAGTCTTTCAGTTGTGTTAGAAGACCTAACACAGAGAAAAAAACTTTTTCCTTAGTGTTGACATAAAAACTGAATTCTTGTAATGTTTTATAAAATGGCAAGTGCGAAAATGTTCTTTCTTCTACAATATGTTGTTATAAGTACCAAGATATTTTCTGTAAAGTTCAATCTATTTTATTATATGGCTGTATGGTGATGGTACACCCTTTTAATCCCAGCACTCAAGAGGCAGAGGCAGATGGATCTCTAAGTTTGAGGCCAGCCTGGACTACAGGGTGAGTTCTAGGACAGACAGGGCTACACAGAGAAACCCTGTCTAGAAATACAAAACAAAACAAAAAATAAGCAAGCAAACAAACAAACAAACCAAAAAAGTGGGTATCATAATGACCAATGATCATATATAACACATTTTATTTTTCAAAAAGTAGCCTGTTATCCATGGCTGATGGAAGCCATGTTGACTTGATATCTGTGCTCTGTTCTGCCACTTCAGACCTATTTGATATCTGTGATCAGGATTGCCACAAACTACCAGGTTGACATCTGTGGTCCATACTTCCATTGGAGATCATGTTTATGTCCACGATCCAAGATCCCACTGAAGGCCATGTTGACTCATGGTGCAGCCACAAGCCATGTTCGTGTCTGTGTTCCATGCTGTAGCCAGAGACCATATTGAGGCTCATAATGGTGAGAGTTCTGCATTACTTAAAAGCCCAGTTATGTTATATGAATGTGTTTTGTTTTAATCCCAGGGGTGGGATATGGAGCTGCTTCAGTTTGTCCACAGTCGTTAGCTACGATTGTCGTGTGCTCTGTCGGGGCATGATTTTTGCCGGCTGCAGATAGTTTAATTCTAGGAACTCTGGAGACCTATATAAATGGGAGATCCCTGAGAGGACCTGTGGCAGCTGCAGCTTCCCACCACTGCTAGATTTGCTATTGCCTAATTGTTGAAATGCTGAATTGCTGTTTTGCTGGACCACTAGATATCCTGACAAAAAAGATTGGACTTGCCCCAAGGAACCAAATTACCCTAATCAGTAAGAAGTAGCCTAACAGGGCTACAGCTCCTTTCCCCCTCTAACTTTCTTTCTCTCCTACCTCATGTTGGGGGGTGGGGGGGCAATGTGAAGTAATTAGAATGGAATAAGGTTTGGAAGGGAAGTACAGGTATAAGAATCCAATTTTAAAAGGATGCCAACAGTTCATGTTCCATGCTGCCTCCAGCAACCATGTGTATGGGCATGATCCATGCTGTCAGCTGTTAAGGGTAAGGAAGCTCTTTGGCAATGTTACCTATAACTACAGACTCAAAGTTGTAAATGAGAGACATGGAAGCCTTCTGTGACTTCTTCTACTGTTCCTCCTCCACCACCTAAAAAGAATATTATACACAGGAAGTTATTGAAGAATGTTCTTAAATTTTTTGATAAAGTTGCTGATGGGCAGCTCTTCACATTTGATGGTCTCTGGTGGGGGGTAGATTGGGGAAGAATATTTTTAAAGAGATGAATACTGGCCATTTGACTATGCTCCAATGAGTTATATGGGCAACACAGATTGGACTTGGTATATGTTTTTCTTTTCTTTTTGCTAGGGGGGCACAAGAGTAGGAGGAGGACCTGGGAGGAATAATAAGTGAGTGTGATTGGGGTGCAATGTATAAAATTCCCAAAGAATTAATAACATATTATGTTGGGGAATTAGAAATACAGCATAACGTTTAACTACATACATGTGTTTACTTTCTTCTCCAAAGAAGAAAAATTTGTAATCTTAACACTTTTTTAAAAATTGTGGACATATTTTTAAATCCAGAAAACCTCTTCTTAGAAAACCATTATCTGAAAGCTCATTCTCCACTAATTTAGATCTGCTCAGGCCTAGTTAATAGTTATTTTGTAACCTAATGTTAGGAGTTTCTATATTTTCAAAATGAATTATTTTCATTGTTTCTTATGTTCATTACAGAATTTTTTTGAAAAGATTGTCTGTGAAGACCAAAGCACTTGAATATTCTCTCCATTGCTTATCTACAAGGAAACCATGTGACACTCAACCAGCTTTGTATTCATCACAACCCATTAAAGACATAGGTCACTATCATAATTAGCTAGAGGACCATTCTAGTTGGTCTGGTCAAACAACATAACCAGAATAACAGAAAATACCAGTTCAGCTGGCTTTGCAATGTTTGTTTCCTTTACTTGTACTGTAAAGTTATTTCCTGCTTTCTTTCAGGCGATTACATCTTGTTTTACTTTTGGTCAGAAAAGAAGCGTGAATCAAGTGGCAGAAACCTAGAGAAATGAATAGAAGTTCTGGCAGCTAATTGTATGAAATCTTTATCTCAGTCTGTGACCATGAAGCTACAGGAAGGCTTGGCTTCTGAGGATATATCCTTAAGAGAAATTATTGTACATAGTAGCAAATATTATTGTCACCAGAATACCAACAATAAGAATGTAACAGTACCCCTTCAGCATCCTGCAGATACTCTCCTGGAAATGTTGACGGTAGCTACAGTTTTGGAAGGTAGTTCAATGACAGTATTATTAGTCAAGGATATCACATCGTTTCCCTGATCATTATTTAGAAAAAGGACTGTATCAAACCCAAAGGTGTTTATTTTGAGAATTTACATAGATTCAGAGGAACAAAGGTTGGTGCCTATGTGACTTTAAGGAGATACAACTTGGCATTTCCCTCCAGGATAGGCCATAAACTACTCCCTTGGGCCTTTTCCTAATGATGGAATACTGAGGAATGTTACAGACATGTAGGACACCCAAAAAGGGCCACAGAACTCCAAACAAATTTGAGTAAGGTCCTAAGACCTTTAGAAATGTCACTTTTTAATACATTGGAGAGGACTTACATACAAGGATTTGATTGTGCTGAGTATTCTAATGGCTATCTGTCAACAGACCTGCAGTATCATTAGATAACTCAAAAAGGATTTCCCCATGCATTGCCTGAAACTCTACCACAGTGAAGAACAAAGCAAGGGGTTTACAAGTTTAGGGCCAACTTAGACAACTAAGCAAGAATTTGTCATGAAAGTGAAATTCACCAAAATGGCTGGGGATATATTCTCCTGTAGACCATTTGCCTAGCCCTGGATCAAATCACTAATACCGCACCAAACTAATAAGTATAAAAAACTTAAACAGTATAATATTAGTAAAGGGACTCCTTGTGGTCAGAAAAGACCATACTTAGAAGGAAGAATTGTGGTATGAATGTGAAGTGTTATACAGAGCCATATGTGTTTGAATATCAGTTAATGGTGCTATTTGGGAAGGTCATCAGACCTTAGAAACTGAAGTCTTGCCAGAACCTGTGGGTCTCTGAGGACAGGTCTTAACATATGACTCAGTCCAATTTCAGCTTCTGGATCTGCTTCCTGACTCCCTTTGCAATGTGATCAGTTACCCCATTCAGTCACTATACCTTTTCCTCCACGATGAAATATCTACCCTTGGATGGTAAGCCAAATAAAGCCAGTCTATGAGTTGCTTTGATCAAGTTTAACACAGCAACAAGAAACATAACTAATACAGTAGTGTTCTAGTGGAAGGATACCAATGGACCAGTTTCTAGTAGAAGGAAAGCAAACATACAAGCTAAAGGGAGCTGTGAGCAAAGGTCCCATAGAGAGCTGGGCTCAAAACTGAAGCAACATAGCGGGTGAGACTGAAAGTCCTGTTTCTCATTCCTTTATAGATATGTGACTTAGGAATAAAGAGAACTTTGGACAAAAATATAGAGTAGAATGGAAATAGATTTTGTTACTCCTGTAGGTTTAACTATTCTAATGGTAAATATTGAAAGTAGTAGTTATTTCAGTTTGTATATTTAAAAACTTTATTTTGTAGTTATAGTTCTGATTAGCATTTCCTAAGAAATTAACCAACCAGCATCTAGTGCAAATTGACTCAAATTTAAGCAAATAGATTATAAGAAGACCCTAAAATATGTGCTCTTACAGATGGCTGGGTTTTTGCCTGAACTAATTCACACTGAAATTTTAACTAATTATAGTTTAAATAATTTATTTTCATCTATGAGCCTCATTTAAAATGAGGAATTACCTTCATGTAGAATAAGACATTCACTTCCAGTCTTCTAGAACATGATAGAATTGTCATATTTGCAAGTAGCTTTCAGTTTTACAACTTCTTATATTTTTGTCATAGCAACTTCTGCTGCTTTATCACCACCACTACATGCAAAATTATATTCTTTTAGATTACTCTGTATGAACATTTAACATTATTTTTCATTACTGCCCAAAGCTTTTGAATAATGAATCACTTATCTGCTCTTTATTTTATGTTTACTTGGAAAAAACTAATAAAAAACTTATTTTTATTCATGCAAACTTTTCAAAAATATTAATTATAAGATGCATGAAAATTATTACTGTTTTGATTTCAGCATATTTAGGATTCAACATAGTGATACAAAGAAATCAAAAAAGATTATTTGTCATTTTATCATTTTCTGAAATAATTGTAAAAATAGTTAATTTTGTTGGTAGAATGGAGTCAATACAAATATATTTTATATTTCAGGGCTGGAGAGATAGCTGAATGGTAACAGTACCTGTTACTAAGTCTGAAGACCGGAGTTGAATCCACTGGAACAGTATGGTAAAAAAAGAAAACTGACTCCTAGAAGATGTCTTCTGACCTCCACACCTACTCCATGTGCCCTAATTGCTTTATTTGGCTATGGTTAAAAGTCACCATAATAAAAGCAGTATAGAGAAGGAAACAGTTTTACTTTTCATCTTATAAATTAAGTTTAGCATGAATGAAAAACAGAGATAGAGATCAGGGTAGAAAATGTAGCAGAAACCATCGAGACATGATGCTAGATGGCTTAGTGTTCATGACTTGCCTTCTTAGGGATCAGGAAGACTTGGTCATTAATGGCACACTCTGAAGTGGGATGTCCTCTTTCTAATCATTAAGAAAGAAAATGCTCTACAAATGTAGATCATGGAGTAATCTGATAAAGCCATTTTATCAACTGAAATTCCTTCTTCCTAGATGACCCTTACTTTGGTCAAGTTGAAAATAAACTAACCAGGTCAATATGAGATACACATGTGTACACACACACACACACATACACACACACACACATAAACATACACCTAATAAATACATAAATATATGTATAAATTTTTTATTTCACATTTTATCATTTGATTTATTCCATTTAGTTAATATATATTACTCTTTATTTCCATTTTATATATCCAAACTTACTATATTTATCAATTATTAATTCACTACTCAGAAATAAAACATAACTTGGCTTTAAAAGAAAAAAATAGCTAAAAGTTGTATAACACCTTGATGTAACTCTAACCAAGCAACTAAAAGACCTATATGACAAGAACTTCAAATCTGTGAAGAAAGAAAATAAGGAAGAAATCAGAAGATGGAAAGATTTCCCATGTTCACAGATAAGTGGGATTAACATGGTGAAAATGCCCTCTTACCAAAAGCAATCTCCAGATTCAATGCAATTCTCACCAAAGATTCAAAACAATTATTTACAGACATTGAAAGAAGAATTCTCAACTTCATATGGAAAAACAAAAATCCCAGGAGTGCTAAAACAATAGTGGATAATAAAAGAACTTCTTGAAGTATTGGTATCCCTAACTTCAAACAATACTACAGGGCAATAGTAATAAACACTGCTGGTATAGGTTGGTCAATGGAATTGAATGGAAGATTCTGAATTAAAACCACATACCCATGGGCACTTGATTTTGACAAAGAAGGCAAAACTATACAATGGAAAAAAGAAAGCATTGTCAATAAATGTCGCTGGGCTAATTGAATGTCTTCATGTAGAAAATGGATATAGACCCACATTTATCACCTTGCACAAAACTCAAGTCCAAGTGAATCAAAGACCTCAACATAAAATGAGATACACTAAATCTAATAGACCAGAAAGTGGTCAATAGCTTTGAACTTATTAGTACAGGAGACTACTTTCTGAATAGAACACGAATGGCTCAGGCTCTAAGATCAACAATTAATAAGTGGTACTTTATGAAAGTGAAAAGCTTCTGTAATGCAATGTAAGGACACTGTCAAAAAAATAGCCTTCAGATTGAGAAAGAATCCTTACCATCTCTAATATGCAAAATATATAAAGAACTCAATACGCTAGACAACAATAACCCAAATAAACCAATCAAAAAAATGAGGCACAGAAATAAACAGAATTCTCAGCAGAGGACTCTCCAATAGCTGAAAAAGCACTCAAAGAAATGGTCAAAGTCCTTAGTCATCAAGGTGCAAATGAAAACAACCATGAGATTCCATCTTGCACAGGTCAGAATAGCTAAGATTAAAAGCTCAAGTTGATAGCACAGGCTGGCAAGGATTTAGAACAAGGGGATCACTCCTCCATTGCTTGCACAATCACTTTGGAAATCAGTTTGGTTATTTCTTAGAAAACTGGGAATTGTTCTACCTCAAGACCTAGATATACCACTACTGAGAATATACCCCAAAAATGTCTTACTATAACAGAGGGGCTCTTGGTCAACTATGTTTATAGCAGCTTTATTAGCAATAGCCAGAAACTACAAACAGCCTAGATGTTTCTCAACTGAAGAATGGTGAAAATGTGGTATACCTACATAACTGAATACTAGTTAGTTATTTTAAAAAAAGATACATCATTTATTTTGCAGGCAAATGAATGGAACTTGAGAATATCATACTGAGTGAAGTAGCACAGACCCCAAGGACATGCATGCTATGTACTCACTTATAAGTGAATGTTAGCCATAAAATACAGGATACCCATGCTACAGTCCACAGACCCAAAGAACAAGAAGGAAGGCCCAAGTGAGGATACTTGAATCTCACTTAGAACTAGAAATAAAACAGTCCTAGGATGCAGTTGGGTGGAGGGATCTGGGTGGGAGAGGGGACTGGAAGGTGAATTGAGAAGGTTCAGGATAGGGTGTAGGGAGAAACAGGCAAGAGGGACAGAGACTAGGAGAATACATGGAAATCTGCAGAGTGTGTTTGGTCTGGGGTGTGGGGGCACTTCAAAGACATACCAGAGACCTTGGATGGGAAAAGCTTCCAGTAATCAATGGGGGTAACACTAGCAGAGATTCATTGCCGTGTGGCTATGGAACCTGAAGAGGACACCAACTGTAGCCAGGCAGGAATTTCATTGAAGTGATAGGGACACCATCTAATCCACAAAACATCCTTCCCAAATTTATCCTGTGTACAATAAATGCAGGGACAAGGGATGGAGCAGAAACTGAGGGAATAGCCAACCAATAACTGGCTCAACTTGAAACCCACTTGTGGGGTCCTGGGAAAGCACCAATCCCTGATAATATTAAAGATACTATATTATGCTTGCAGACTGGAGCCTAGCATAGCTGTCCTCTGAGACGACCCACCGAGCTGATTGAAACAGGTGCAGAGACCCACAGCCTAACATTGAATGGAGTTTGGGGACTTTTATGGTAGAGTTGGTCCCAAAGTGGACAGAAAGTCCAAAGTAAGACCAACAGAATCAACTAATCTGGATCCTTGGTTGCTCCAGAAGCTGAACCACCAACCAAAGAGCTGGACCTTGGCCCCAACCTACCATATATGTAGTCGATGTATAGCTCAGTCTTAAGGTGGATACCCCAACAACTAGAGTTGGTGCTACCCCATAAGCTGTTGCCTGCCTGTGCAATATATTCCCCTAACTGGGCTCCCTTTTCTGATCTCAGTGGCAATGGATGTGACTATCTCTGCAGAGACTTAATGTGCCAGAACGGGAAATACCTGGCCAGGTGGTGGGCTCTACCCTTTCAGAAAAGAAGAGGAGTGAGCTTGAGGGAGAGTTACTATGTAAGTGGGGAACCTGCAGTGAAGGGGCAGTGATAGGAGTGTAAAGTAAATTAAAATTTAAAAAAGAAAAGAAAAAATGATGTGACTTAGAAATGAAAAGTGTCAGAAAGTCATTGCTTCCAGAGTGATAATTATGAGTGTGCTTCACCAGAACTAGCTGTTTGTGTCTTTCCACAGTGTCAGAAGTTGTTGAATAACAATGAATTCATAAAATATAAGTTTCAATAGCAGGCCTTTGCCAGAAAATCCAGTCTGTCTTGGAAATCTAGCTGAGGAAAATTCAGATTCCTTTATTCTAATCTTAATTACTAATATGAACAGTCAAACCACACATCACATTGCTCATAGTAAATTTATTTATGCATATGTGCAACTTATAGACTAAATACAAAGTGAGGAGTATATAATGTATATAGTAGAGTCTGAGGTGTTTCAGAGGAAGGTGGTAAAATAATCTTTACTGATGAAATAAACCCAAAAGCAGATTCAAAGAAGGATATGCTGGTGAACCTAGAGAGTCAGGGTTAAGAGTGAAGATGTGTCCGTTGCACAGGCTAGAGAACGGAACCTATCTGGAGCAAGAAAAATTCAGGTCTAGATGGAGAAGGAAGTGGCTAGGCAGAAGGTAGCTGCGTAGACCATATTAACAGTGGTGGTTCTGGGGGGGAAACTATCCAACTAACCACAAACAGTCTGGAGATCTCTGAGGTTTGTCCATGATTCATGGAGACACTCCAGGTATTTGTGGGGACTTTTTTATCTCAGTGATAAATACCCTCCTGGTCCCTGTCAGTGTTTGACCCCTGCTGAGCCTTGCTGATGCATGTGGAAGCCTTTTGTTCCTAACAAAGGAACACCCTGTCCTTTCCATTTGCCCTGGGCCATACACCTGTGTGATACACCTGGGCAGTAACACTTCTAAATCGGTTCCTGTTCTTTGTTCCTATTTCTTTGTTCCTGAGGGCATAAGCCTGTTTTTCCACTGTGCTTCCTGGATTTCTCCATTTAATGAACTTGGGGTATATATTCTGTGAATCTCAGTAAAAGATTTGGCATTCAGGTAACATTTTTTTTTCTTAAACCTTGCAGGCCTATGCCCAGCTCTCCGTACCATGGCAGAGCGGGTGCCAAGAGATACCCATCACTTCATATAGTCCAGGTGAAGAAATTACACCCTTTCCTTGGCCTGGTTTATTGGATAAGTTCTTGGATATGGTTTCCCTGATAAAAGTTTTAATATACCCACGTGTTCCTACAGTCCCAATTCGTTTATCTAATGGCAACCTGTGTTCTACTAGCAATCAGTCAGTAGTCAGACTATGTGGCATGGGTTTCGCAGACAGTGTTCACTTCTCTACACAGAAGCTCACGAGTAAAAAGAGGCTTAAAAATGGAGTCTTTCTGGAAAAGACATAGCCTGAAAAAAAAAATTCTGATTTGAATGTAGCCTAATCTCAATAGGTGACAAATGAGTAACAAGGTACTTTTAACATTCTTTCTTAAACATGAACTCTATTTTGGAAATAATTCATTTTAGCTAAAGAAATTGATTTGCCTTTACAGTATTATTCATGATTCTCCCCCGCTGGGAGGGATTGGTCAAGAGAGTTCAGGAAACATTCCTACAAGTATATACTACAAGTATACAGCTATACCTAGCTGATTGTGATCAGTTTTGTGACTTTTTCTAAACGAATGTGAGCAGACATCTCTTTCACCCTGACAAGGTACCCATGGCAGAACAAAGAGGCAAATTAATCAAAGTCCAGCTTGAGTTCACTAGACAACTGTAAGAGAGCTTATTTACACAAATTCCAAGGTCCGACCCAATCATAGCTAATGACTTCTTGGCAGCTGTATCATGTACTCCCTTTTCAGTTAAACTCCCACATCTTCTGTGATGGTTTAAATATGCTTGGTCCAGGGAGTGGAACAATTAGCACCCTGTTGGAGGAAGTGTCTCTTTGTGGGTGTGGGATTTAACACCCTCATCTTAGCTCACTGGAAGCCAGTAGTCTGCTGGCAGCCTTCAGATGAAGATGTAGAATTCTCAGATCTTCCTACAAAATGCCTGTGTGGACACTGCCATGCTCCCACCTTGATAAAGGACTGAACCTCTGAACCTGTAAGCTGACCCTAATCAAATCTCCTTCTTGTAAGAGTTGCTGCTTTCCAGTCTCCATCTGTGTTCATAGGTGGAGCTGTGGGACAGTTCTCTCACATAAAACCTGCCTGCAGAGAACTGGTTTGTCACAAGCACTCTCCCTCTTAAGCCCACAGATCACGGGTGGGACTCCACTTTCTCTCCATTGATTGTCCAACGAGAGACCAACTGGGAGGATAGAGGGAACGGAAGTCACAGGGCTGCCTACCACTGGACCCTTTCGGTCTCTATTTGTGCACAGAGCTATCCCACTGGTGTCCCACAGCTTTCAGACCCAAAACCTGCCAACAGAGAGCTGGCCTGTCAGTAGCTCTATCACTCCTAAGATCACAGGCTCACAGGCTCACAGGTTCACAGAGGAACAAGCTCCAGTCAGAGAAATCAAGACCAAATCACATCAGAGATAACTAAATGGCAAGAGGACAGCACAAGAACCTAAGCAACAGAAAACAAGACTATTTAACATCATCAGAACCCAGTCCTGATACCACAGCAAATACTGTATATCCTAACACACCAGAAAAGCAAGATTTGGATTTAAATTGTGGGGTGGGGGGGCAGAAGGAGGGTGGTTGGTGACGGGGAACACTCTTATAGAAGAATGGGAGGGGATGGGATAGAGGGTTGATGGTGGGGAAACCTTGAAAGAAAATAACATTTGAAATGGAAATTTAAAAAATATCCATTAAAAAATCACATCTGATGATGATTGAGGACTTTTAGAAGGACATAAATTAGCAAAGAAATAGAGTACAACACAGGTAAATAAGTAGAAGTCCTTAAAGAGGAAACACAAAAATTTCTTTAAAAATTACAGGAAAACACAACCAAACAGGTGAAGGAATTGAACAAAACCATCTAGGAGATAAAAATGGAAATAGAAACAATAAAGAAATCACAAAGGGAGACAACCCTGGAGATAGAAAACCTAGGAAAGAGATCAGGAGTCATAGACACAAGTATCACGAATACAATACATTAGACAGAAGAGAGAATCTCAGGTACAGAAGATACCATAGTAAACATTGACAATCTAGTCAAAGAAATTGCAAAAAGCAAAAACCTCCCAACCCCAAAATCCAGGAAATCCAGAACACAATTAGAAGATCAAACCTAAGAATAATAGAGATAAAAGAGAGCAAAGATTCCTAACTTGAAGGGCCAGTAAATATCTTCAAAAAAAAATGTTAGAAGAAATCTTCCCTAACCTAAAGAAATGAATGCTCTTGAACATACAAGTAGCCTACAGAACTCCAAACAGATTGGGCCAGAAAAGAAATTTCTACTGTGACACAACAGTCAAAACACCAAATACACACACACACACACACACACACACACACACACACACACACACACACACAACACACACAACACACACATAGAGAATATTAAAAGCAGTAAGGGAAAAAGTCAAGTAACATACAAAGGCAGACTATTCAGAATTACACCAGATTTCTCAAAAGAGACTAAAAAAGCTAGAAGATGAAGGACAGATGTTACACCCTAAGAGAACACAAATGCCAGCAAAGGCTACTATATTCAGCAAAACTATTAATTAACATAGATGTAGAAACCAAGATATTCCATGACAATACCAAATTTGCACAATATCTTTCTACAAATCCAGCCCTTCAAAGGATAAAAGGTGGAGGAATCTAACACAAGGAGGGAAAATACACCCTATTAAAAGCAAGAAAGATATTTTCTTGTGACAAACCCAAGAGAACCACACAAACATAATTCCAAAAACAACAGGAAACAATTATTAATCTTTAATATCTCTTAACACAATCTTCTCAATTCCCCAATAAAAAGACATAGACTAACAGACTGGATATCTAAATAGGACACAGCATTTTGTTGCATACAGGAAATGCACCTCAGTGACAAAGAGAGACACTACCTCAGAGTAAAAGGCTGTGAAAAATTATTCCAAGCAAATGATCCAAAGAAACAAGCTGGAATAGTCATTCAAATATCTAATGAAATTGACTTTCAACCAAAAGTTATCAAAAAAGGTAAGGTAGGACACTTCATACACATCAAAGGAAAAATCTACCATGATGTACTCTCAATTCTACTCATCTATGCTCCAAATGCACGGGCACCCACATTCATAAAAGAAACTTTACTAAACCTCAAAGCATACATTGCACCACATACAATAATAGTAGGAGACTTCAACACACCATACTCATCAATGGAAAGATCACGGAAATAGAAACTAAATAGAGACAAAGTGAAAGTAACAGAAGTTATAAACGAAATGTGTTTACCAGGTAAACAAACAAACATAAATTTATCTCAGCACATCATGATACCTTCTCAAAAATTGAGCATGTAATTGGTCACAAAACAGACTTCATTAGATACAAGAAGTTTGAAATAATCCCTTGCTTCCTATCAGATCACCACAGACTAAGGCTGTTCTTTAATAACAACAAAAACAACACAAAGCCCACAAATAAATGGAAATTGAACAACACCCTACTCAATGATAACTTAGTCAAGGAAGAAATAAGGAAAGAAATTAAGAGCATTTTAGAATTTAATGAAAATGAAGGCACAGCATACCCAAACTTACGGGACACAATGAAAGCAGTACTAAAAAGGAAAATCATAACTCTGACTTCCTCCAAAAAGAAACAGGAGAGAGCATACATTAGCAGCTTGATAACACATCTAAAAGATCTAGAACAAAAAGAAGGAACCACCTAAGAGGAACAGAAGGCAGGAAATAATCAAACTCAGGGCTGAAATCAACCAAGTAGAAACAAAAAGGACTATACAAAGAAACAAAACCAGGAGATGGTTCTTTGAGAAGATCAACAAGATAGATAAACCCTTAGCAAACTAACCAGAGAGCACAGAGAGTGTATCTAAATTAACAAAATCAGAAATGAAAAGGAGGGATAATAACAGAATATGAAGAAATTAAAAAATAACATCAGATCCTTCTATAAAAGCCTATGTTCAACAAAACTAGAAAATCTGGAGGAAATGGATAATTTTCTAGACAAATACCAGGTACCAAAGTTAAAACAAGATCAGATAAACAATCTAAACAACACCAGAACTACTAAAGAAATAGGAACAGTTATTTAAAGTCTCCCAAACAAAAAGAGCCCAGGACCAGAAGGGTTTAGTGCAGAATTCTATCAGACCTTCATTGAAGACCTCATACCAATATTATCCAAACTGTTCCACAAAATAGAAACAGAGCACTACCAAATTCCTTCTATGAAGCCACTATTATGCTTTTACCTAAACCACACAAAGACCCAACAAAGAAATAAAACTTCAGACCAATTTCTCTTATCAATATCGGCACAAAAATACTCAATAAAATTCTCACAAACTGAATCCAAGAGCACATCAAAACGATCATCCACCATGATCAAGTAGGCTTCATTCCAGGGGTGCAGGGATGGTTCAATATATAGAAATCCATCAGCATAATCCACCACATAAATAAACTCAAAGAATAAAACACAGGATCATTTCATTAGATGCTGAGAAAGCATTTGATAAATACCCCTTTAGGGTAAAAGTCTTAGAAAGATCAGGAGTTCAAGGCTCATACCTAAACATAGTAAAAGCAATATACAGCAAACCAGTAGCCAACATCAAACTGAATGGAGAGAAACTTGAAGCAATTCCACTAAAATCAGGGACTAGACAAGGTTGCCCACTCTCTCCCTCCATATTCAATATAGTACTTGACATCCTAGCCAGAGGAATTAGATAACAAAAAGAGGTCTGAGGGATAAAAATTGAAAAGGACGAAGTCAAATTATCACTGTTTTCAGACAATATGATAATATATTTAACTGATCCCAAAAACTCCACCAGAGTACTCTTACAACTTAAGTAAAGTGGCTGGATATAAAATTAACTAAAACAAATCAGTAGCTCAAAAAACTCAACTCAAAGGATAAACAGGCTGAGAAAGAAATAGGGAAATGATACCCTTCATAATAGCCTCAAATAATATAAAATACCTTGCTGTGACTCTAACCAAGCAAGTGAAAGATCTGTATGACAAGAACTTCAAGTCTCTGAAGAAAGAAATCAAAGATCTCTGAAGATGTAAAGACTTCCTACGCTCATGGATTGGCAGGATTAAGATAGGAAAAATGGCCATCCTGCTGAAAGCAATCTACAGATTCAATGCGATCCCCATCAAAATCATAACCCAATTCTTCATAGAATTAGAAAGAACAATTTGCAAATTTGTCTGGAAAAAAGCAAAAATCACAGGATAGCCAAACTATCCTGTGATTATCTTAAAAATAAAAGAACTTCCATCTCTGACCTCAAGCTGTATGTGAGCAATAGTGATAAAAACTGTATGGTATCAGTACAGGGACGGGTCAATGGAATGGAATTGAAGACCCAGAAATGAACCACACATCTATGGTCATTTGATCTTTGAAAAAGGAGCTAAAGCTATCCAGTGGGGTGGGGGTAAAAAGCATTTTCAACAAATGGTGCTGGTTCAGCACGAGGTCAGCATGTAGAAGAAAGCAAATCGATCTATTCTTATCCTCTTGAACAAAGCTCAAGTCCAAGTGTATCAAAGACCTCCACATAAAATCAGATACACTGAAACTAATAGAATAGAAAGTGGGTAAGAGCCTCGAACACATAGGTACAGGGGAAATTTTCCTGAACAGAACACCAATGGCTTATGCTCTAAGATCAAGAATCAACAAATGGGATCTCATAAAATTGCAAAAGTTCTGTAAGGTAAACGACATGCCAATAGGACAAAATGGCAACCAACAGAATGTGAAAAGGTCTTTACCAATCCTATATCTGATAGAGGGCTAATATCTAATATATACAAAGAACTCAAGACATAAGACTCCAGAGAATCAAATAATCCTATTAAAAATAGGGTACAGAGCTAAACAAAAAATTCTCAGCTGAGGAATATCAAATGTCTGAGAAGCACCTAAAGAAATATTCAACATCCTTAGTCATTAGAGAAATGCAAATCAAAACAACCCTGAGATTCTACCGCATACCAGTCAGAATGACTAAGATAAAAACTTAGGTGACAACAGATGCTGGCAAGGATTTTGAGAAAGAGGAATCCTCCTTCATTGTTGGTGGGATTGATAGCTAGAACAACTACTCTTGAGATCTGTTGGTTCCTCAGAATAATTGGACATAGTGCTACCTGAGGATCCAGCTATACCATTGCTTAGCATACACCCAAAAGATGCTCCAAGATATAACAAGGACAAATGTTCTACTATATTCATAGCAGCCTTATTTATAATAGCCAGAAGCTGGAAACAACCCAGATGTCCTTCAACAGAGGGATGGATACAGAAAATATGTTACATTTATACAATGAAGTACTACTCAGCTATTAAAAACAATGACTACATGAAATTCTTAGGCAAATGAATGGAACCAGAAATATCATCCTGAGTGAGGTAACCCATTCGCAAAAGAATACAAATGGTATGCACTCACTGATAAGTGGATATTATCCAAAAAGCTTGGAATATCTAAGAAAAATATCACAGATCATATAAAGCTTAAGAAGGAAGGAAGACCAAAATGTGGATGCTTTGTTCCTTCTTAGACGGGAGAACAAAATACAGAGACAATGGGTGGAGCAGAGACTGAAGAAAAGGTCATCCAGTACTTCCCACCTGAGGATCCATCCCACATGCAGTCAACAAACACAGTCACTATTGTTGATGCCAAGAAGTTCTTGCTGACAGGAGCCAGATTGGGTGTCTCCTGAGAGGCTCTGCCAGAGCCCTACTGATACAGATGAAAATGTTTGCAGATAACTATTGAACTGAACAAGGGGACCCCAATGGAGGAGTAAGAGAAAAGACTGAAGGAGCTGAAGAACAACAATATCAATGATCCAGATATCCCCACCGGAGCTCCCAGGGACTAAACTACCAATCAATGAGTACACATGGAGGGACACATGTCTCCAGCCACATATGTAACAGAGGATGACATTGTCCAGCATCAATAGGAGGGAAAGCCCTTGGTCCTGTGAGGGCTAGTTTCCCCAACATAGTATAATGGCAGTGCATTGAGGTTGAAGTGGGTGGGTTGGAACGCAAGCATCCTCATATAAGCATGAGGAGGGGCAAGGCACTATTGGAGAGGGGGAAAAGGAGATAATGTTTGAAATGTAAATACATAGTTTCCAAGAAAAATAAAATTAAAAAGAAGAGTTATCTTGGTCATGGTGTCTGTTCACGGTAGCAAACCCTTAATAAGACAGTGGTGGAGCACTCTCTCAGAGGCAAAGGGGAGGAGACATGGGGTAAAGAACTCTGAGAGAGGGACAAGGACATCTTCTATTCCAGGATCACTTTTAGATGGAATGCAGGGTGTAAAAGAAGAAAGGAGTAGTTTCTCAGTGTGGTTTTTGTGATGTTCCTTTTTTTTCCTTGTACTTGTGGGTGTCCATAGCTACCACTGTATTGTTTTGCTCAGTTAGTTGCTATGATAATCTCCTTTTCACAATAAAGATATGCCACAAGATATTGTGTGGAAAAATACACAATAGCTATTGGTTTTTTTCAAGGCTGCTTCAAAGTCTAGTATAATGCCAACAACAACAAATATAGTCTTGGAAAACATAGTCTTAGTGGCTGGAGATGTAGGTCAGTAGCACATTATTTGTGCTAACATGCACAGCATTCTAAGTTAATTTCTCCCAAATCTCAAAGTGTTTCTTCAGTTTAGTTCAATGCCAGAAACCTGGGGTTGTTTTCTTTAATTTCTTGGCTAGATATTACCTTTCTGAAATAGATGTTTGGATTAGTCCATTAAAATGGGAATTCTCCAGTTCTAATAACGTTTTATCTTTGATTAGCTTACTTTTATTGGGAGGGTTTACCTTTTAAGAATAAAATGTTAGAATTTGACTTTGGCCCTTTTACAGATACAGACAAGTCCCCTACTGTGGCATTATCTTTGAGCACTAACAGACTTCCCAGGCCTGTATCTCTCATATGGAAAGTGAGCCTGTATCAAGGTGGGTATTGGTAGCTGCATATCTTTCTCCCTATCTTGTCTCTGTCTCTTCCCTGAGAATCAGAGGATCTGGTGTTAATTGCACTGAACTAAAATGAGAATACTACTATAATTTTGAGCCAAATTTAAAGCAAGCTTTAGTTAAATACTGGCCAGTATAAGTGACTCTGGCTAGGACCATTCTGGGGTTCCTAGAAAAAAAATGGAGATGAAGCACATTTTGCTAAGGCTTATAAAGGCAAACCCGTAAGGCTATATACTTCTCACCAGGTCCAATCAGGGGTGAGCATACATCCTGACATATTTCCTGCCTATGTGAATCACCTGTTCTACAATTGGATCAAATAAACTTATTTAGGGAATTGAGAACATGCTGCTTGTTATCTTGTATACACAGTAGCCTCCAGCTTTTCAGCACGTATCTGTCCTTAGGCAAGGGGTTAATAGAGTAGAGGTGCTTTTGGATCATGAATCACTTAGGCACAGTAATTAAACTTCAAATGTAACTTTGGCTCTCACAGTGGCTTGTGAAAGTATTTGAAGAGACTCATACTCTGTCATGTGGCCATTTCTCTCTTCAGGACCCTCACCACAATGTGTATCTCTCCTGTCAGCTCCCCAACTTCTAGTCAGAGCCTCCATCAGCTATTGTCTATCTGACTGTATTAATTAGTTTTCTAATCAACTCTACTCCCCATACACTCCAGGGTTTCTCTTGATCACCTTTCATATTCGTATATTTTGTTGTTTGGATTTTTATTAATAAATTAATTTTGTTCCCCTCCTAGTTCCCTCTCACAGAGTTCATGCTTCATCTCTCCTCCCCTTTGCCTTTGAGAGGACACTCTCCCTGTACCCTCCCACCACGGTGTCTCAAGTCTCTGCAGAATTAGGCTCATCTTATCGCACTGAGGCCAGAATTGTCAGCCCTCTGCTACACATGTGCAGGGGCTTCAGCTCAGCCTGTGTATCCTCTTTTGTTGGAGGTCCAATCTCTACAAGCTCCCAGGAGTCCAGTTTATTTATCACTGTTGATCTTACTGTGAGGTTGCTATTTCCTTGAGGGCCTTCAAGCCTTCCCCTAACCCTTCCATAGGAATCCCTGACCTCCATACAATGTTTTCTGTGGTTATCTGCTTCTCTCTCGGAGGGCTGCTATGCTAGGCTCTTGTCTTCATGCACAACAAAGCATCATTAATAGTATCATGCAGTGGTGCCCGCCTGTGGGACTGATCCCAAGTTGGGCTGGTAACTGGTCAGCCATTCCATCTTTGGATGGTCTGCTCCATCTTTGTCTTTGCATTTCTTTTAGACAGGGACAATATCGAGTCAAAAGTTTTGCAGATTGGTTAGTGTCTCCATTTCTACACTAGTGGTGCTTTCTGACTACTGGAGGTCGTTCAGGTTCCATATCCCCACCATTAGGCATTTTTGCTAAGGTCACTTGCATTGAATTCTGGGAGTCTCCCTCCTCCAGGGTCTCTGGGACTTCCTTGAGAATACCTTCAGTCCCCAGCACCCAGTACCCAACACCCAGCATCCAGCACCCATCCTTGGCAACTATACTGCTCTTAGGTAGATACACAAAGATGCTTCACCATACCACAAGGTCATATGTTTCCCTATGTTCATAGAATCTTTATTTGTAACAGCCAGAAACAAGAAGCATCCCAGATGTCCCTCATCCAAAGAATTGAGTCTCATGAGAGGGAGGTTTTAAATGGTCATTTTCTGGAGTTTTGAGGGAACTGTGTTTGATGAGGGATTTTTGACAGGTTGTGGTTTTGTGAACCCAGCAGAGCATTCAGGAGTGCAAAGATACATGTGTGTGTGTGTGTGTGTGTGTGTGTGTGTGTGTGTGTGTGTGTGTGTGTGTATGTGTGTGTGTGTGTATGTATGTGTGTATGTGTGTGTGTGTTAATCACTGTATCTGATCCCTACTGAACAGCATTTTCTCACAATGCTACACAGAAGCTTCATAAATAACTGTGATATGAATGAACAAATGTGATATGAAACCAACAGAAATCTAGTGACACAATACAAGAGATCAACAGCTTCTTTTGTCTCTGGTTTCTCTTTCCATACTTTTTCATTAGTGTTTTCTACCACTTTGAAGTTCTTCATAACTTCTATCAAGGTTGTAACTTTTAAAAAACTGGCTAAAATCAGATTAACAATTCCCTACACAACACGCAACTAATTTATCTTCATACAACTTCCTACAAAATATTATTTCAACATTTGAGGAGTGCACCAAATTTTGTAAAAAGTAAGGGAATCTTATTATTTCCATTTTATAAGTCATCATTATCCAATAAGCAATTTGCACAGATAAATATCAAACCTGTTTGTGAAATCCCATATGGAAGATATGAGGTAACTGTGGATATTGAGCTGAGGAAAATATGGCTGGTGGAACCCAATAATTCATTATTAAACTATATTTAACTTCATTTTAAATTTATATAGCTATATGGTATAAAGTCTGCCATGTTATCCAAACACAGCATCAACAATTATTCTTCAGTTATATGTTCAGAATACTAAAGTAAATAAAACACACACAAATTATTTTTTAAAGTCAGGTTTAAAGTCAGGTTTAGAAGTAATAATATTTGTAAAATTATTATGGAAAGCAATATCAGCTTCTTTTTGATCTTTTTAAGTTTTCATTGTGTTGCTTTATTAAAATACGGACTCGGTAGATATAAATTATGTGAATAACTGAAAACATTCTTTTAAATGAAAAAGTAATTTCCAGTGTAATAATAGATTAACTCATGTTTTATTGATCCCTTCTCTATGGTTCAAGTTAAAATAACAAAAACGTGGGAAGAAAGAGTCCCAATGTTTTTACTTTATCTGTTGGAAATATGGCACATTCTAGTATAGCTAGGTTGAGACAAAATCGCCACTAAGTTGATTGGCTTCTGTAGAATTAAAAACTGGTAATTTATGGTGTGGGTTGCCTTGGTAGATATGTCAATTTTACTTATCTTTTTATTTAATTATTTTTTTACTTATTTACCATATATCCCACTCTCATCACCCATCCCACCTCCCTCCAAGAATCTTCCTCCCATCTTCCCTCCCCTTCTCTGAAAGAGGGGAGCCCCGTGGGTATCCCCCACTACCACCCCGGCACTTCAAGTCTCTGCATGCCTAGGTGATCTCTCTCCTATGAAGGCCACACAAGGCAGTCTAGCTAGTAGAATATATCCCACCTATTAGCAACAGCTTTTGGGATAGCCCTCATTCCAGTTATTCAGTTCCTACATGAAGGTCATCGGTTACATATAAGCAGGGGAGGCTTAGGTTCTTCCATGTATATTCTTTTGGTTGAAGAGATCCAGAATAGGAAAGCCCCAAGGATCCAAGGTTATTTGGCACTGTTGGCGCTCGTGTAGGTTTGTTATCCCCTTCAGGGCCCACAATCCTTCTTTCTATTTTTCCATAAGAGTCTCCAAGCTCCTTCCACTGATTTGCTGTGGGTGTGTCTATCTGTTTGAGTCAGGTCCTGCATGGAACCTCCCAGAGGACAACATGCTCCTGTCTCACTCAGGATGATATTCTCAACTTCCATCCATTTGCCTGCAAAATTGACGATATCTTGGTTTTTAACAGCTGAATAGTATTCCATTGTACAGGTGTACCACATTTTCTTTATCCATTCATCAATTGAGGAACATCTAAGTTGTTTCCAGTTTTTGGCTATTATGAATAAAACTACTATGAACATAATTGAACAAGTGTCCTTGTGGGATGTTGGGGCACATTTTTTTGTATATACCTAGGAGTTATATAGCTAGAGGTAGAACTTCACAAATTTTCTGAGAAAATGCCAGGTTGATTTGCAAAGTTTGCACTCCCACCAGCAATGAAGGAGTGTTCCCCTTGTTCCACATTCTCACCAGCATGTGCTACCTCTTGAATTTTTATCCTACACTTTCTGATGTGTAGAAGATGGGACCTCAGAGTTGTTTTGATTTGCATTTCCCTCATGACTAAGGATTTTGAACATTTCATTAGGTGCTCTGGACCATTTTATATTCCTCTGTTGAGAATTTTTTGTTTAGCTCTGTACTCAATTTTTAAATTGTGTTATTTGGGATGTTGGACTTTAACTTCTTGTGTTTTTTGTAAATTTTGGATATTAGCCATCTATCAGATGTTGAGTTGGTAAAGATACTTTCCCAATCTCCAGGCTGCCAATTTGGTCTGTTAACAGTGTTCCTTGCCTTATAGACATTTTACAGTTTCACAAGGTCCCATTTATCAGTTGTTGATTTTCGAGTCTGAGCTACTGGTATTCTGTTCATGAATTTGTCTCCTGTACCAATGAGTTCAAGGGTATGCCCCACTGTCTCTTCTATGAAATTTTGTATATCCAGTTTTATGTTGAAGTCCTTGATCCACTGGGACTTGAGTTTTGTGCAGGGTGATAAGTATGGATATATTTTCATTTTTCTACCTGTAGACATTCAGTTACATCAGCTAACCATTTATTTGAAGATGCTTTCATTTTTCCACAGTATACTTTTGGCTTCAAGTGTCCATGGGTACGTGAGTTTATTTGTGGGTCTTTGATTCTATTCTATTTATCAACTTGTCTGTTTCTGTACCAATACCATGCAAATTCTATCACTATTGCTCTGTAGTACAGCTTGAGGTAAGGGATGATGAGTCTTGTGGAATTTCTTTTATTGTTTGGGATTATTTTGGCTATCCTGAATATTTTGTTATTCCGTATGCAGTTGATAATTGCTGTTTCAAGGCTATAAAAATTGTATTGAAATTTATGGGAATTGCCTTGAATCTCTAGATTGCTTTTGGTAAAATGGGCGTTTTCACTAGGGTGATCATTCCTTTCTATGAACATGTGAGATATTTCCATCTTCTGATATTTTCTTCAGTTTCTTTCTTCAGGGACTAGAAGTTCTTGTCTTATAGATCTTTCATTTGCTTGCTTACAATTATACCAAGATATTTTATATTATTCATGGCTATTATAGAGGGTGTTGTTTCCCTAATTTCTTTCTCATCCCATTTATCTTTTATATAAAGAGGGCTACTGATTTCTTTTAAGTTTGAATCCAGCTACTTTGCTGGAGTTGTTTATCCGCTGTAGTTCTCTGGTGGTATTTTTGGGGTTGATTACACATATCATATCATCTCCAAATAGTGATATTTTGAATACTTTCTTTTCAATTTGTATTCCCCTGTTCTCCTTTAGTTTTCTTATTGTTCTGGTTAGAATTTCAAGTACTATATAGAATAGATAGGAAGAGAGTATGCAACCTTGTCCCTTATTTTAATGATGTTGCTTTAATTTTCTCTCATTCAGTTTTAAGTTGTTTATTGGGTTGCTGTATATTGTTTTGATTATCCTTAGGTATTTGCCCAGGTATTCATCACGGATACACTGAATACCTTTAATATGAAGGGGTTTTGAAATTCATCAAAGGATTTTTCAGCATCTAATGAGTGAATCATGCGATTTTTTTCTTTTAGTTTGTTTATATGGTGGATTATGTTGATGTATTTTCCTATATTTAGTAATCCCTGCATCCCTTGGATAAAGCCTACTTGATCTTGATGGATGGTATCTTTGATGTGGTTCTGAATTCAGTTTGTGAGTATTTTAATGGATATTTTCACTTCAATATTCATAAGAGAAATCAGTCTGAAGCTCTTTCTTGTTGAGTCTTTGTGTGGATTACCGCAATTACCTGGTAATTGTGGCCCCATAGAATTAGTTTGGTAGTATTCTTTCTGTTTCTATTTTGTGGAATAGATTGAGGAATATTGGGATTAGCTCTTCTTTGAAAATATGGCCTTGGTGGGTTTGTGTGTGTGTGTGTGTGTGTGTGTGTGTGTGTGTGTGTGTGTGTGTGTGTGTTTTGGTGGTGGTGGTAGCAGACTTTTAATGACTATTTCTGTTTCTGTCTCTTTAGGAGCTATGGGACAAATGAAATTAGTTTGCCTGATCCTGATTTAACTCCAGTAAGGGGTATCTTTCTAAAAAATTGTCTATTTAGTTGAGATTTTCCAATTTTGTGGACTACAGTTTTTTGGAGTATGACCTAATGATTCTTTGAATTTCATCAGTGTCCATTGTTAAATTACATCGCTTTTCATTTTTGATTTTGTTTATTTGGATGTTTCTTGGTTAGTTTGGACTAAAGGTTTGACTATTTTGTTGATTTTTCTCAAAGAACCAGCTCTTGGATTCATTGAACATTTTGATTGTTTTCTTTCTTTCTAACCGATTGACTTTAGCCCTGATTTTGATTATTTCCTGCCTTCAACTCCTCTTTGGTGTTTTTTTTCTAGAGATTTCAAATATACTTTCTAATTTCTTTTTGTAAACATTTACAGTCTTTCCTATTAGCACTATTTTTATTTTGTTCTATAAATGTGTGTATGTTGTGTCTTCATTTACATTGCACTCCAGACAGTCTGAAATTTATTTCTTTATTTCTTCTCTGACCAGAGATAATTAAATAGAGAGTTGCTCAGTTTCCATGAATGTGTAAGCTTTCTACTATTTCTGTTGTTATTGAAGTCCAGATACAATGCATAGTGATCTGATCAGAAACAAAGTGTGATTTCAATTTTCTTGAATCTGATGAGGTTTGTTTTTTTTAACTGACAGTGTTGTAAATATTGGAGAAAAATATATGAGGTGTTGAAAAGAAGGTTATATTTGTGTTTAGGTAAAATATTCAACAGATATCTGTTCAGTCCATTGGATTCATAATGTCTGTTAGTTTTGTGATTTAGTTTTTGTCTTGAACTCCTGTCAGTTGGTGAGAGTGGGGTGCTGAAGTCTCCCACTATTATTGCTTGGGGTTCCATGTTTCTTTGCCTTTTTTTTTTAACAAATGTGAATGTCATTTCATTTCATTTGGGGCATTGATTTTCAGAATTGAGATATTGTCTTGGTAGATATTTCCTTTAGTGAATATGAAGTGTCCTTCCCCATCTTTTTTGATAAATTTTGATTGAAAGTCTATTTTACTGGATATTAGAATGGCAATGGCCATTTGTTTCTTGGGATCGTTTGCTTAGAAGACATGTTTCCAGCCTTTTATTTTGAGGTAATGTGTTGTCTTTGTCATTAAGGTTTGTTTCTGTATGCAACAAAATGGTGGATCCTGCTTGGGTGTCCAGTCTGTTAGTTTATGTCTTTTAATTGGGGATTGAGTCTGTTGATATTGAGAGATATTATAGACAGATGATTATTAGTTCTTGTTATTTTTGTTGTTGTACATGGCATTATCTCTCTCTCTCTCTCTCTCTCTCTCTCTCTCTGTGTGTGTGTGTATGTGTGTTTCTCTCCTGTTGATTTTGTTGTAAGATGATTAATTTTGTGTGTGTGTGTGTGTGTGTGTGTGTGTGTGTGTACTTACTGTCCTCATGTTAGAGTTTTCCTTCTAGAATCCTCTTTTCTGATCCAGTCTAACTGGTGTTCTACAAGCTTCTTGTATGTTTATAGGCATCTCTTTCCTTAGGTAGGGTAAGTTTTCTTCTATGATTTGGTTGAGAATATATTCTGGGCCGTGGTACTGACTGGGACTCTTCAACTTCTTCTATTCCTATTATTCATGTTATGTCTTTCCATGGTTTCCCAGATTTCCTGGATGTTTTGTGTCAGGAACTTTTAAGCTTTAACATTTTCTTTGAGTGATGTATCAATTTCTTCTATTATATGTTCTCTGCCTGAGATTCTCTCTTCCATCTCCTATATTCTGTTGGTGATGCTTATATCTGTTGTTCTTGCTGTCTTCCCAAGGATTTCCATCTCCAGTGTTCCTGTCTGTGAGGGTTTTTTTCTGCTTCTATTTCCATTTTCAGTTCTTGAAAATTTTTATTCATTTTCTTCACCTATTGAATTGTACGTTCCTGTGTCTCTTTGAAGGACTTACTTGTTTTCTCTCTAAAGACCTCTATTTGTTTGATTTTATTCCCATATTCCTTTAAAGGATTTATCTCTTTCCTTTTTAAATGACTCTATTATCTTTGTAAGATTGGATTTAAGGTCATTTTCCTATGTCTTGGTAGTATTAGGATATACATGGCTTGTTTTAGGAGAATAGCTATGCTTTGGAGAAATCATATTGCTCTCGCTCTTGTTGATTATGTTCTTTTGAAGGCCTTTAGCTCTATGGATGGTTTTGGTCCCTGGATGTTCTTGTTTTAGTAGGTATTAAGATGGGAGTGAATCTCGATAGTCCAGGTGTGGCAGACCTCTGATGTATATACTTTGGCTATATGGTTCAAGACCTGCAGCTCTGTATGGTTCTGCAGCCTCATGTCTGATGAAGTTAGACAGAGAGATAGAAGAAGAATGGATGGCAGGATACTCAGAGGAGCTTGCCTATGCTTATAGAGTTCAGAGAACAGGGAAGATGGTTGTGAGAAAGAAAAGCTAACCTGTACTGTTCAGGTGTCTGATGATGGTGAAGGAGAGGTGGCAGGATAATGGAAGCCCTCTGGAATATCAGGCTGCTTAGGATAGCTTCTGTGGCCCAGAGGCCTCAGCCAGTAGAGAAGATGGATAGGAGAAGGGAAATGTATCTGTATGATACTGCAGTCTGATGGAGGTAGAGGCAAGGCAGCAGGAGAAGTTGCTGCTTTTTCTTTTTAATGTAGTAACTGGTTCTAGAACAACAACACTGTAGAAACATTTCATAATGGGCAGTATAAATGAAAACAGGTACTATGAATTGATTTTATTCTTAATACTAAAAGTAAAATTAACAAAAAATATGAAGAGAAAACAAAGGTAAAACAAAAAACAAAATATCTTAACAAAAAATAAACAACATAGAAAGAAGGAAAGAAAGAAAGAAATTCTCACCTGAACAACTTTAATTCCATGCAATGGAAAACAGTAAGAGTGAATCTGCCTCTTGATTAAACTCTGCTGTGAAGATCTAAATCAATAACCCTTTTATGGGGAAGGCCTACTACACTTAAAGACTAACGTCCCTCATACTGTGATCTTTCCCTTACAAATAATTGTATTTTTAAAACTAAACTAAGAAGATGACAACACTTTGGGGACAAAATGGAAATGAAACAACTGTTGCTACTATTTCCATAAGAATGGGATAACTCTAATGAAAGTGGAAGATCCTCATGACAAGAACATCAAGACTCTCATGAAAGAAATTTCAGACCTTAGAAAATGGAGAGATTCTCCATGGTCATGACTTGATAGAATTAACAGCATAAAAATGGCCATCCTACCAAAAGCAATCTAAAAATTCAATGAAATCCTAATTAAACTTCCAACACAATTCTTTAAAGAAACGGAAAAGGCAATTCTCAAATTCATTTGGAACAACAGCAGCAACAACACAACAAAACAAAAGGAAGCAAAAAAAAAAAACAACCACAAAACACAAAAACAGGATATCATAAAAAATTCTTAACAGTAAAAAGGCTTCTGGGGGAAATCATCATCCCTGACCTCATGCTATCCTGCATAGCAATAGTGAAGAAAATTAAATGGTTTTGGTACAGAGACAGACAGGTTGATCAGACTGGAACAGAATTGAAGACACAGAAATAAAACCACACACTTATGGACACTTGATATTTAAAACACAAATAAAAAAGTTGTACAATGGGGAAAAAAGCATCTTTAATAAATGGTTGTAGTCTAACTGGCTGTCTGTACTAGAAAAATGAAAATAGACCCAATTTGTCACCATGCACAAAGCTCAAGTACAAAATATCACTATTTGTACATGATATGATAGAGTACTTAAGTGACCCCAAACATTTTATCAGAGAACTCCTAAATTTGATAAACAACTTCAGCAAAGTGGCTGAATATAAAACTAACTCAAACAAATTAGTAGCCTTCCTCTACTCAAAGAATAAACAGGCTGAGAAAGAAATTAGGGAAACAACACCCTTCACAATAGTCACAAATAATATAAAATACCTTAGTATGACTCTAACCAAGGAAGTGAAATATCTGTATAACAAGAAATTCAAGTCCCTGAAGAAAAAATTGAAGATCTCAAAAGAAGGAAAGATATCCTATGCTCATAGATTGGCAGAATTAATATAATAAAACTGGCCATCTTACCAAAAGCAATCTATACATTCAATGCAATTCCCATCAAAATTTTAACTTAATTTTTCATAGAGTTAGAAATAGCAGTTTGGAAATTCATTTGGAATAACAAAATTCCAGGATAGCAAAAACTATTCTCAACAATAAAAGAAATTCTCAGGGGAATCAGCATTCCTGACCTCAAGCTGTATAACAGAACAATCATGATAAAAACTGTGTGGTATTGGTACACAGACATGCAGTTAGACCAATGAAATAGAATTGAAGATCCAGATATTAACACACACACTTATGGTCACTTGATCTTTGACAAAGGAGCTCAAACCATCCAGAGGAAAAAAGATATCATTTTCAACAAATGGTGCTGGTTCAACTGGAGGTCAACATGTAGAAGAAAACAAATCGATCCATTCTTATCTTGTCATAAAAAGCTCAAGTGAATCAAGGACCTCCACATAAAACCAGATACACTGAAACTAATAGAAAAGAAAGCCAGGAAGAGGTTTGAACACATGGGCACAGGGGGAAATTTTCTGAATAGAATACCAATGACTTATGCTCTAAGATCAACAATCAACAAATGAGACGTCATAAAATTGCAAAACTTCTGTAAGGCAAAGAAGACTGTCAACAAACTGGCAACAAAACGGCAACAAACAGATCAGAAAATAAAATCTTTACCAATCCTCCATTCGATAGAGGGCTAATACCATATATATATATATATATATATATATATATATATATATATATGTTCAACATTCTTTGTTATTAGGAAAATGCAAATCAAAACAACCCTGAGATTCTACGTTATACTAGTCAGAATGGCTAAGATCAAAAACTAAGGTGACAGCAGACTCTGGTGAGGATTTGGAGAAAGAGGGACACTCCTCCATTGTTGGTGGGATTGCAAGCTGGTACAAACATTCTGGAAATCAGTCTGGAGGTTCCTCAGAAAATTGAACATAGTACTGTCTGAGGACCCAGCTATACCTCTCCTGGGCATATACTCAAAAGATGCTCCAACATATAAAAAAGACACGTGCTCCACTATGTTCATCGCAGCCTTATTTATAATAGCAAGAAGCTGGAAAGAACCCAGATGCCCTTCAACAGAGGAATGGATACAGAAAACGTGGTACATCTACACAATGGAGTACTACTTAGCTATTAAAAACATTGACCTCATGAAATTCTTAGATAAATGGATGAAATTAGAAAATATAATCCTGAGTGCACAATCAGAAAAGAAGACACATGTTATGCACTCACTATTAAATGGATATTAGCCCCAAAACTAAGAATACCCATGATACAATTCACAGAAACATGAAACTCAAGAAAGAAGACCAAAGTGTGAATGTTCAGTCCTTCTTAAAAGGGGGAACAAAATGCTCAAGGGAGGAAATATGGAGATATATTGTGAAGCAGAGGACTGAAGAAAAAGTCATTCAGAGACTGCCCCACCTGGGGATCCATCCCATATACACACACCAAACCCAGGCACTATTGAGGATGTCAAGAAGTGCATGCTGACAGGAGCCTGTTATAGCTGTCTCCTGAGAGGCTCTACCAGTGTCTGACAAATACAGAGATGGATGCTCACAGCCAACCATTGGAATGAGCACAGGGTTCCAATGGAGAAATTAGAGAAACGACGGACGGAACTGAAGGGATTTGCAACCCTATAGGAAGAAACAATATCAACCAACCAGAACCCTGTTAGTTTCAGGGACTAAACCTCTCAACATAGAGGTAAGAGACTCTCAAAACTCAAAGGGAAGAACCTTAGATGCACTATCTTACTGTGGGGAGATTGACCATGTTGAATCCATACCCAGTAGAAAGACAGGGAATCAAGTGAAGGGATGGGTTGCCCTCCCACAATCAAAAAACTCTGACTCAGAATTGTTCCTTTCTAAAAGTACTGCAGAGACAAAAATGGAGAAGAGACTGAGGGATAGGAACATCAGTGATCAGCCCAAATTGAGATCCAACTCAAGGGGAGTCTCCAGGACTGACACCATTACTGATGCTATAATGTTCTTACCAAAAGAAGCCAAGCATGGCTGTCCTCTGAGAGGCCCAACAAGCAGCTGAAAGAGTCAGGTGCAGATACTTATACCCAACCAATGGACAGAAACTGGGGAACCCTGTGGTTGAATTAGGGAATATCTGGAAGAAATTGAGGAGGAGGGTGACCTCACAGGAAGACCAGCAGTCTCAACTAACCTGGATCCCCAAGATAGACACTGAGTCACCAACCAGGAAGCATACACCAGTTGATATGTGGCCCCGATACATATATAGCAGAGAACTGCCTGGTCTGGCCTCAGTGAGAGAAGATGCAACTAACCATCATAGAGAGACTTGAGACCTCAGGGAGTGGGGAGGTGTGGTGGGAAGAGGGGGCTTGGGAACATCCTCTTGGAGAAGGGCTAGGAGGAATGGGATGAGGAACAGTCAGAGGGCAGACCAGGAGGGGGATAATGACTGGACTGTAAAAAATTATATTAAAGATAATAAAACAAACAAAAATAATTCCAAATCCTTAATAAAAAATATTATCTTGTGGGAAAAATAAAGTACTAAAGAAGCAAAAGAATCTGATAATGTGAAAAATAATCTAAGAAAACTGACATATTTCCCATACATAGCATCATTGACTAAGAGGAGAGACCACTGGAAAGGAAAACACTGTAATTGAAATAACAGAACTAAATGAACAGCTATAATAGTCATTCTAAAATGTTTTTAAGTATTTGATTGACTGTCAAAAGTACAGCTAGAGACAGAGATCTTTTAAAGAGTAGAGTATGTGCATGTACATGAGTGTGTGTGTTTGTGTGTGTGCATGGTTTTGTATGTACCCATGCATGCACTTACATGTCACAGAAAGAAGGAGAGGCGAGGCAGGTCAGGGGAGAAAGCATAGATGGCAGAAAATGCATGTGGTGACAGAGGAAACAATGTAAAATTGACTCTCTCTGCCCATTTTTTTATGAATTCTGGGACTTGAGTGTAGTCCAAGCTTGCCTTAAAAGGACCTATACTGAGGCCAAAATCATGTGCTTATATTTTTAAAGGCTGTATATTTATATTAATCTAGAAAACTTATGTATTCTCATTCCTGCCCTAGTTATTGGTACACCTGTGGATATGTAGCTCTCATACTATTAATTTAATTTTATGTTGAAAATCGTTCTGTAAAATAGCTAATATTTCAGAAGACTAGGAAAGAAAGCTTATCTTTATTTTTTAAAAAATATTATTACATGACCAAACAATATGACAGTTCAAGTGAATAAACAAAGATGAGTGAAATAATAATTCACATATAGATATATGTATACAAAATCAACTATATTCAGAATATAAGAGAATTTTGTGTCCTAAATTTTATATTGGATTAAATACGTAAATAATGGGTATTCACTTAGAGAAATATCAATGCCATCCTGACACTGTACACAAGAGCTACATTCCAAATATTTGAATTATAAGATATCTAAATACTGATTTATTATTTATCATATTTATCTTCATAAGCTTGTTTGTAAACATATGAGAAAGTACTTTTATTATTGAAGGTAGAAATGTTTTGCTAAATCATGTAGTTTGTAGATTTTCTGTAAAGGAAGAGATTTGCGGTTTAGGCAATATTTAAAATATTGTAAGTTTAATTCCTTGTTTAAACACTGTATGTTACAATTGATATGATTGACATGTTACAAATGATACAATTTATCATTAATGGAGTAGATTTTTTGAATTGAGAAAGTAGAATGTACTAGGAGATATATTGGTAGCTAGTTTCTTTATTGGAAAGCAAATCTTTTTATGGTAATCACTTATTAAAGATTCTTTTGCTACAGAAAAACCTTTTGTTTAACTTAACTGTGGCCCTAGATTCAATCTTTAGCATCATAAAGGTTGTTCAAGAAATATTGAGAAAATATTAGTAATTATTTACATGGTAATTTATAACACTATAGTTCCAGCAGAGTGCCAATATTTTATTGATTTTTTGACATTTAAGTCTTTTCTCTTTAACGTTATAAATTGTAGGAATAAAACTCCCTTTCCTTCCTTAATAACTTATTGTACTTAGAACAGAGAAAATCATCTGTATGTGTTTATTTCATGATTTCTATATCTCTGAATGTTTCCAGGAAGCTCTTGAATCTGAAATGGCAGGGTCAGTCTTCAGACCAAGACTTCTAGAAATGAGACTGAGGGCTGCCCCATGGCTCCGCAGGCAAAGACCAACTAAGCCTTGTGACCTGGAGTTTACCCCTGCAAGAAAATAAATAAGTGAGAACCGACACTGTAAAGGTTCTCCAGCCTCCAACACATGGTTGTGGCTTGTGCATGTGTGAACACCTTCCCAATACATGGTATACACATAAGTATGTAAGTATACACATATAGACATGTAGAAGAACATACAAATGATAAAAAATAGATTTTAAAAGGTCACATTGTCATTATTTTGAAAAGGTTTTTATTTATTTATTTATGTGTGTGTGTGTGTGCGCGCGCGCATGTGTGTTTGTGTATCTTCGCATATGCCCATGTGTCCATGAAGGCTACAAGAGGGTTTGGTATTCCCTGAAGATGGAATTATAGACATCGATGAGCTATCTTTATGGATACAGTAAAACATATCCAGGTCTTCTGGAAGAACAGCAAGTGCTTTTGGCTGCTAGGCCATTACCTCAGTCCTACAGAATCATTTTTTTCTGATAGTTTATAAGTCAGTATTGATGTACAGCAAATATACCTGATTGCTTTAATTAAAAGGCTGGTGAAATGGCTCACAAGGTAGAATGCTTGCCTTACAAACACTAGGATATGGTTTTGATTCCCTAGAATCCACATTTTGTAAAAAGAAAAAAAAATGGGCATAGTGGTGCATGCTTGTTAACCTCATATGGGGAAAAGAAGACTGGTAGAAACTTGGGATTCTCTGCCTATCCATCCTAAACTATGTAGAGATCATCAGATCAGTTAGGGACCTGAGGAACAATAACTATGATTATCCTCTAGTGCGGCACACACACACCACACCCACACCCATGGGGCAGGGGGTAGAATGGGAGGGAGGGAATAAAGTAATATGCATACAAAAATATCTTCTTAATTGGTAAGAAAAACTATTAATATTGGGAGTATTGTGGGGTTTTGTTTTATCTCTGAGACCTTATGTTCTTTCAGCATAAGAAGGGTAGTGATCACTTGGGTAAAATCATCCTTGGGAACAATCATCAAGAATGGGAAGGGTCCTGAGGGAAAGATAATTCTTATTCTTTTTTATTAATCATTTTATTCATTTATATTTCAAATAACATCCTATTTCCTGGTTACCCCCCCCACACACACACACACAAACCCCCAATCCCATCTCCTCTATCTGCCCTCCCCTTTGCCTCCATCCAACTACCCATTCCCACCTCACCACCCTAACATTCCCTTTCACTGGGGCATCAGGTATCCATAGGACCAAGGCCCTCCCCTCCCACTGATGTCAAATAAAGCCATTCTCTGCCACATATGTATCTGAAGCCACCTCTCTCTCTGGGCTTAGTTGAAATTGTTCTTCCTAGGGGGTTGCAATCCTCTTCACCTCCTTCAGTTTTTCATGAAGTTCCCAGGCAAATGGATGGAATTTGAAAATATCCTGAGTGAAGTAACCCAGACACAAAAGAACACACGTAGTATGGACTCATTGATAAGTGGATATTAGCCCAAAGCTCAGAATACCTACGATACAACCCATAAGCCATATGAAGCTTAGGAAGAAGAAAAACCAAAATGTAGATGCTCCACTCCTACATAGAATGGAGGAAAAACAATCACAGGAGATAAAGGGAGTCAGGAAACTTGGAGGGAAAGAAGAGGGGGAGGGAAAAGGGGGGCAGGATCAAGTATTGGAAGGAATAAGAGAGAATTACAGAGCGTCAGGAAATTGAATAGAAACATGTATCAGTGGGAAATGAGAAACTGGGGATAGCCACTAGAAAGTCTAAGACTCCACGGAAACTAGAGGCTTACAGTACCCAATGGTGATGACTTTAGCTGAAATACAAAAGAAATGGGAGATAGAACCTCTACAGACCACCTGCAGTTGATAGGCTTGGCCCCCAGTTGAGGGATGGGGCCACCTATGTATCTCAAATACTCTAAGATCAACAATTGATGAGTGGGAACTCATCAAATTTAAAAGCTTCTATAAAGCAAAGGACACTGTCATTAGGACAAAATGGCAACTCAGAGATTAGAGAAAGATCTTTACTAACCTTACAACTGCTAGAGGGCTAATATCCAAAATACACAAAGAACTCAAGACGTTAGAGACCAACAGTCCAAATAACCCTATTAAAAAGATCTCAAAAGGTTAGATTTCAGAGAACCAAATAACCCTATTAAAAATGGGGTACAAAGCTGAACAAAGAATTCTCAACTGAGGAATCTCGAATGGCTGAGAAGCACTTAAAGAAATGTTCAAGATCCTTAGTCATCAGGGAATCACATCAATCAGACTGTCTAAGATCAAAAATGCAGGCAACAGCAGATGCTGGCAAGGATGTGGAGAAATTGGAACATTCCTCCATTGTTGGTGGGATTACAAGCTGGTAAAACAAGTTGGAAAAACAATCTGGCAGTTCCACAGAAAATTTGACATAGTACTACCTAGGACCCAGCTATACTACTCCTGGGCATACAAACAAATGATGCTTAAACATATAACAAGGACACGACCTCCACTATGTTTACAGCAGCCTTATTTATAATAGTGAGAAGCTGGAAACAACCCAGTTGTCCTTCAACAGAAGATAGGAAACAGAAAATATTGTATATTTAAGCAATGGATTACTACTCAACTCTTAAAAACAAGGACTTCAGGAGAGACGCTTCTTAAAGGAAGTCAGTGTTGACAAGCAACTCCCAAGAGATGTATCTGCCCATCTTGCAATCTGATGTGCCAAGCGATCAAAGATACTTTCTCAGTAAATTCTTTTGGAAATAAAACTATTATCTCCCTAGGGGAATAAGGCAGATGTGCTAGCTGCGTGGAATAATAAGGATAATGTCTCCAGCTGTAAGAAATTTATCACATTTATTATCATTTATGTAAAGGTCTGGGACTGGTTTCTGTGGGGGTGGATTATTTTTCTTTTATTTTCTTCATTTTATTTTAATTTACAATCCAGTCATTGTACCCCCCCCATTTCCTAATCTCATTCCTCATTCCCTCTGTTTCAGAGAAGATGTTTCCCCACTACCATGTCTCCCGCCTCCCTGGGACCTCATGTCTTTCAAGAATAAGGTATATCTTCTCTCACTGAGGCCAGACCAGGCAGTCCTCTTATGTATGTGTACAGGCCTCAGATCAGCTTGTGTATGCTGTCTGGTTGATGGCTCAGTGTCTGGGACTTCCCAAGGGTCTGGGTTATCTGAGGCTGATCTTCCTATGTGGTGGCCCTCATCTTCTGCTTCTTTTCTCCTTCCCTTAATCTAATCATACGGAGTGGTTGGGTGTAAGTATCTGTGTCTGTCACAGTCAGCTGCTGCCTGGGCCTCTCAAAGGATAGCCACATTAGGCTCCTCTCTGTAAGTACATCATTGCATTAGTAATAGTGTCAGACCTTGATGCCTTCCCATTAAGTGGATACCCAGTTGCCCGGTCACCGGATTACCTTTCTCTCAGTATCTTCTCCATTTTTGTCCCTGCAGGACAGCACAAAACAGTTCTGGGTCAGAAATTTTGACGGTGGGTTGTAACGCCATTCCTCCTCTTGAGGCCCTGGGAACTTCATTAGATATGAGTTCCCTCACCCCACTGTTGGGCATTTCATCTAAGACCACTCCCATTGAGTCCTGAGTGTCTCTCAGCTCCCAGAACTCTGGTACTTTCTAGAGTGTCGCCCACCTCCCACTTTCTGAGGCTGTATATTTCCATTAATTCTGCTGGCCCTCTGGGTTTCTTTCCTTCCCCCCTCAATAAATGACCTGTGACCCTGTTCCTCCTTTTCCCCGCCCCTCTCTTGTGCTTTCTCCCTTTGCCTCCCAACATTGTGTTCTTCCCCTTACTAAATGGGATTGAGGCATCCTTGGTCTTTCTCCTTGTTAAAGTTCTTAAATTCTGTGGACTGTATCCTAGGTATTCTTTATTTTTTGGCAAATATCCACTTATCAGTGAGTAAATACCATGTATGTCCTTTTGAGTCTGAGTTACCTCACTCAGCATGGTATTTGCTAGTTCCATCCATTTGCCTGAAAAATTCAATATGTCCTCTTGAAGCTATCATACAATAATGCTGAATTATAATAAGTTAGTGTGTCTGATTTCCAAAAAAATCAAAATTTCTTGTGAGATTGTCATGTTTCTGGACAGTGCTACATGCTATGGGCATGGTATCTTACCATGCACACCTACATAACCACCTAAAAGCAAACACTGGCAAATTATAAAATCAATTAGTTGAAATAATTTTTAATAAAATGTATGTCATTTCTGCCTGAAGATAATGGGTAACTCATAATTCTGGAATTCCTTCAGGAAAAATGACTACATTTTTTTAAATTATACTTATTTGAAATATGCATTAATAAACAAAGTCATTATTTGAAATGTGCCACATACTATGCTAGCCTCCCTGCATGTGTAAGTAAGTTGCATAAGTGACCATGCCTCCTCAGTATAACTTAGTATCTTTAATCTGAAACATTATCTTAAAAAGAAAGGGGAAGTTGGAGAGAGGGTTCAGATGTTAAATATACATGCTGGTCTCCCTAAACCCTTCAGTTATGTTCACAGAACCCATGCCTGGTGTGTCACAACCACCTGTAACTCCAGGACAGATGACCAGATACTCTCTTCTGGCCTTTGCAGTCACTTGTACAAGTGGCAAATATGTGCACATTTATGAGCACATGTATACACACACTCACAGCCATATTTCACCCATATTTCCATATTCCTCTTTATCTCTGAAGGAAGTCAAGAGAGGAACACAAACTGGGCAACATCCTGCAGTCAGAAGCTGATTCAAAGGACCTCGAGGAGTACTGCTTACTGGTTTTCACCTCATGGCTTGCTCAACCTGCTTTGATATAGAACCTAGGACTATCAGCCCAGATAAAGAATCACTGATGTAGGTAAGGTTTTATTGCTGTAAAGAGACACCAGGACTAAGGCAACTCTTATAAAAACATTTAACTGGGGCTGCCTTATGGGTTCAGAGGTTCAGTCCATTACAATGAAGGCAGGAGAATGGCAGTGTCCAGGCAGGAACTGTGTAGGAGAACCTGAGTTCTACATCTTGTTCCAAAGGCAAAGAGAAGACTGACTTCCAAGCGACTAGGACAAGGGTACTAAATCCCATGCCCACAGTGAGACACCTATACAATAAGGCTACACCTCAAACTATCAAAACCACCTACAATGGGCTGGCCTGTCCCCCATCAAACACTGATTAAGAATATGCCTTATAGTTGGATACTATTTTCTCTATTGTGGTTCTGTCCTCCCATATGACTGTGGCCTGTGTCAAGTTGACATACAGCTAGCCAGTACAGTGCTAATGGTTTTTATTCAGTATGTGCTCAATCCTTTGTATGGCACTCCATTAGCCATTCATCAATCCTGATTCAAACCTGAAATTTTTGCCTACAAAAAAGTCCTCTAAAATTTCAGTTTCATATTTTATTTAAATATTCAAAGACTTCTGCTCTTCAAACTTCAAAATTTAATAGGTACATTTTTAAAACATTAAAGTTAGAAAAAACATGTAACACCAGATGATATAAAAGCCTGCTTGTCCAATGGCCTGGCTTGTTTGGGCTGCTCTTAAACAACTAGGCTTAAGCTGCCGTGTAACTTTTATGTAGATTAAGTAGCTGGAATTTCAGCTACTTGTCATTATAACAAGCAATATTTTTAATTTCATTTACTTAAAGACCTTATTTTTCTAAGTCAGACTGTATAGAATAGAACATATGTACCAAGAGTAAACTATTTTTACAAAATAACACAATTTTCTAGATTTGACTCTATAATGTAAAATATTTATGAAGAAATTTGCTATAAATTTTAGTATTTTATTTTCTATTTGCATTTTATTAATATTTGCTTTAATAAAATACTTATAATTTTAAATATGTTTCTTTGAATTTGTTAAGAGGCAAAGTTGCAATTAAAGAATTATCCTTATTTTTGGCTGCATTTCAAACTGAAAGCAGAATAAGTACTGAGGTGTGAGAAGCAAAGTAGACTGGTTTTATATCAAGAACAACTAAGATATACATAAATCCCACCTGGAGAGATCTGGTCTCCCAGGACTGCTAACACAGTAGTGATCATAGGTGAGACTATTACAGTTGCTCCAATATCCGGACCAAGTGGGAACCACCAGAAGCCAACAGGACACATGACCTCTAGAGTAGCTGGTAACATGACTCTTCAGGTTTATGTCTGCTTCGTGGAGAAACCTGGTTTGCCAGGAGTCTGACACACCGATGATTGCACGCTCACAGGCTCACAGGAGGGACAAGCTACAGTCAGATAGAGCAAGGCCAGTGAAAAGAAGATCTCAAGAGGCAAACACAAGAACATCAGCAACAAAAGACAAGGCTACTTGGCATCATCAGAACCTAGTTCTTTGAACACAGCAAGCCCTAGATACCCAAAAACACTGGAAAAGAAGATTCTGATTTAAAATTACATCTCGTGATGATGATAGAGGATTTAAATAACCCCCTTAAAGAAATACAGAAGAACAAAGGTAAAGAGATAGAAGACCTTAAAGGGGAAACACATAAATCCCTAAAGAAATAGAGGAAAGCACAAACAGAAAAAGGAATTAAACAAAACCGTCCATGATTTAAAAATGGAAATAAAAACAATAAATAAATCACAAAAGAAGAATACCCAGAAATAGAAAACCTAGGAAGGAGATCAGGAGTCACAGATGCAAGCATTACCAACTGAACACAAGGACTAGAAGAAAGAATCTCAACTGTAGAAGATACCATAGAAAACATTGACACAACAGTCAAAGAAAATACAAAATGTACAAAGCTCCTAACCCAAAACATCCATGAAGTCCAGGACACAATGAAAACACCAAAAAAAAAAAAAAGTCTAATAGACATAGAAGAGAGTGAAGATTCCCAACTCAAAGAGCCAATAAATTTTCAACAAAATTATAGAAAAAAAATTACCTAACTTAAAGAAACAGATGGCCATAAACATACAAGAAGCCTACAGTACCCCAAATAGATTGGCCAGAAAAAAATTCCCCTAGTCACATAATAATCAAAATACCAAATGTGTAGAACAAAGAAAGAGTATTAAAAGCAGAAAGGGAAAAGGGCAAGTAACTTCTTAGCAGAGACTCTAAAAGTCAAAAGATCCTGTGCAGATGTCACACACACCCTAAGAGAATAAAAATACCAGCCCAGGCTACTCTACACAGCAAAACTCCCAATTACCATACATGGAGAAACCAAGATATCCAATGGCAAAATCAAATTTACACACTATCTTTCCACAAAACCAGTCACACAAAGATAATAAATGGAAAACTCCATCACAAGGAACAAAAATACACCCAAGAAAAAGCAAATTATAATCTTCTTTAAAGAACCCCAAAGAAGATAGCCACACAAACATTATTTCACCTCTAACAAGGAAGGAAAAGATTACCAATCTTTATTGTCTCTTAACATCAATGGAATCAACCCCCGCCCCCACAAAAATGACATATACTCACAGAATGAATACTTAAATAGGACCCAGCATTTTGCTACATAGAGGAAACCTACTTCAGTGACAAAGACAGACACTGCCTCAGAATAAAAGGTTGGAAAATCTTTTCCAAGCAAATGGTCACCCATAAAAAGTTGGAGCAGTCATTCTAATATCTAATAAAAATCAACTTCCCAAAAGTAATCAAAAACGATGAGGAAGGACACTTCATAGTCATCACAGGAAAAATCTACCAAGATGAACTCTGAATTCTGAACACCTAGGCTCTAAATAAAAGGACATACACATTCACAAAAGAAACTTCACTAAAGTTCAAAGCACATATTGAACCTCAAACAATAATAGTAAGAGAATGCAACACCTCACAATCACCAATAGACAAATCATGGACTCAGAAACTAGAGACACACTCAAAGTATCAGAAGTTATGAACCAAATAGATTTAACAGATACCTATAGAACATTCCATCCTAAAATGAAAGAATATAACTTCTTCTCAGCACCTCGTGGTACCTTCTCAAAAATTTAACATATAACTGGTCACAAAACAGGTCTCAAGAGATACAAAAAGATTGAAATAATCTCATGTATCATATCAAATCACCACAGACTAAGTAAGGATGGTCTTCAACAACAACAAAACAACAGAAAGTCCAGATACACATGGAAAGTGAACAGCTTTCTATTCAATAATAATGTGGTCAGGGAAGAAATAAAGAAATTAAAGGCTTTTTTAGAATTAAATGAAAATAAAGGCACAACATACCCAAACATATGGGACACAGTGAAAGCAGTGCTTAGAGGAAAACACATAGCTCTGAGTGCTTCCAAAAAGAAATTGGAGAGAGGACACACTAACAGCTTAAGACAACATCTGAAAGTTCTAGAACAAAGAACTAAATATACCCACTTGAGTAGAAGGCAGGAAATAATCAAATTCAGGACTAAAATCAACCAAGTAGGAAAAAAAAAGGACTATACAAAGAATAACAAAACTAGAAACTGGTTCTTTGGGATAATCAACAAAATAACCTTAGCTAGAATAACCAAAGGGCACAGAGAAAGTATCCAATTTAACACAATCAGAAATGAAAAGGAAGGCATAAAAACAGAAACCAAATAAATCCAAAACCATCAAATCCTCTGACAAGAGGCTACGCTCATCAAAACTGGTAAATCTGGATGAAATAGATAATTTTCTAGACAAATAGCAGATTCCAAAGTTAATTCAGAATCAGATAAACCACGTAAACAGTCTTACAACCCCTAAAGAAATAGACGCAGTCATTAAAAGTCTCCCAAACAAACAAACAAACAAACAAACAAAAAACGCCATGGACCAGATGGATTTAGTGCAGTATTCAAAGAAGACCTAATACCAATACTCTTCATACCATGACACAAAATAGAAACAGAAGGAGCACTACCTAATTCCTTCTATGAAGCCACAATTACAATTAAACCATAGACAAAAAAAAAAAAAAAAGTCAACAGGATAAAAACTGGAAAGGAAAAACTCAATATCACTACTTGCAGATGACATAATATACTCAAATGACCTCAAAAATTCTACAAGAGAACTTTTACAGCTAACAAAGAATGTCAGCAATGTAGTTTAATATGAAATTAGTTTAAAAAAATCAGTAGGCTCCCTCTACTCAAAGGAAAACCAGGCTGAAAAAGAAATTACAGAATGACATCCATCAAAATAGTCACAACTAATATAAAATACCTCGATGTGACCCTAAGCAAGTAAGTGAAAGATCTGAAGGACAAGAACTTCAAGACTCTGAAAAAAGAAACTGAAGACTTCAGAAGATGGAAAGATCTTCCATGTTCCTGGATTGGAAGGATTAATATAGTAAAAAGGGCCATCTTGCCAAAGACAATCTACAGATTCAATGCAGTCCCCATCAAAATTCCAACTCAATTCCTCATAGAATTAGAAAGAACAATTTGCAAATTCATTTGGAATAACAAAAAAACAAGGATAGCGAAAACTATTCTCATCAATTTAAGAACTTCTAGAGAATCACCATCCCTGACCTCAAACTGTACTACAAACCAATAATGATCAAAACTGCATGGTATTAGTACAGATACAGACAAGTAGATCAATGAAATGGAACTGAAGACCAGAAATGACCCACACACCCGTGTTCATTTGATCTCTGACCAAAAAAAAAAAAAAAAAAAAAAAAAAGCCAAATGCTGGAAAAAAAAAAAAAAAAAGACAGCATTTTCTTCTTTTATTTCACTTGGATTGTTTAAAGGAAACCAGAAGTTTGGTTTAGAGGGGAGTACATACAAACCAAACACCTGAAGAAGAGATAACACACTGGTCTCCTCTTGGGGAGAGGAGGCTATTTCCCAGGCATAAAGCTACTCGAGGAGAGTCTCACAGTGGGACAGTGGTCACTGCCAAGAGCCTTGGACCGGATCTTGCTGTCACACAGTGCAGGTAAAAGAGAGTGGGACAACAAAAAGTAATCAAGGCGCCAACCAACATTCTTAGACCGGGCATTCATCATGTAAGTCCGGAAAGTATAAGCGTAGGCAGTGTTGGGGTAGAGATGCCGGAAGTTGTCAGACAGTGGTACAACCTATAGCAATTCCCCAAAGCCTTGGCACTCCTGGGGAGTAAAACCAGCATTCTTTTTGTTTCCTTTGGGGTTACAAAGGTCTATTTCTTCATGAGCCACATTGAGATCCCCACACAGCACAAGAGGTTTCCGGGAAGCCAAGTCCTTTAGAAACTTTCAAAAGGCTTCATCCCAACACTGTCGGTACTCGGTACTCCAGTCTTACCAGACCCCTGACTGCCTTGGGAACATAGGCGGTTACCAAGACAAAGGACTCAAATTCAGACACAATCACCCGGCCTTCTTGATCATGTTCTTCCTCACCAATGCCATATGAAACTTTGAGTGGGTACTGGCGGGAAAGTAGGCCCACACTACTATATCCTTCTTTGTCTGATGGAGCTGACCAGTACTGATGGGTGAGTCCAGGCAGCTCTTGCAGTTCAGCCGGGAGTTTGTTCTCTGAGCATTTGGTCTCTTGGAGGCACAAGATAACTGGTGCTTCTTCCTTTACTCAATCCAAACCTTTCTTTTTAATCCAGGCTCGAAGCCCATCCACATTCCAGGAGCATATCTTGAGTGTGGTATATTTGCCACTGGGTGAGGTTTTCAGATTGGAGAGTCCTCATACAGGACAGGGCCCTCTCCTGCGACTTCCTTCTCAGTTTTCTTTGCTGCACCCTTATTCTTCTTGGTCTCTGGCTCGGACTTGGGTTCTTCCCTGTCTTCCACTCCGCTCTCTTTCCTCACTTTGGCATCACTGGGACGAAAGCCCTTAGGCGTCTGGAGCAGGAAGCAGTGTTTACTACATTGCCTCCCAAAGAGGCAGGGAGCCCCTCACTGCACAAAGAATGAAGGCTGAAAAGGCAGCATTATCAACAAAAGGTACTAGTTCAACTAGAGGTCAGCATGTAGAAGAATGCAAATCGACCTATTCTTATCCTCTTGTACAAAGCTCAAGACCAAAGGGACCTAGGACCTCCACATAATATCAGATGCACCAAAAGTAATACAAGAGAAAATGGGGAAAATCATCGAACACTTGGGCACATGGGAAATTTTCCTGAATATAACACCAATGGCTCAGGCTCTAAGATCAATAATTGACAAATTGGACCTAATAAAATTGAAAACCTTCTGTAAGGCAAAGGACACTATCAATAGGACAAAATGGCACCCAATAGATTGGGAAAAGATCTTTACCAATCCTACATATTGTACAAAGGTAATATCCAAAATAAACCAAGAACTCAAGAAGTTAGACTCCAGAGAACCAAGTAACCAAATTAAAAAATAGGGCACAGAGATAAAAAAAATTCTCAACTGAAGAATATTGAATGACCTTCAAGAAGTACCTAAAAAAATGCTCAATATCCTTAGTCATCAAGGAAATGAAAATCAAAACAACCCTGTGATTCTACTTCACACCAGTCAGAATGGCTAATATCAAAAACTCAGGTGACAGCAGATGCTGGAGAGGTGAGGAGAAAGAGGAACACTCCTCCATTACAGCTTGAATTGCAAGCTGGTGCAACCACTCTGCAAATCAGTCTGGCAGTTCCTCAGAAAATTGGACATAGTACTACCTGAAGACCCAGCCATACCACTCCTGGGCATAGACCCATAAGATGCTCCTACATATAACAAGGACACATGCTCTACTATGATCATAGCAAATTTATTGATAATAACCAGAAGCTGGAAAAAAACCAGATGTCCTTCAAAAGAGGAATGCATACAGTAAGTATGGTACATTTGCACTATGGAGTACTCAACTATTAAAAACAATGACTTCATAAAATTCTCAGGCATATGCATGGAACTAGAAAATATTATCCTGAGTGAGGTAACCCGGTCACAGAAAAACACACATGGTATGTACTCACTGATAAGTGGATATTAGCTCAAAAGAAGTTAGGAAAACAACTCACAGACCATATGAAACCTAAGAAGAATAAAGATAACACTAATGTGTAGGTTCCTCAGTCCTACTTAGAAGGGGGAACAAAATGATCACAATAGGTAGAGGATTGGAGGGACTTGGAAGAAATAGAGCAGGGAGTGGGGAGAAAGGGGACAGGATCAGGTATGGGGGGAGATGGTAGTGAATCAGGAAATTCAACAGAGTTTTGTAGCAAAGGGGGATGGGGAACCCAGGATAGCTACCAGAACGTCCCTGATGCTAGGAAAGGAAGAGTATCCCAGGGCCCAACAGGGATTACATTAGCTGAAATATTCAATAAAGAGTGGGGAGAACCTGTAGAGACCATATCCAGAGGTTAGACACAACCCCCAGTTGAAAGATGGGCCACCCACTCATCTCCAAAATTGTAACCCACAATTGCTCCTGTCTAAAGGGAATACTGGGACAAAGAGAAGAGCAGAGACTGAAGGAAAGGCCATACAGAGACTGCCTCTCCTGGGATTCATCCCATATACAGACACCAAACCCAGATACTATTGCTGATGCCAAGAAGTACGTGCTGACAGGGAACCTGATATAGCTGTCCCCTGAGAGGCTCTGTCAGAGCCTTAGTGATGCAGATTAGGATGCTTGCCAATAACCATCAGACTGAGCACAGGGATCCCAATTGAAGAGTTAGGGGAAGGACTGAATGAATTGAAGGGGTTTCTAACCACATAGGAATAACAATATCAACCAACCAGACACTCCAGAGCTCCTAGCGTCTAAACCACCAACTAGAGTATACATGGGGGGACTCATGGCTCCAGCTGCTTATGTAGCAGAGGATGGCCTTATCTGGCATCAATGGGAGGGGAGGCCCTTTGTCCTGTGAAGGCTCCATGTCCCAGTGTATGGGAATGCCAGAGAGGTGAGACAGGAGTGGGTTGGTGGGTGGGTGAGGTAGGGAGCACCCTCATAGAAGCAGGGGAATGGGAGATAGGATATGGAGTTTGAGGGAGAAAATCAGGAAAAGGGATAATATTTGAAATGTAAATAAATAAAACATCCAATAATGTAGAGAGCGGCGCGGCGAAACAAAGATGGCGCCGACATCCAGCCTTGTCTGGATGTAGACAACTTACTGCGCATGTGCAGGCTTGTCCCCTTGCTAGGGCGGCCATACGATAATGAGATGTAGGGCGCCCTCCAGTGGTGAACAACGGTACTGCACATGTGCGGTTTTTGCACCAGGTGTCAGTTGACCGTTAATATGCTAATGAGGGGCGGTACTATGCTAATGGGGTGATTCATTCTCCGCCAATCCCTGGAGGACAAGTAGTGGGGTGATCCATGCCCCACCAATCCTTGAGAGATAATTAGCATACTGTTGTGTATATAAGTCGAGCGACTTTGCTGCTCGGGGTCCCTGTTCAAGAGAGCTGTAACACTAAGAGAGCTGTAACACTAAGAAGAGCTGTATAAAGGCTTGTTCGCAGAAGAATCCTGTTCCGCGCGTCATTCTTGCTGGCGGGACATTGGGCGCGCGACACAACAAAAAGAGAGAAAAAGAAATAAAAAATTAGAAGATTGTATTTAAAAAGAAGCTAAAAAGACAAAGAGAACAAATTTTAAGTTGCTCGTTTTGGGTATTGGCTTAACTTTGGACATTTACAATATATAGGGACAGCCTGTGCTACCCAAAACATATCTATGTTGTGTGTTACTTTAGATAAAATGTGAAGTAATTTTCTTATAAGGGCTTTCTCCTCATGGCTTGGAAGATAGAATTTCAAAACACTAGAAAAATTCTGGTTAATATTAGGTCCATTTAATTACTTCGTGTGTTGGGTTTAATGGTTTGAATAGGAATGGCCCTCATAGGCTCATGTGTTAGAAGGCTTTGCCCATGAGAAGTGCCACAGTGGGAGTAGGTATGGCTTTGTTGGAAGAAGTGTGTCGCTATCAGGGCAACCTTGGGGGTTCTATACGCTTAAACTTGACCCACTGTGAAACAGAGCCTCCTGGGGCTTGTGGATCAAGATATAGAACTCTCAGCTCCTTTTCCAGCATCACGTCTGCCTGTACTACACTATGCTTCCAGTCATGATGATTATGGACTAAGCCTTTGAAACTATAAGCCAGCCCCATTTATGTTTTCCTTTGTGAGAGTTGCCTTGGTCATGGTGTGTCTTCACAGCAATGAAATCCTCACTAAGACATGGGGTTAGGACAAAAGAACTTCATTATCATAACTGAAATATGCTCATTTGGGAAAATTGGCTTTTCTCAGTCTCCATATTCTGATGTTTCTGTTTGCTAAACAAAATGTTGGCACAGATGACTCCATTTTCATGCTGTTCTTTGTGGGGTCTATGTAGACCATTCATCCTGAACAGTGAACTCTAGAAAATATTTGTATTTAACAACTTGAAATGAGGCCCCATAAATATTCATAATGCGTAAATTGAATTATATTATTTTCACACAGAAAATGAATACTAGTATGATAGTGTCACAAATGACTGCACGGTTCAACATTCTAAACACCTCAACAGGGTACAGAGTTCGCCTCTTTACATTAGGTGTCCTTTTACTAGAAGTTCATAAGCAAATTGCTTTTATTACTTGAACAACAGTATTTTCCCTCAAATATACCCTTGACAGTGACTGACAAGATTGCTGGTTTAGAATATTGAAAGTGATTTGTACTCATCCCCCACTTCAAATCCACACTACACCACTAAATAAAGTACTCTGAGAGAGGAAGCATGCCAACTAGCTGAGCAGCTCTGTCATGAAAATCAGTTGACTTCCATACTGATCAGGAGCACACGCAATACTGAGCTCTAAATGGCATCATTACAAGCAATAAAATTGTGAAATAGCTTGCTTGGTATGCCTTTCACCACCTCTGATATTTTTCTCCAATGTTCAGAGTACTTGTACTTTACATTTGTAAAATAATGGTACTTGTATAATAATGGCATTAATTAAAATGTTAATAGGAGTCCATTATCTTATTTTCATCAAATCGCTTGCAGCGTTCTGAAGAGTTGACTAAGAAATGGAAAACAATAAAATCCTTGTCGCATTATTCTTAAACATTTTAACTGAATGTGAGAAATACTTCAGGAATAAAAATTACATGTGCTTCTATAATTTAGATTAGGTAGCTTTTGTTTTTTAATAATTAGCCATTATATTTGTTGTTGTCATCATTGTTCTTGTGCTTGTTGTTGTTGATCTTAAATCTTCCTCTACTGGGACTTGCTTTCAAGATACTGCAAGGAGCTATCAAACTCCAAATGGAAAAACAATCAAAAGTCCTATCCAGCTAAAAATTCTATGTGCCACAACCATAACCAGTATGACAAGATTGGTACGTATAACTTAAGGGTAACTAACAGCTACCCAATTAAACTTAAGACCTACTTAATACGAGGACATCTGTGCTTTGCCCTATAAATTTAGGTAACTACCCATGTCTAGAGAGGTAATGGAGCCTAAAGAATAACCTACTACTGCCAGGGTTCTAAGCCAGTATAATGTATACCTCCAATCTAAATACTTATCATTTTATGCACAAATAAATTGCATCTCTCTTTTCAACCTGCACTGTACACCCAGAATTTGATTGTCATTTGCAAGTCTTGCTCTGGGAGACTTGAAATTTGTTCATGTTCAGGTCCAGTTAAATTTTCATCAACTTGATAATTATTTTTCTTTCTTACCTATGACTATGTATGAGTTTCTTTCACTCCTAGTGAGTACAGCTGAGATTGCTAGGTTGGTTCTTGATTTATTTATGCTACCTTTCAATTGCATGGTGTCTTAAGCAAAGGTGGTTACCCTTAGGTCTATTTGGTGACCAACAGCAATGTATTAAAGCCCATTGCTTTGGGAACCTCCACAGACTCCCACTCCAGCAACATACAAAAGACTACCTGACACCAAGCACTGGGTTTCTTTTAATGAACAGTGGACTCTATGAGGAGCATTAGCCATTCATATATAGTACATCCACTCAAGGGTTAATTAAATATTTTAGTTACTTTATAAACTAATAGATTTCTGTACTGCTCTTCCTTGCATCATGAGCTGACTCTCCACTTCCTATCTACCTTCCCATCCCTCCTGCATTTCCTCCCCTTCCTATTTACCTTCCCATCCCTCCTGCATTTCCTCCCCTTCCTATTTACCTTCCCATCCCTCCTGTATTTCCTCCCCTTCCTATCTACCTTTCCATCCCTCCTGCATCCCTCCTGCAGTTCCTCCCCTTCCTATCTACCTTCCCATCCCTCCTGCATTTCCTCCCTTCCTATTTACCTTCCCATCCTCCTGTATTTCCTCCCTTCCTATCTACCTTCCCATCCCTCCTGCATTTCCTCCCTTCCTATTTACCTTCCCATCCTCCTGCATTTCCTCCCTTCCATTCACCTTCCCATCCCTCCTGCATTTCCTCCCTTCCCATTACCTTCCCATCCCTCCTGCATTTCCTCCCCTTCCTATTTACCTTCCCATCCCTCCTGTATTACCTCCCATCCCCCTGCATTTCCTATCTACCTTCCCATCCCTCCTGCATCTACCTTCCCATTCCTCCCCTTCCTATCTACCTTCCCATCCCTCCTGCATTTCCTCCCCTTCCTATCTACCTTCCCATCCCTCCTGCATTTCCTCCCCTTCCTATCTACCTTCCCATCCCTCCTGCATTTCCTCCCCTTCCTATCTACCTTCCCATCCCTCCTGCATTTCCTCCCCTTCCTATCTACCTTCCCATCCCTCCTGTATTTCCTCCCCTTCCTATCTACCTTCCCATCCCTCCTGCATTTCCTCCCCTTCCTATTTACCTTCCCATCCCTCCTGCATTTCCTCCCCTTCCTATCTACCTTCCCATCCCTCCTGCATTTCCTCCCTTCCTATTTCCTCCCCTTCCTCTCTACTTTCCCATCCCTCCTGTATTTCCTCCCCTTCCTATCTACCTTCCCATCCCTCCTGCATTTCCTCCCCTTCCTATCTACCTTCCCATCCCTCCTGCATTTCCTCCCCTTCCTATCTACCTTCCTATCTACCTTCCCATCCCTTCTGCATTTCCTCTCCTTCCTATTTACCTTCCCATCCCTCCTGCATTTCCTCCCCTTCCTATCTACCTTCCCATCCCTCCTGCATTTCCATTTAATTTTCCAGCCTTAGTCTTCCTCCAATTCCTCTTTCATATGTTTATTTTAAAATTTGTAGTTGCAGAAACAAGGAAACATTTGGAAAAATTACAGATTGTTTTTGGCATCCTAAGAATGTGCCTGTGTCAGATATCTGTAATCACAGTGTCTCTTCCCTTGTGTGTGCACATTCTTCCCCTTAAACCATACTCCCAGTTTTTTTTTGCACCTAAGGTAGCTATGTGACCTACTTCTTGCGAACAAGAAACATGCCGTGAAGGTTTCTATGGAGACTTGCTCTCTCTCTCCACATAGTAGGCTAACCCTAACACGCCTCTATCCCATTTTTGTCTGGTAAACAAAAGTGACAGCTTTTGATATTAATACTATATTGAATACAAGGCAACAATTAATAAACCAAATACAGCATGATACCATTAGTGAAATGAAATGCATAAAATTACTTTTCAATATCCAAATTAAATCTAGTAACAAAAAAATTCAACACAGAAAACATCTGACTTCTGAGGTTTTCTTTCTTTTGATTTTTTTACATTAGCTATAATTTTATAATAATAAAAATGATACCTTTTAAGTTAGTCTACTGATTATATTAGAAAAAGAATTTTAAATATTTCTATAGATGCTTAAAAGATAGACGTTAAAATCCAGTATTCATTCATGACTTTACAATAAAGCTTACAGGAAGCTATACAGAATGGCCCATACCTAGAATCTCAGTACTTGAAACCACCAAAGTGGTTTGAAGGTGGCTTAGCTTTGCCTATCTCAAAAAATAAAATAAAATAAAATAAAATAAAATACAAAAATTAAAAGTGTTTAAGTGGCAATGGTACTTTCTTAGCAAGATGATGTATTTTAATTGGTCATTAGAGGGAAAGAATTAACTGTGCATTATCTGGTACTACTCACTGGTCACCTCACTGTGACATCCAGAAATGAGAAACAACTTTCTGTAGGACTGTCAATACTACGGTTAGGGTTTCCTGAGTGGTTAGTTTATTTTCACAGGAATGACTCTAACCCTTTGTTGAAGCTGCTGCCTCCTACCAGTGAGTAACTGTGACAATGTTTTAAGTCACCTCACTTTGTCTCTGTCTCCTCCCACTCAATTCTTCAGGAAGTTATTTTCAGACCACTTTATATTACATTCTGGTGACACATTACTTACACTTGGCCATGTTCTTTCCAAACATACCATCTTCACATATCCTCTTCCCTCATTACAGCCTCATCTTCCACCTACAGTCAAATAATCTTCTATCACTTCAGCTTTCTAAAGGTCACAGCATCAGGATAATCTGCCCTCTTCCAAATTATTATCATATCCTACTAGAACATGATTTAAGGCATTTTTTCTCATTTTTGTGAACTTGCCATTTTGTAATTCAATATTCATTTGAGTAATGATCACATTAGTACACTGTGAATTACACAGGAGAAGAAGCATTGATATGTCTGTATTGTCCTCTCATAGTGTTCGGAGAGGCAACATACAGTTAGCAAAATATTTACTAACATGAGACATAGGCCAGCATGATTACCAGAGTAGAAAGAGTTTTGAAACTGGTTCTGATTTAAATCCCAAGATAGTTGCCAATGTAGAAAGACAGAGACATAAATCATTCACCTGAGATATTCATTTTTAAGTAAGAATGGTATTGTTGTTGATTAAGATTTATACTTCTAATATTTCAGAGCTCTTACTAAGACAAATTTATATTAATGTACAGTATTTGACTGAAACATTAAGAGTCTGCAAAAATATCTCACTACAGTTTATGTTTTACTTTATTTCTGTTTGTATAATGAGATGCTTAATTCCATTAGTCATGCCTAAATATTTTTAAAAATGTTTTCATGAATTTATATTTTGCAATTACTCATTTACTTGGTTCTATGTGTGTTATTATGTTATCTAGTCTGAAAATACATAATTTATATAAATGTAAACTTAAAGGAATGAGCATAGAATTTTGGTGATAACAATCTAGATTAAATGTGATCCCTTCACGTAGGGGCAGAGCAATAATATGTAATGTAGTCGTTATACACATGACTCATGGCAATGTTTCAAAATGCAATTAATCCAGCTCCCGAACTATTTAGTCCCTTTCATGTCCTATTAAATGTAAAGGGGTTTTTGGTTATTGATTGGTTTGTGTTTTTTTCCCTTTGGGACACATGAGCCACACTGATGTGAAGATGCCAGGCAGAGTCAGAGGCATGGAGGAAAGACAGCTGGGCTGTCTCCCATATGGTGTTGTCCTTTGGAGTAAATGGATAGTAAACTGTAGTTATAGGTGCTTATAAATGACAAGTGTGGCAGAGCTTCCTAGGTCATGCCAGCTCCCACTGGCCTGCTCAGCTTGAGTGATTCTCAGGCTTCAGGTGTAAAGATTCTCCCCTGCTCTATGATACCTGTCCCCTAGGTAGTGGATCTTATGTTTGTTGAACCCTGAGGCTGGGAGACTGACAGGGGTAATGGTCCGATGGAGATTTCATCACCTACTCAAGATAACTCTAAAACCTCCAGAGGATACCTCAAACCTGGGGCAAGACAGCATTCAGGCAAACCAGCTTCTTCTCAAAAATTATTTGATTCTGTCTGGAAGTCATATTTCTTTTAAACCAACTGCATTTAATTAATGATACATCTTTATATTGTCAACCCTTCAAATCCTGAATTACTTAATACAAGATTACAAACATACTGAGGCTAATTTTTTAATTACTGATGTATATTTCCGTGATTCAGGAGGGAATTCAGGCCAATCCTATAAAGCCAGGCAAGGACTATAAACCCAGTTCAAAGCATGTAGCTTGGACACTATCCTACATGCTATCTGTCCCCTGGGTAGTGGACCTTGTGCAGCTAACTTTATATGGTCCTAAACTACCTTAGTATGCCTATGTCGATAGTCAGAGTCAAATACTTCTCTCAGCTTTGAACTCAGAAAATTCTTATTACAATTAGCAGCAGTGGTTGAATGTGGCTTTCCTCACAAATTCTTTTTTTAAACAAAAGTTTAAATAATATAAAACTTCATTTTAAAAATGAATGTTTTTTTGCAGTGTGAAAAATGTTTGTAAATAAGATGTTTGACAGAAATTTAAATTCCTCTAGGCTCAGCACTTCTTAAAATTAGAATGTGTGTTCCAGGTCCACCAAAACTCTGTCCTGTTTTTCAACTGTACCACTTTACATGAGCCAATCACATAAGAATGCAAGTGAGAGACAGTCAGCTAAGAAAATAGTGAAATGGGAACACTTGATTTAGAAATAAAAACCCAGTGGGTATGCTTGCCTGGTTGACTTTCATGGCTACACACCCTTTCTGCAGAAATAAAACATTTTGCCTTGCTGAAATAGTGTGTGATCATTTGTGAGGTAGAGTGGGCAAAACCTGTTCCCAGCATGCAGAGATTTCCAGCATGGCTACTCAAAGGCTGAGAATAAATGATAACTGGACTCAAGGACTCACCTGAAGGACAGGGCATTTGTAGTAGCATTCCCTCAAGACTAGAGGAACAAAACAGAAGAGAGGATTGACAGAATGTAACTAGAATACAATTTCAACATTTCCTGTCACTGGAAACCTTTGGTAAGGAGATTTACAATGCCATGCAATCTTCAACTGCTTCACTTGGATGAATCCAACAGAGCCAATTCTGTTTACCAAATGAATACCAGTCTAATTGCAGAAAGTCACTTATTTATTTGAATATGTAAACACACATAGTAATGAGCAATATCCTACCATTATTTAAACTAAATTTAAATCTTCTGGTAGTAAAATAATTGTGTTCTGACTGTTACTATCAAATATTGAAGTCATGCAAACGTGCTGTTGTGCTTTTCCTAATAATTAGCATTAATATCAGATCAATCATTTATAGTAGCAGATAATTACTAAGATGTTTAAGAATGCCTGGTGATTTAGTCTTACCTTTTCTTTGAAAAGGGAATGCAGTCATGTCAAATTAACTTTTTTTCAACATATGTAATTGTCATCTTGGAGACTCACTGCTGAATAAACCCATCCTTTCTAGCTTGTTCTGAACTCTGACTGGTTCAACACTGTCCCGCGCTATCTCGCCAGCAAGAACATGCGGGGACACACCAATTCTTCTACAGCAAAACGTTTTTATTGTATCTTAAAGAGAGGGCCCAGGGCGCCAGTATGGCGCGGCTTATACACACCCTAGAGCGGCGCATCCACACCTGATTGGTCGCTTACCCATGATCTCATAGGCATGCCCCAGAGTGGGCAAAAGACCTGGCATGAAGCCACTTTTTTTGCACATGCATTGTACAGTTAACTTCCTGAAAGGGAAGTCGATTGACACATCGGAGGCCAGCGCCCATCTTGTAATGGCAAAAGCTATCCTGGTTTTCCACGCGGGGCATGAAAGTGGAAGCCAGCGCCATCTTGTGGTGGTGAATGTTATTGCGGCTCTCCACATCTCCCCCTTATTGTTTTACTAACATGAGGATGGTCTAGGTCCCTGTAGTTACGTCCATCTGCTGTGGCTCCTGTCTTAGGTCGTTCCTCTATGTCACAGCCTTATCCGTCGAAGGGTAACCCTATCGCCACTGGGCCCCATGTCTTAGATTGGTCTGTGCATGAGGAAAGTTGCCAGTCTCTGCATACCGCAGTGCTATGTGACAGTAACTGTTAAATGACCTAGGGCGAACTCTATAAAAGAGGCCAGCCAGAAAATGAGTTAGTGGGGAAATCATGATCACCCTATCGCGTGCAATGAGGAAACCTCAGCGATGTAGAAGGGCTGATCAAAGAATCATTGAGTCTCTCTCATCCCAGTGTAATGGATCCACAAATCCATGGGGTGCAAGAGCAGAGAACTCAGATACCGACTAATTCCTGAGCATAGATAACCAAATTCCAGGGGAGGCCCCTTATTCAATGGCCACAAGTGTTTGAGTGATAACGACCTTGTCATGTTCTGTTGAGATCTGAGTTTGCAAACCAACCATAGCATGAACACTAATCCACAGCATAGGGCTGCACCAAACAGAGCCACTCCCGATAAGTAGTGGGCACCTCATCTGGTTCTCCTCAGCTGCTACCACCAAGGGCCATAGTCAAGCCGCTCCTGTAATAAAATTTAGAAATCCCAATTGTCAGCAACTACTCCAGAAAGTTTACCCACTGTGCTTGCCTAACAATAGATTGGGAAGGGTAACTCTAGACACTGCAGACACAATGGCTGTAGTAGTAATGGCTGCTACAATAGCAGTGAAAGTAACAAGGTCTTTCCCAGGACAGTTTAGGATCGGTCATTCTTCTCTGGAACAACCAGCAGGCAATGGAACCATGTCTCAGATCTGCACAACCAGGGCAGAGTTCCCCAGTCCACAGCAGCTTCACGCAGGTGGCATTCCTGTGAAGCTACAGACTGTAAAATGACAACACCAGTCAAGGCAGCAAGAGTCACCAGGGAAATGAGGGGGGCAGGGGTAACAGCTGGAGTCCAGTCTTCTCCAGAAAGCAGCAGTGCACAGAGGGTCTGAGCGTAGGCCACGGTGGGATGGGACAACGCAGTGGTAACACTGACGGCAGCAATGCCAAAATCTCTGTGATGACAAAAGATGAGGGGGAATCTTCCATCTTCCTCTCAGGGCAGAGGAATGACTCCAGGGACCCGAACCACGAGAGCTGAATCTTCATGCAACCAGGATCAGCAAGTCTCACCAACCACTTCTGGCAGCTGGCATACTCTTGTAACATCCTGTAGAAAAAACACAAACATTCCCTCTTCCCCATATAAAATATCTGGACAGGATCATGCCAATATGTGGATCTCTCTATTTCACCTAGGCAGAAGTATGCCTAGTTGTAGGGTGCCATAAACTCAGAGTGTTCTTTGACATCCAAATTTTAAAATTGAAATAAAAGGAGTATAATTAAATAATTGTATAGCATACAGGGATAACTCCCCCTCTTTATTTATTAAGATATAAACTGTCTAGTATCATTGTCCTCCCTTGTAAAGGGGTCCAGGCCATCTAGTTTGAGTTCTTAAATGTCCCATAAAGGAACAGTACTTAGTGCTCTTAACCACTAAGCCATCTCTCTAGAACCTCACAAGTTTTAAGCATTAATTAGAAATGTCAAATCCTGTAAACAAGGTCTAGATTTTACTCACTGATTTTATGTAGAAAACTTGTCTCCAATAAGGCATTAACTAATTGTAAAATTTAAGGGTTAGTAGTATCTAAAAAAAAGAAAACTTTTTAATCAACTGTAAACCATAAGCCACACATTGGCTATCAGTATATGAATTGAAAGGTTGATTTTTTTAACATTTTAAAAACAATGGTTACAGCCATTTAATAGTCTGTGTTGAAGCAGGGAATAAACAAGTGATCCAATCATACATGTAGCCTTTTCATTAGATGAACCACCTATAGATACAGTAAGCGCATTTTCTATGGGTTGCATGTACAAATTTACAGTAAATACAAAAGCATGTAAAGAGTAAAATTATCAACTTTGCCTGAAAAATTTGTATAAATAATAGGCCACATATCCGTATTTTGTAATAACCAATTTGATTGTTGTTTGGAATTGTTGTTTTACCAGGTTTCTTTTTAAAATACTTCCATGACTCTAGCCTACAATTCTGTATTTACACAACTGAAGCTTTATCTCCAATGAGGATAACAAAGTTAAGACCTCTGGTAAGGTGAGGTACTTAGCCAACTAACATATCCTTAGAAGCTTAAAATTAGTTTTAAATATTCTTTTCTGGACTAGTGTAACAGCTACTCCCCAAATATTAAGGCTCATTTTGAGAGCAAAGGTTTGTAGTAAAAATTTTCATATACACTGAAGGATTTAAAGTTCTAACTTCTTACATTGAAGAAGCAACAAAATTACATAATATAAGGCTGTTAGCCATTCCTAATGATATCACTTTATGGGCTCTCTAAAATTATAAGCAAGCTCACGAAATGAAAACTCAAAATCAATCCTCTAAATCTATCTTGAAATGGCAGTTGGAGTAAGCAAACAGGCTATATAATGCTCTAACAAGTTACAAAACCTCATCAATCCTTCATAAATCCTGTAACAATCTCTACCTGTTTGATTTTTTCTTAATTACAAATAAGTTTGAGTTAGTCAATGTAACACTGGCAATCTTTAATCACAATCTTTCAGTTCTCCTTGTAACACCAGAGCACAGCCACAACTTTGGAAAGTCACCTGAGTTCTGAGTACTGTCCTTGGGGCAGTAGAATTAGTATCAAAATAGAGATAACTTTAGGGTAAACCACAACTTTGGAAAGCAAAACTCAACCTCCAAATCTAGTCTACCTCTAAAATCTAGTCTCCAAAACACTGAGTCTATCCTTCATGCTACAAGGTTTGACTGCCAATTCCTACACGTGAACGCACGATGGTGTAGTCTCCAGTACCTCAACAAAGAGACATTGTCCTAAATTCTTTTAGAAGCCTGGTTTCTAGGATAAAAAATCCATAAAAATATTACCTCAATTTAGACCTGTTTCCCTAGGTTGGCCCATGTCACATGTTGTCTAGAATGACTTCATCCAAATTATCAGGTTTATGTCAACTTTATGTTACCAATGTTACACCTTTTCAACCATATCCAATAACTTAAAAGCCAATAATCCATGACCAAGGCATGTAGAGCATATTTATACATTTAAAACCAATGAGAAACAAAATTGAAGTAGCTACACATATCTTTAATATTTACACCAAGCACCATTTTTAGTTTTCTAGCTGTGATTTTAAGAGAAGCACCTTGTCACCTGTTGAGTCTAATAATCACAGTCAAAGATTTTTCTAAAAGAAACAGCCATCAGCTCTTGTACCAAAGAAGCTGAGGAGCTGCTGGCGCCTTTAAGATCAGCTTGTGCAGACGCTCAGCCCCCCGGGCAGCTTCTCCAGCTGACCTAGACTCCTGGCTACAGGTACAGGGCTCCAAGGACTGATGAAACTGTTTTTTATTCATTTGTTCCTTTTTTGAAACGAGTTAAAACCAAATCAAGGTGTGAACGACCAGCAGATAAAGTTTTTACCATTTTCTCTTTTGAACATGAAACATAAAACATTTAAGCAAGAGAAACAAAAACCACAGACATAAACTGACATACATGGACAGCTTGGTGCACCAAGGACAGACAATAGACAAAGGGGAAAAAGCTAGATGGTGTCCCAGAAAAGGAACCCAGGTTCCAATAGGAGTCAGCAGAGAGGTAGGATTTCCCCTTTCCCACCATGTTTTTTTTTTTTTTTTTTAAATCTGGGAACTCAATAACCTAAGGCAGGGTTGAAACCCCAGGTGAGATTTGCATAATTTCAACAACAGTAATTTGAGAAAGTGTAGTGGTGTCCAATGTAATTGTCACAGTGCTAAGATTTTTTATTGGGGTTGAGTACTTAGAACATTTGGTGAAGTTCATGTCTAACATGTATATAGTCCTGAGAATGATCTCATCATGAATGCCCTATGATCTTGGTACATAGAAAGGAAACAGGAAGATCAGAAGTTCAGGTGTATCCCAAACTACATAGTGAATATTCAAGACCACCCTTGTATGCTTTACAGTGTCTCAAAAAAAAACAGTAAAAATACAAGCAAAAATTTTATTCATTTTCTTTAATCAAAATGACATGATAGCAATTTTGTAAACAGTTAGGCTGAATACTTTTCCTGGAGTAATATTTTTAAGTGTCATTTACGCTAGATTTCACTAGAATGTGTTTCTTCGGCTATGTGATGACTGTGAAGGAGTGGGAGAAGGGGAGAATGTGACGAAGGAGTTAGGAAAACATTTCAGAAAGGAAGAGAACTAATTAACTCAGACATATGGTTCATCTCACTCTGGAAAGAACTACTTGCCTTTTATGCACCCCCACTTTAAAAGCACAATGATATGGATGCTCATGTGTACATAAACAGAAAAAGTACTAGAAAGCTCTGATATTTATGATACTTACAAGTTTTTACAAAAAACAACTCTGCTCTCTTTGACTAACACAGTGTGTCAATTCATTAGTCTTTTCTGGTTTATTTTAAGTGATTATTTAAAGATATTTCTGATGTATGTCATGATGTATGATGTTTTATTTTATTTCAATAAAAATACTATAACAAATATAATGTATGCCAAAGACAAGGACAGGTCCTTTACTTAGAAATAAGTGGATAGAAAATACTTTCTATTTCACTTTTAAAAGGGTAATCCAAAATATGCAGGTTGATATAATGCACCCCTACTTTGGTCCAGAGAACTCCAGAAGCATACTAGCTTGATAGTCTTAATATTTTAATTAATATTTTGCAAACTGTGTATTTATCCTTAATGTAATGGAAGAATTAATTGAGACTTAAGAGCAGCATGCTTATATAAGTCCTACTTACAAAGTATTGCCCTATTGGGTATTTCTTTTACAGTCAGTGTTAACACTGAAATATTTAAAATATGAAATAAATTTTAGTTCTCCAAATGACTTAAATTTTACTGACAGATGTTTACTGGAAAATGTCACTGCTGACAGTCATAAATATATCTACCTGTGACTCTTATCCCAAGTCCCAGTGATGAAGAAAGTGAACCTACCCTTTGTTGTCTGGAAAGGAGAATCTGCCTCATGGATCTGCTGAGGCTCTCTACCATATCCTTCTTCAATATTATAACTCAAACCTCTTCTAATGAGCAATGGTTTGCAGACTCGTACGTACAGTAGAATCCCCTAGAGTGCTTATTAAAAAGCACTTTACTTGGTCCTTCCAGGTAGAGTATGACTGATTAAGACTCAGGTGAGAGAAAGTGTTTCCATAGTTAACACATCACATTGATATTGGCCTGGCAATGAGTTTTGAGAATCTCTGAATGTCAGGAAAGTTCAAACTCAGATCAGTGGCATGTTCTAACAGCTGTCAATGCTGGCGAAGGGTTGTATACACATTAGGAGCACTTACTGATACAAATTTCATTGTAAGTATTTTAAACCTATTCTCAAATATTATGTTAAAATTCTTTAAGGAGAACAGTGATATTTCTTTTCTATGGCAAAGAATCCATATGCTGTCCATCATAAATATGTCATTTGAATTTAACCTAGTTATAGTAGAAACATTAAAAAGTACCAGGAGTTCAAAAGTTGTTATTTACTTATATGCTCTTTTATTTAGACAACTCATTTTAATATCACATATCCAGATCCAAAAAAAAAATGATTTTTAATTGACTTGAAAGAATCATCTTGGAGCAGAAAAGTTCAAACTTTATATCTAATCCTAATTCTGTCAACAGTTTAAGACATGGAGTCACAAGAAAGTATGATCACAGAATATTCGTATTTATTAAATAAAACAAAAGTCCTTGTTATGAACTGATCTTTTTCTCTGCCTTGGTACACATTATGATTTATGGTGAAAACACAGTGGAAGTTTAGAACTCTCTCTTTAATAATTGGATCTTGGTATAACATCACAAGAAAAGCAACAGAAATCCAAGGAGATCATGGAGGGGAAAAAAAAATCGACTAAGTTTCCATAGGTGTCAACTGGTATTTCTGAAAGGTATGTGTTCTTTATATCTTGTGCTAAATGCCTAGGAAGTTAAGTTTCAGTGTAGATTTTCAAGGTGCTTGACATAGAATACAATTAAATATCAAAATCTTTAACTATGCATAGACTCTCAAAACATTACAAAAGCAGTAAATACTATTAGAATAATTTATAGTTTAATAAACCTACTGTGCTTAGCACAAGAACAAAGTGTGTTATCTTTAAATTGAATTTTAATATAAATGGCAGCCATTAGTTTGTCTATACAATTAATGAATATATACCACTGTTTATGTTCCACTTGTTTTATTGATCTAATAAGTAGAGATTCCAAATTGTACTTTTAAGAGTTATTTCTTTGCTCTCTCTTAACAGGAAAGTTTTATTTTAGTACTTTTTACTTTCCTTAATAATGTCAGTGCCTAAGGCATTTAATAAATCTTATAAATTAATATAAAAACATATCAGCCAACAGTTTCAGATTCCTGTGAGTCTAACTTGCTTCCTGAGTATGCTGGAAAAATATATAGGCAATACAATTCTTTCCCAAGAGTTAAGTATAATTTTAGTCTACCTGAGCAGAATAGGAATCAGCTAGTCCATTTTATTATTTAGGTGTTGTATGACACTTAAGCTATTTTTGTAGATCTTAAGTTCATTTTCCTTCGTTCAGCATAAATAAAGAAGCAATGGCAGTATGTGCCAAAGCGAATTAACTAAATGTTCCCACCGTTGCATCATCAGGCACGTAGGTTTTCAACTCAGCACATCTCCTGCATTCTCCAAGTTACAGAAGGTGATCGATCAGTGTGTGAATCACATGGTCATAGAGAATGTGCGAACAGGAAGCCTTTCAGTCCTCCACTGCCTTGCTCCCTGGGACCTTGGACTCCTCAAAACATGGGCGAAGGACTCGAAAGGAAAATGCATATGTAGGTGGCTTTGCAGAATGTGTTCACAAGAGAGCTAAGTGCACTACAGAGAGTTTTATCATCTTCTTCATGTCTCAGGTCTTTCATCTCTGAGAGGGAAATACTTTCTAAAAATAGCGTGTGAAAAACATTTGAAGTTCCGCTCTTCAGTATCACTTCTTTAATGCTCACAGTGCACTCCAGTTAATGCTAACAGCATTACAAGCATGGGTTTCCTACTTGCTCTCCTCTTCAGAACAAAAATTCTAAGAGTAACATCAGTGCTTAATATCTCAGAACTCCGATAATCTGGTTTCAGCACTCAGAAATTCTTGGTGATAAAAATTCAAAATTTCTATTAATTTTTGGTAGAGATCATCTTGGTGTTTAAGCCTCATAAAACATCAGTACAGAGTCCACTGGCTTGGCCAACATCTTGTTAGAACTGAATGAGGAACATATGTGCCAGAGAAATGAACTTCCTAATATAGGTAAAGTACTCCTGAATTAACATAATAAGCCAAACTTGGTAAAATTCTTTTTATTTCACTGAAACAACATTAAAGCACTTAACGTAATCTCAGTTTTGCAATTAGTGACATAAATGTCTAACTTGGCCAGCCAAAAATTTTATGTTCAAATGTTTAAGGATGCTCATGGGAAAAACTTAGAAGAATCAACCCTGTAAATTAAGCTTTTTTCCCTCTTACAGAGAAAGTAGCTATAGTCAAATTGGCAAATGAGCTATTATAACCAGTGAATAAAGAAAATCAAAAGATTTTATAATCTACTATACAGAGTATATGAAGAGAATGTAACTACAAATCATATGTTCAATGGAAAAGGCTATTAAATAAATCTCTCATGTACATACAAGCAAATACCTATATGTGTGTTATCACATGCCCATAACCCCACCACTTGGAAGACTCAAGTAGAAGTAACATAAATCCAAGACCAGCCTGGGATACCAACAAAGACTGGCCCTGCCAGATACTATGCAATAGGTAGTTGCCAGTCTGAACTAGATGTAGAAACAGAATTGCTCTCTCCCACCAATGATGCCAAGTTCATGTTAGCATTAGACAAGTTGAAAGATCTTTAGTGCATCTAAAATTGTCTGGAGTGAGAGACTAGTTCATGCACCTTGAACTAGTGCTTTCCTTATAAACGCGATTAGACTTCCAGAATCCACATGGAAATGCTGAGGACATGGAGGTACATGTGGTACAGGAGGTACAGGAGGTACAGCTGGTACAGGTGGTACAGGAGGTACAGATGGTATAGGAGGTACAGCTGGTAAAGGTGTTACAGGAGGTACAGGAGGTACAGGTAGTACAGGAGATACAGGAAGTACAGGTGTTACAGGAGGTACAGGAGGTACAGGAAGTACAGGTGTTACAAGAGGTACAGGTATACAGGAGGTACAGGTGGTACAGGAGTTACAGCTGGTAAAGGTGGTACAGGAGGTACAGGTTGTACAGGAGGTACAGATGGTACAGGAGTTACAGCTGGTAAAGGTTTTACAGGAGGTACAGGTATACAGGAGGTACAGGTGGTACAGGAGTTACAGCTGGTAAAGGTGGTACAGGAGGTACAGGTGGTACAGGAGGTAGGTGGTACAGGTGGTACAGGAGGTACAGGTGGTACAGGAGGTACAGGTGTTATAGAAGATACAGGTAATTCCAGGCAGATTCCAGGGGCTCATTTGCAAATTGGCTTTTGTACTTCAAAAGTTCAAAAATTCTAGGTCAGTGACACACCTTGTCTCTTAAAATAAAGATGTATGATGCCTGAGGACAGACCAAAGGTACCCTTTACCTTCTACATGCTTAGGGACACACACACACACACACACACACACACACACACACACACACACACACACACAAACATACCAGACTTTATTAGGGTAAACCCCAGCTTTGATCTACCTATGAAGTTTTACCCTTTCAACAGATTGAAAATGAAAATGAATCAGGTTTAAATTTACAATCAGATCTTTTCATAAGTATTAATTTGTTCTTCTGATGCAGTATAAATATATCGTATAAAGTAATACATTGATCTTCTAAACAATTAAAAGATCGGTGTGCCCATTTTTGCTATTGCTTTGGGTTGATTGCGTGCTTACTTTTTGAGATTAAGGTTGGGCCTGTCTTTCCAGCCCTGAGGCAATAGTTGTATAAAGAAAAGAAAAAAGAAAAAGTACAAAGAACATTTCTGAAATAAAGATTTCCAATATTTTGGTTTTGCAAACTTACTAAAAAAGAGAAAGTAAATAAGCCAGTTCTCACTGGTTCTCCAGTGTTTACCTCACTTAAAACCACTGGGCCTTCCTTACAAGATGAAGGTATACAATTTTGCACAAAATCCTGAACTGAAGTGAAAACAAGAAGTATAAATTACACTCGATAAGAATATAATAAAGAGATGGAAACAAAAGGTGCACCACACACCTCCAGTACTCTTGGTGCTCTCCTCCTTGGTCCCTTACTGTTGAAGAACCTCTGCTCCTTCTGTTAGACTCCACTGAGCACTGTGGTGCATGTGGACTTAAGAAGCTTGGGAAATTAAGGGCTCCATTAAGTAGATTTTCTGCTCATTATGCAAAGGGATTTATTTGTAGAGCTATCAAAGTCCAAATATGTTTTATGCCGTGTCTGTGTGCATATGTTATCCTGCAGTTTCCTGCAGGAGAACTTGTCCTTTTCAGAGAGGATGATGCCTTTGAAAACCAAGCATTTCAAAAGGAAAGGCCAGACAGGTTAACTACTGAATAAGGAAACTGTTAGTAAACTACTTAATAAGGAAACTCTAATTGAAGTCACTTTGCTTACAATCAGTGTCCCAGATGTGAACCATCAACTTTGAGAGTGAAAGTAATCCCAGGTGCTGTTTGGCAGAAAAATAAGTTGCTTTAACATTTGCCTGAACTGAATATTCTGAAGGCTTCTATCTGAGATAAGTTTTGTCTGCAGTTTAAATCTTACTGGTAGATAGAGGATAATCTTTCCCTAACGTGGAAGAAATGAACCACATTGCTAGGAGTGGGAAGAGTAAACAGCCACAGTACTTACTCTGTGATCAAAATTTATACAGATAAAGGAAAGATGGCTTCTGTGCTTTGTCCTGGCCAAAGTTTTTTTTTTCCTTTCTTCAGTTCTGTGTGTCTCTTATTAAAGAAGGAGATGTGGACCTGCATGCTGAACAGTTGCCATCTTCTAGCCTGATGTCATTGGGTTTCAACTACCAACACAAAGAATAGACTTTCTGTGGAATTTCCCAACAGTTGGTTTACACACTTCAAACTATCCTAAGAGCAAACAAAGGAAGCCAAGATATTTATCTTAGGCAAATATAAATTTCAATTCAGAAATGTAATCATGAATTATAAACTCTAACACTATTAAATTTTAGGCTTCTTGCTCATTAGAAATTAATTTTTCTAAATACTCCTAAGAGCAAAGTAAGAGACAAGGTACTGAATTATGAAGAGCAAACAGGCTCTTTAGTCTCGTATGTCATCTTGTAGACTGGTCATGCAAAGAATTTTAAAGCAAGGAAAATTCCAGGACTCTCCAATTTCATGAATATGTACACAGAAAAATCTGAATGACTAATATTAAATAATATTTCATTGAGTTTTCTCATATACTCATTTTATAACATGTGAGTTTGTTTTGACATATTCAAACACTTACGAGAGCTTTTTGTTGATCCATTAAAGATGTTCATTGTTTATATACATACCACAAAAGGACAAAACTTCCTTTTGCCTCTTTCTACTTCACGATTCTACAATGAATGGCTACTTTCTGGATGTATACATAAACACATATATACAAATGTCACTTTACTTCATAATATTTGTATGAAGGTGATGATACTGGATATATTTTTATTAGCCTAGCTAGTCATACTTTCTTTCACTAATCATACTTACTTAAAGACCCTTTTTGTCATTTCTTTTGGGAGACAATTTTCTAAGGGATACCTATGCCTTGTATATGGAGTCACTGACCATCTGTGCTTGAGATTGTCTATCAAACGTTACTGGTATAAAGGACAGTATTTGGAGAGAGATAACCTCTCAAATCTGAGCCAATGTCAGCCTTATTTACTGTCCAGGATAATAAAATTGTAAGTAACTCCAAGGCCAAGATCAAGTCAGTTTACTGCCTGCGTGCAGACAAGAAACACTCTGTCATTTGATGCCAACCTTCCCGCACTCTTCGCAGAAGTTTTTGTCTGGTTTGATCATGCTATCACAATCACTGTGATATGTACACCTGCCCTGCTATGTCTGGAAAGCAAAACTTGGTGTTACAAACTATCTCTGGCTTTTAAAATGTTCCCACCCGACTCTTACAAAAAATCCCTGGGCCTTGAAGTGTGTTTCTATGTCCTATTTAGGACTGAGCGGACACAACTGGGAAAGAAGAAAAAAATCATAACATAATTAGAAATCTCAAAGTCGAGTGGAAAGAGAAGGAATAGAGAGGGTAATAATAAGAATAGTGTGGTTGGTGATTTTTTAAATATGCTGTATGAATCCCCAAAGAATTAATGAAAACATTGAAAAATAATAGTACCTAGCTAGTTATAGCAATGAAAAATATGGGGATGCCAATGTGGATTTTTGTCTCTGAAGCTGTCCTGTCAGAGAAGTAGAGTCATAGGCAAACCAAATGTTTTAGCTTTACTTACCATATATGGAAAACCTTGGGTTTTCACCAGGGCTATTCACCTTGTAAATGAGGCTTCTTTTAATTCTTGCTGTTTTACTTCATAGTCTTTGTTCTTCTCCATAATCCTCTACTATCCCATTGCTTCTTTCCCTCCTGAGAACTGTGTCATTTTTTTTAACTGCTTTGATCTTTATTGTTCATTGAGTTGCACAGAAGTAGTTTGAGCACACAGTTTTTCCCCGGAAGTCTATCAATCACTTATAATTCTGTTATGTGGACTCATTCAATGAACGTACTCTTCATAGACACAGAGAATGAAAATGCCTTTCTTTATACAACTCTCTGTATTCTGTGTTTCTGAAGCCTGGGAAATATATTTATGCATTTCAAATATAATAAAATTATGACAGTCTTGAAGGGTTTTACATTATCATGAAAATAATATATTTATAGACATAATTGCCTCTCAGTCTGCTACCTAAGAGGAACTGTAGACTTTAACCTAAGCAAGGAGCTGGAGAATGACTCCTCGGCAAAGGCTTACATTCCTTTTGCTCTTGCAGGGTTCCGTTCTCAGCATCTGTGTCAGTCAGCTCCAGTATCTTTAACTCCATGGACATCCAACACTCTTCTGGGAACCACAGCCATGCACACACATGAGGCTTACACACACACACACACACACACACACACACACACACACATTTGTACACATACACACACACACACATTTGTACACATACACATACAAAGAGATAAAATAGCCATACCTTCCTTATTACTAATTCCATTGTGAAACTTACCCTAAAGATCCATTCTAATGTCATCATTTCTTTGTAGATTCGACACTGCATTTTTTCAACAGTAGGAAATAAAAACCGATGGGATACATTTTTGAATATCCTCCATGACTACACATTTCTTCCAGTAAACTGGGAATGTTTCAAAGGTTTTGGTAACACAATATTCAGCTACCCTGATTTGAAAGCGAAATGACATAGACATAGATGTTGATAAAATTAGAACAGCCCATACATAACCAAGTTAATCAGTATCTTTCCATCTTCATGTTTTTTTCCTTCTTTATATTGATATTTTCTATATCCTAACACTAGAAGAGACTGCACATGTGCACATTCTAGAAAGATCTGAGAAATCTTACACATTTTTAATTAAATTATCTAAAATAAAGAAGGACGTCTAGAGCTTCCTGCCAGTTTCTTGGCAGGGCTAGATAAATGATTTAGTATTTACCACAATAAAATTCAGATCAATATATCAAAATTAAACAAACAAATGTGATTGTTATGTCAAAGCTTTTCTGCATATGTACATTTGTAATGTATGGAAATCCATGGCAGACCTCTCTGTAGGTCCAAACTGGATTTGATAGAAATTCCTAAGTGCAGCTTACTAAAAACTAAGCTGAACTCATGTGATTCTCCTGAACCCAGTTCTTCTGTGGAACTTATGGAAAATGCAGCACATATGACAAGGAGAATGGCACAAATTATGACTGTCCAGGAAGGGCACATTATCTTACATCACGACGGTTGCAAAAACGGTAAACAATGAATGCATTACTATTACCAATTTTAAACCAGAATAAATCTCAAATGCTGCATCGTCTAATCATGAGAAAGAAATGGGCCATGCTAGCTGTGGCAATTCTTTTGTAATGAAATACCTTAAGTTGCATAGCAATCACAGCAGAAGCTGCATTTAGAAGGTTAGTGATTATGGCTCCTCTGGGGCAGCAGTGAAGTATTACTATTATTCTCCATTTCAAAAGGAAATATAAATTGAAGGTCATGAACCACATTTCCTTCTACCTTTTAGCAAAATGGATATGGAGTTTAATATATCACAAAACTCTGTAATAGTTTCATTTTCACTCCAAAGTGGAAAGTGGTCTTCATATTTCATAGTCTAACATATACAAACACTGAAGGTAAAAGGGCAGCAATCACATAGCTCAGCCTGCTTGCCTTCAGCCAGGGTAATATCTACACAGTCGACCACTTGTGCAGCTGTCCTGTTCCCTGGGATTTTTGCAGAAAATCATCTGGAATCAAGAAGCAGGTTTTCTTGGCGTCTGTTGTGATATAACCAAAATATCTCAAAATTCGGGGACTGAAGACAGCAATCTTAGGAGTTTCAGGAAGCCGTGGTTCATGGAAACTGCTCGTGTCTCTCCCATCAGCTTGCATAAGCTATTCCAACTTGCTTGTTGCTCGATTCAGCTCTCAGATGGTTTCATTGCAGTAACAGCCTGGCTTATAGGGACCTTACTAGAAGATCCTCTAGAGTACTTGTATGTGACTTGCTCAGTTTCCCCCTAGATGCCTGACTCTCCTACTGCCAGAGCAGTTGATTTTGAGTGACAGAACGATGCCCTGAAAAGCCAAAAGCAAGTATTACTAAGCCCCAAAATGTATACTGAGAATTTCAAGGTGGAGCAAAGTGTTACTTCCATCACATTTTAACAGGTTAGGAATGAAAAAGATTTAACCACAAAGATGTACACTGTGGGAGCCCCTTAACAGAGAGCAATCAGCTTCAGTACTCTACCTACAGGTGTTACTAACTGATGAGTAGATCCTAGAACATCTAAATCATCCATTGTTAATGCTTTCTATTTGGGTGCTATGCCTTCCATGATAGCTAATCAAAACTTCCCTTATGTCATTAAAGCCTATTTCCTAAGGTTGAAATTACTATATTTTATGGTTGATATGTGGTCAAAATTATCTTCACAAGATTTGTTTAAAGACAAGTGCTCAATCAGAGAACCATTTACTTACTTCCTCAAATCAAATTTGTTTTATTGCCGTGTGGAAAATGTGAACAGCTGAATAGTTGGCAAAGGGAATTAATGACTTATCCTTGGAAAGTAGAACAGTCTGGGCTTATTTTGTATTGATTTAAATACAAACAACATGCTTTGACTGATTGCAGTGTGCTAGAAAAGGAGAGGATAGTGGGAAGGAATGGTTTGCCATCTACAATCATGAAAAGCAACTATGGATTTTAAAACTCTTCATTCTCCCACAAGCAGCACATCTTAAGACTAGCCACTTCATATCACTTGAGGTTTAGTTTCTCAGATGGAAGTATTATTGTTCTAATTTTTTTAAAAAAGAAGTCTTTCATTACAAAGCAGATTCTACTCACAAAACTTAAATCATCTGATTAAAGTTATATTTTATTTCTTTCTGCTGACAAATTTGTGTTCATAATATAATAAGAAAGCACATCCTATTTGGAAAGCATGAACAACTCTTTGACTGTTTTTCACCTCATATTTAGAATAGTTCTGATGATAACTCTGCGTTGTTTTGTGTTTGAGAGCCACTTCCCCAGTGATGTATGTAGTCAACTGAAGAAAAACAGGCCTGATGAGGAATTTTAATCCAGCCTCATGGCTACTCTGGCAAGGGATCACATCCAAAGACTTGGTCTACAGAATATACTGATGCGTATTTTGAGTATCACATCTGAATACAAGACACACTTTAGTACCAGGACACAGAGGCAAGGAGATCTTTGAGTGCACGTCAGTGAGTTGTATTCAGTCAGTTGAGTTAAGTCAATTGGAGGTCAGTACGGTGCATGCCATGCAATGGAGTTGAGTTCATGTAATTCAGTGCAGGTAAGAAGAGGATAAGAAGAATAAGAAGGAACAAGGGGGTTAAGGATTTAGCTCAGTGGTAGAGCGCTTGCCTAGCAAGCGCAAGGCCCTGGGTTTGGTCCTCAGCTCTGGGAAAAAAAAAGGAGCAAAAAGATTAGAACACATTGCCAGAGGTAGTTTGAGGCCAAGTAGAGCAATTGTGAGAAGCTGTGAGAAGCCAGATTGAATCAGTCACCTTGGAGAGGAGTTTAAGCCAGAACAGATGGGTTGAACCAACCTCAGAGAAACAGCCTCAGAAAGAGCTAGAGAGGGTGATCTTACTCATCAGTAAGTCTCTGAGGAGGCCATTATATCATTGGGAGACTGATTTGTGCTGGCTTGCCTTCACTTTCAATAGCCAATTCATCTTTCCTGTTACTGGAGCATTCCTTTGCTCGTGTAAGAATACACTTGACTTTCCAGTGAGTACCAAATTTGATGATGTTCTGATGTTCTTCTGTCATGATAATTCATGAACTCACTCATGCAAAACTGAAAAACAGCTCCATTTGTAAGCAAAAGTGTTCCCTTTCTGAATGGAATTTTTAATGTAATGCCTTTATAGTATCAAAAATTTGAATTAAAGTTTGACAAAATTATATTGTTGCTTCAACCCCTCACTATTCTGCTTTTCTCACTGTAGATATGGTGAATGAGCCCTATTAATCTTGAACAACTCTTGAAGCATAGTGGTTAATGAGCACAATACACAGTTTTTAACTATACGAGACTTAGATTGTAAAAGAGAGGTATTCCCATCTCTCTCAATATACAACCAGTGAAGTGAAATGAACATTCCTAATATTTTTATACTTGTCTATATATATTGCAGTTTCTTATCTAAAGTTGTTTGGTCAAAACATTCATGCCACACTTTCTTAGTCAATCTGTCCAAAAAGAGGAAGGAAGAAGTGAAGTACAGACAGAATAAAGTGATAGAAATTGGCAGAAGATGCATTTAAATTGAAACTTGAATTTAGAGGCAGTTCTCGAGTAGAAGCATATTTGTGTTTTATGTTAAAACATGAAAAAATTCTCTAGGCCAAGACAATGCTGACATGTGAGAAGAGCAGAATAGACGACAGTTGGCAGTGGAAATGCTCATCAAGAGATAGTAGCAATGAAGATCAAAAGCAACTCATATAAACATTTTTATGATGCCATCGAGTCATTAAACTTGGAGAGGAAAATCAGAGGAAGTGACAAATAAGGGAGCAAAAATAAATAACTACTTATGAAGAACAATTTGGATCCTCTGGGGCAAGTAAACTAGTTAGGAATATAGAGGATATATAAAAAGTTGCACACTTGTTATAAAAATATTCTTTTATATTTGGAGAGAGGAGATAAGTCATTTTCTAACTTACATTGGGTTGGCAAAGGAGATGGTGCATGGTTATAGCTTTAGGATGGTATCTCTAGGATGTGATAATGAATTGTATATGAAGATTAAATTAAAGTTATCGAGCAAGAATTCCAAGCTCTTCCTTGAGTCAAGATACTCTTCCCTAAAATTCCAAGTACCAGAGAAGGAAACACTCAAAGATAAAATGGGTGTTCTTACACTAAGTGGTTTATGTTTATCAAATATGCCAAGTATTTGTTCAATATATGAGTACTGTGGCTCAAGGGACTAACAAATTTAGGAGCTATTCGCACATGAATATATTAACAAGCCTTGTCTGCAGAAATGCCTAGTGCTAAGGAAAGAAAAAAGAACAAGCAAAACAAATCCCAATGCGCTCCAACATGTATCATTGAGAAAATAGTAGAAGCCCTATGTGAAAATGGAAAGAACAAAAATAAAAAGAGAGAGAAAAATGAGAGAATCTGTGTTCATTGACTTGGGGAATAAAAATTTAAAAATTGAGACTATGTAATTTTGAGAGCTAAGAAGCACATGTTGGTGCTCTGGGAAGCTGAGTACCAAAGGGAGCTAAATAGAGCCTGTGGAGTCAACTCACTCTACCTATTTTCTAAGAATGGAAAACGAGAATTGGGAGATTATATGCCAAGCGAGCAATTTTCTTTAAGGTGAGGAATTCTGGGTCACCTATGTACCTTGAAAAGAACAAGGTAAAAGAGGGAAATTGTAACAATTAAACTCCTAGGCAAGATAGGATACAGGGGAAAAAACTAAGAAGCAAGTAAATGATGTTACTATTGCATTACCTTCTTAAATGTATATAAAAATGTTATGAGAACAAAATAAAGGAAGCTAGAAAGGTAGAATGAAGTGTTATATTCTGTTGAGTGCAAGGAGACAAGAGAGATATTTCTAGGGCACCTGAAATGATTTTTTAAGAGTGATGCCCATGGAATTCTTTCTAGTCACTTTCATTCTACAGTTGTCTCGAATAAATTTTAAAGAAGCTTCCAAATAAATATAGATATATACGATCAACTTGTTTTCCACAGTGCTATACAGGAAGAACAGTCTACAATGGGTGGTGCTGAGAGATACAGATATCCAAATTCCAAGGAATGAAATTATTTTACTACCTCTCATCATATATAAATATCAACACCAAGTTTATTAAGATAGAACAGAATGCATGACAGCAAAAAATTACAAGAAGAAAAAGAAGGGACCCCCTTCCCTGCAAAGCTGCTGATGTATGAGGAAGTTCTCTGGATATGAATTCAAGAGTATAGAAAAGAATATGTATATAAATAAACAAGATTACATCAATTAAAGAAAATACCATCAGTTAAGGATAGACTCAATAGCAATACAGAATAATGAAAAGGTTTACTAACTATGCTTCTAACAAGGAGTAAGTTTTCAAATACATAAAGAACTCAATGATACCAGCAAAAATGAACCCCTGTATACTACATATGTGCACAGCCATTATGGAAAAATATGTAAATCCCACAATTAAACTTATGTACCAGATGATTCAAGATAAGACTAGATGTATATTAAGGGAAAAAGTCAGTATGTCAAAGATACATCTGTATCCTACATTAATTGTAGCATTGTCTCAGAACAGAGAAAATAATAGTGGTTGCCACATACTGCAGTAAAATGAGAAACAAGGAAAGTTCCACCAGAGAAGTACTAAGCCTGATAAACAACTTCATTAAAGTGACTGTATATAAAATTAACTCAAACAAATAAGTAGCCTTCCTCTACTGAAAGGATAAACAGACTGAGAAAGAAATTTGGGAAATGATACCCTTCACAATAGTCACAAATAATAAAAACATACCTCAATGTGGCTGTAACCAGGCAAGTGAAAGCTCTGCATGACAGGAACTTCGAGTCCCTGAAGAAAGAAATTGAAGAAGATCTCAGAGGATGGAAAGATCTTCCATGCTCATGGATTGGCAGGATTGATATAGTAAAAATGGCCATTTTGCCAAAGGCAATCTACGGATTCAATGCAATCCCCATCAAAATTCCAACTCAATTCTTATAGAGTTAGAAAGAGCAATTTGTAAATTCATCTGGAATAATAAAAAACCTAGAATAGAAAAACTTTCCTCAACAATAAAGGAACCTCTGGGGGAATCACTATCCCTGACCTCAAGCTATATTATAGAACAATAGTGATAAAAAGCTGTATGGTATCAGTCCAGAGACAGGCAGGTAGATCAGTGGAATAGAATTGAAGATGCAGAAATGAACCCACAACCTATGATCACTTGATCTTTGAAAAAGGAGATAAAACCATTCAGTGGAAAATGATAGCATTTTTCAGCAAATGGTGCTGGTTCAACTGAAGGTCAGCATGTAGAAGAATGCAAAATAAATACATTCTTATCGCCCTGTACAAAACTCAAGTCTAAGTGCATCAAGGGCCTCCAAATAAAACCAGATACATTCAAACTAATAGAAGAAAAGTGGGGAACATCTTCAAACACCTGGGCACTAAAGAAGATTTCCTGAACATAACATGAATGGCTTATGATCTAAGATCAAGAATCGACAAATGTGACCCCATAAAATTACAAAGCTTCTATAAGGCAAAGGACACTCATTAGGACAAAATGCCAACCAACAGATTAAGAAAAGATCTTTACCAATCCTATATCTGGTAGAGAACTAATATCCAATACATACAAAGAACTCAAGAAGTTAGATTACAGAGTCAAATAACCCTCTTAACATGGGGAACAGAGATAAACAAGGAATTCCTAGCTGAGGAATATCGAATGCCTGAGAAATACATAAAGAAATGTTCAACTTCCTTAGTCATCAAGAAAATGCAAATAAAAACAAGCCTGAGATTCCACCTCACACCAGTCAGAATGGCTAAGATCAAAAACTCAGGTGTCAACAGATGCTGGTGAGGATGTGGAGAAAGAGGAACACTCCTCCATTGTTGGTGGGATTGTAAACTGGTACAACTACAGGAAATCAGTCTGGCAGTTCCTCAGAAAATTGGACATAGTACTACCTGAGGATCCAGCTATACCACTCTTTGGCATATACCCAAAAGATGCTCCAACATTTAACAATGATACACATTCCAGTATGTACATAGAAGCCTTATTTATAATAGCCAGAAGTTGGAGAGAACCCAGATACCCTTCAAAATAAGGATGGATACAGAAAATGTGGTACATGTACACAATGGAGTACTACACAGCTTTCAAAAACAATGACCTCATGAAATTCAGAAGCAATTGAATGGAACTAGAATATATCACGCTGAGTGAGGTAACCCAATCAAACACATACACACACACACACACACACACACACACACACACCACGCATACACACACACACCACACATACACACACACACACACACACACACAATATGGACTCACTGGTAAATGGATATTAACCCAAAGGCTTGAATTACCCAAGATACAATCCACAGACCACATGAAGCTCATGATAAAAGATGACCAAAGTGTGGGTGCTTCTGTCATTCTCTAAAGGGGGAACAAAATTATTCATAGGAAGAAATATAGAGACAAAGTTTGGAGCAGAGACTGAAGGAATGGCCATTCAGAGTCTGTCCCACCTGGGGATCCAGCCCATATACATACAGCCACGAAACCCAGACAATAGTGGGATGCCCAGAGGTGCATACTGACAGAAGCCTGATATAGCTGTCTCCTGAGATGCTTTGCCAGAACCTGTCAAATATAGAGGCAGATGCTAGCAGCCAACCATTGAACTGAGAATGGGGTCCCCATTGGAGGAGTTAGAGAAAGGATTGAAGGATCTGAAAGGGCTTGCATCCCCATAGGAACAACAATACCAACCAACCAGAGCTCCCAGGGACTATACCACTACCCAAAGATTATACATGGAGAGACCTATGTCTCCAGCTGCATATGTAGTAGAGGATGGTCTTGTAGGGCAACAATGGGAGGAGAAGCACTTGGCCCTGCCAAAGTTGCCCCACCAAGTGTAGGAAAATGTCAGGGTGGAGGGCAAGAAGGGTGGGGTGGTTGGGGAATGGGAACACCCTCATAGAAGAATGGGGAGGTGGAGAGGATATGGATGAGAAACCGGGAAAGGGGTTAACATTTGAAATATAAATTAAAAATATCCAATAAAAATATCAAAAAATGCAGCATTCTGGTCAGGTAGATAAAATACACTCAAGACATATATTAAACAACCTAGAAAGTGTCATTAATAACAACAATAACTTTCAAAACTGCTGGAACACTGGTGTCAGGTAAAGAGTCTTGCCACAAAGCAGTAGACATTTGAAATCCTATGTAAGTTAACTAGACAGTTTCCAGTTAAACAATATTTGTGCTAGTTTGTATATGTAGAATAAATAAATTACATACAAATTCATATGTAAAACATCACATTGTATTTCTATTAGTCACTAATAACCTAACTGATCATTTTACACACTCTTATCATGGGCTCTCAGAATATCTCAGTTCTCTCAATCACTATAGAATGTTTGTCATTGGATAGTAGCTGTTGATAACCTTTCTCTTACTAAGGATTTTTGTTATAGGTGTTCATAATATGTGCTAGAAATTTGCTGTTGTATATCTTATATATTTTATAGGTATCATTAAGATTTTTCACTATATAATTATATATTAAAATATTCTATCTTGACTTTTATCTAATAGAAATAATAATTATACAAATAAATCTGGCATGGCCCTTCTAACTATATTTTTGTTCTTCTGAACTTCAAAGACTGTCACATATGTAGTCTGCCGCAGGCTTATTGCATGATAGAAAGTAGGAAGAATTAATCTCAAAAATTCAAGTCCTCAAATTTATAGTATCAGTTTCTAGATCTTAGCTACAACATGATATTTTTGTATGATTTCATTCCTTTCATAGCATATATTTCATACCTCTGTATTTCAAAGTGTCCATGTTTTATTCAATGTCAAATATAATTCATTTTTAAGTTATATTTAAATATTAAATAGATATGTTAGTAAGAATTATATAGTTGATAATTTAATTTGTCTTAGTCTACAGATATGGTATGTGATAGCATTTGTTTGATATTTCATTCTTCAGATGTAGTTTTTATTAATTATTGTTGTCATTCATCAATTTCATACGTGTACAAAATATATTCTAATCACTCTATCCCATCCATGCCTTCTCCCTGATGTTCTTAACCAATCCTGTACTTCATCCCAACCATTCTTTTTCCCACGTTTGTGACTTGGTGTTATTTTTAACCCACTCATAGACTTTGTTTTCTCTTACTGAGATAATCACCAAAACCAGAATTTACATGGAGAAGGAAGAATTTACTTGATCTTAACTTCCAGTTTATCACTGATAGAAGTAAGTGTTTCCCTGAGAATGTCATCACTCAGTGCATCACTGAGGGAAGTCAAAGCTAAATCAAGAATCATAGAGGTATCCTCTTACTGGCTTGTTCTCACTGTTTCTTGCTTGTTCTCTGCTATCTTTCTTATAGTTCACGACCAATTGATGAAAAATATAGACACCTACAATGGTCTATATTCAAGATAGTTCCCCCAGACTTAGTTCTCCACATGCCTCTTGGATTAATGGAATTTTATAGCAGAGGTGCCCTTACCTAAGAGACTCTGGGATGTATCAAACTAACAATAAATATTAACTATTATACTTATTTAGTTTAATTAGCACAATTTGTGTAAATAGAAGTGTCCCCTGGGGTAAGGGGGTGGTCATTTGAAGGTATATGATGGAAGGCAATGGTCTCCCACACCCTGACTATATCAGAAGTAAAGAGTTCACCATTAGGAGACAGGCCTTTCTCAGTTCCTCTACATGTGATGCCTGATTGTTGATGTGCTCATTTTGTGAATACCCAATGCACTCAGCTGCCAGGAGTGCATGATTTCAACACCTCTTACTTGCATTTTGCATTTTGTAGCATGTATCCCTATCTTCTTTATATTATATTCTCTCTGTTCTCCCTTTCATAACCTTCCTTGAATGTTAGAGGTGAGTATATAAATGTCCTAGTTAAGTCTGGGAACATATGTCTTACTTATGCAACCATGAGTTTTGAATTTACTACTATTGTCCTGGTGAAAATGCTTTCTTTGATTAAGGATGAGCATAGCATTGGTCTGTGAGTATAAACAGAAGTTTGTAGAAGTCACCTTGATACTATGTTCATTTAAGTAAACCACAGCATTCAGTTCAAGGTCAAGGGCTACAATCTCCCCCAACGTGGAATCTTAGCAATATTTTTATTGCCAAGCATAGCTTTCCTCATGCCAAAAAAATCTCAAACCTATTGGCAGAATAGTTGGCTACTCTCCTAATGCTACTGTCACTATTGGACAGGGGAACACCATGCCTGTCACGGTGGGCTCATGGATCATAGGTCCCACAACTGGAAAAATAATTCACACATTCCCCACACAGCAATGTGTACAGGACTAAGCATGACTCTAGTCATGGAGAAAACATAGTTAACAATTGATAATCAGTACCTCATGAAACTAAAATCTTCTGTTCAACAAAGGAAACAGTCAAGTGAAGAAGCAGCCTATGGACTGGGAGAAAAATCTAGAGATGTAAAGAACTCAAAAAATAGCTGTCATATAAAGAAATTTAAAAAAAAGACATAGACTATAGATCTGAGCAGAAAACATACTAAGGAACAGATAACAAATACATGTATTTATTTTTAACCATCAACCTTTGAGTATATATATATATATATATATATATATATATATATATGCTCAAGATGAAGAAAAATGTATTTCTTTTTTAATTATCTTTATCCAACAGTTCCTCATCCCATTCTTTATTCCCCTTCTCCAAAAGGATATCCCCAACTGCACCCAGTCACTCCCACATCCACTTTCCCACCCCCACCCTACATACCTCCACCATATCATCCTGCCAGCCCTCCCCACTCCCGGGGGCCTCAAGTCTCTCAAGGGTTAAGTGCATCTTCTCTCACTGAGGCCAGAGCAGGCAGTCCTCTGCTGCATATGTGTCAGGGGTCTCAGACCAGCCTGTGTATGCTGCCTGGTTGGTGGCTCAGTGTCTAACAGATCTCCTGGGTCCAGATTAGTTAACATTTCTGGTCTTCGTATGATGTCACCCTCCTGAATTTCTTCCAAACTTTCCCTAAATCAACCACAGGTGGCCTGAACTTCAGTTCTTTGGTTGGGTGTAAATATCTGCATCTGTCACAGTCAGCTGCTTGTTGGGCCTCTCAGAGGGCAGCCATGCTAGACTTCTGTCTGTAAGCACACCATCAATAATAGTGTCAGGCCCTGGAGCCTCTCCTTGCAATGGGTCCTTAGTTGGGCCAGTTACTGGAGCTCTTTTCCCTCAGTTTTTTCCTCTATTTTTGTCCCTGCAGTTCCTTTAGACAGGAACAATTCTGGGTCAAAGTTTTTACTGTGAAATGACAACACCATCCTTCTAATTAATGACCTTCCTTCTGGCAGTGGACCCTATACGTTCCTTCTCCCCAATGTTGTATATTTCAAGAACAAGATGTTCTAGTTTACTTTCCTTTTTGCTTGTTCTTGCAGATGCTGAACATTCATTCATGTCCCTGATTCTTTTACTTGAGGATGTCATCTATAAATCAACATCAAAGCTCTCAACTCATTCTGACTCTTTTATTAGAAGATGAATCTTAACCTAGGTTATTGAATCCTGTTTAAGCTAGTGTGGTAGCTTTCTACCACTACAAAAACACATTGAATATTAATGTAAGGAGTAAAGAGTTACTTTTATCATTTTTGAGGTTGCATTATATAGTCCTGTAGTTTTATTTCTCTTAGGAATAATTGCCATACTGTAACAGTGGATGGTAAAATCAAACTGTTAATGTTACAGCTAGAAAGGAAAAGAAGCTGGAAACAGAGGGTTTGGTACAGGATCCCCTTTAAAGACACGCCCTTTAGTGACCTAAAGACTTTTGACCTGAATGTTGATCATCCTGGAACTACACCTGTGACATGTGGGCCTTTGAGGTACTTGCAGGTCACATGACCACAGCCAGTTATAACTAAAACCACACACACACACACATACACACACACACACACACACACACACACACACACACACTTAATTCACCCCGTTAAACAGTTTCCCATAATCTTAATAACCTGAATTTTGCATTTTACCTCAAATGTATTTTAGCTGAAATTTCTCCCTGAGTCTCTAAAACATGTAATTTTTACCATAGATATGAAATACTTCCATATCCAACCTAACTTAATATTAATACTGGTCAATAATTGAGTGCTAAGAATTTTTATTCTCTTTAGACCCAAGGACATACACACTTATCAATAGCCATACTCATTTTTCTTGTAGTTTTAATGTACTTACACATTCAATATTGTGGATTTCCTTTTGAAGTCTTTAAACTCAAGTTTTGTCAATTTCTAATATGCAGCTGAGATACCATGCTTTTAAGATTTCTTCTACATTCCGGTCTCATGTTATTCCATATTGTAATATGATTGCCCTTACTTTGATGTAATATTCTCCCTGAATATTTTAATACTAACAGAACTTTAAAAGCACATTACAAGTTCAAGTGTATAAGAACATCCTCGCTTTGAACTAAATATTTGAAAAGGGCTGTGAAAGCATTATGAGGGCTGCATTTGGGGATTGCAAGTACATTAAAATGCCCAACTCCCTAAAGGAAATAGTCAGGAAGATGGTTTCAATATATGGGTGTTGTGACTAAAGTAATATGGCATGGCAGAAGAAATGAAGGGTAGGAGGAAGAGAGGGAGGGAGGAAAGGAAGAAGATAGAGGAGGGTAAAAAGAAAGAAATCTCTGAGAGAAATTAATTCCTCCATTACTCTGACTATATTCCTCTTGGAATTCTACATTCCTGCATTTCTGCCTCTCATAAACATAAACTGTGAACAAACTACAGATAGAGAAATAAAAATACTAAGAATACTGCACTATTCCATAAGAAAAGGAAACTAATTTGTCATCTGCAATGAATGAACATTAATGGTTTTATTTCATTTCAATTTTTTAGGTTTTGAGGTTATAACTATACCATCTCTCAAAGCGTTACCTTTCCTCTCTCCACATCTTCCCATAATCCACCTCGTTTTCCTTTTCAGATCCACTTATGTATACGTCTATGCACATTCCTACGTAAAACCTGCTTAGTCTGTATAATGGTGATTAATTGTATGTATGTTTTCAGGACTGACCATTTAGTGTTGGATAATCGGTTCATGTGCTCTTTCCTGGGGAAGTCTATTTGTCCCAATCTCAGCATTGCGTAGTTGCCCATAATTCTGTGTGTAGTTGAGACTTCCCAAGCCTTCCCCATCAACATCGGTGTGCCTATCTGTGTAGTCTTTGCTCACCTCATGTTCAGTCAGTCATGTTGATGAAATTACATGGGTGTAACTTCTGATATTACCAGAGGGTTGACTCTCTCACAGCAAACTCCTTGATCTTCTGGCTCTTTTGATAATTCCACCTCCCCTTCTACAGTGTTCTCTGAGCTTTAGGTGAGGGGATGTTTCACAGATATATCCGTTGTGACTGAAATTTGATAGGTTGTGGTTTTCTGCAGAGGACCCCATCTTTTTCAAAGAGCAATTTCCTTGATAAAGAGTAAAGCTTAGACTAGGTGGATATAGGGGAAAATGTAGATTGCTGATGGGGATTACTTGGGATCACTAAAGCTGTAGTTGTAGATTCTCCTCCAAGATCCATGACCCCACTAGCTCTGGGAAATAGCTTAGGTTGCAAGTAAATGGGACGAATGCAGACACAAGACGGGACAATGCAGAGAGTTAGAAACCTTAGAACATTCAACCTTAATGGGATATCTTCATCAAACCTCTCCCCTTGGTGCTCAGGGTGCCATGTGTAAGAGGAGGCAAAAGGATTGTCAAGTCCAGAAGATATAAATGACATGGAGAAAACCCTATCTTCTAGGCACAACAGCATCTACAGCAGCATCCACAGGGCCTGCACAGATTCAAGTCAGCTGCAATTCTGGTGCTAAGAGGAGAACTGGACATCATCCCTTATTCCTAACCCAGAAGGTATCTCAAAGTGACAACCACTCACAAAGAAAAAAATTTTTTCTCCAATGGATTCTCACTGGGAATACAAACCACACTTACGGGCAGGCCCTGTGCTAACGAGAAGACAGCAAACCCAAAGTAAACTCTGGAATTTTGGGGATGTATTTTGTCTTATGATACTCTTCTCGGGAAATTTTTTTACCTTTCTCACCTTTGGCTGATCTATTATGGTTTCCAGTTGTTGCTGTTGTTGTTATTGTTGTTGTTGTTGTTGCTGCTGCTGCTGCTGCTGCTGCTGTTGTTATGTGTTCCTGGAGGGGGTAGCACTCATGTGCACACATATATATGAGTACTAGCCTTCTTGTATTTGGGGGGGGGTGCTTTTATTCTTTTATTCTTTTGCTTGTTTTTTCTAAAGAGAGATCAAGAAGGCCTGAAGTTGTATATGATTCCAGGAATGACCACTGATATTGGATAAACAATTATTGTGGTCTCCCCTAGGAACAACCAACCTCTCTGTCTCTGTCTCTGTCTCTATCTTTGTCTCCTTCTCCATCTCTCTGTTTCTCTGTCTCTCCGTCCTGTCTCCATCTCCTCCCACTCCCCCTCCCACTCTCCCTCCCACTCCCCCCTGCCTCCTCTGTCTGTCTGTCTCAGCAGTTCTTGCTTGCCTGTAGCTCTTTGTTCAATATTGGGGTCCATGAGATTTCTCCCTTCTATGTTAACATATCTGTTGTTGTTTTTCTTGTTTGGGTCTTGTTTATTAATAAACTTTCTTTATTTCCATTTTGAAACAAATATCTTTGGAACAATCATTTGCCCTGAGATGCAAGGACCAGTACCACATCAGATACACAAGTACATTTATTTCATACTATGACAGAAAAATGTATTTATATTTTCCATATGAATACTATTGCCGTATTACTAAAATAATATTTTTATTTTTTCTATGATACCAATAACCCACCCAGATTCCCACATTATTATCTAGAATGATCTTAAATAGAAAAATTATATGAGAAAAATATAATTTTTTAATGAAAAATTTTATAGGACAAGAGAGTGCAGAGGTTCTTTGATCTTGTATTCCATTCCAAGTTTGATCTGAATCTTACCTCCTTGATGGAAAATGACTTAGAAAATTACACTACTACATTCTAGGAACTTCAGGCTAGGATATTAGAGCTAATTTATCTGGTTTTTTGTTGTTTTTTATTCCATACTATTTTACTTTATTTTTAATATAATTTTAAAAGGTTGAAATTATCTCCCAAAGCCTTGCCATTTCTTATCTTTCCTTTTTTATAAACAATTGGTTTTTTTATTGGATATTTTTTATTTACGTTTCAAATGTTATTCCCTTTCCCGGTTTTCCGGCCAAAAGCCCCCTATTCCTATTCCATCCCCCTCCCCTTCTTCTATAAGGGTGTTCCCCCTCCCGAACCACCCTCTCTTCCCATGCCCCCTGACATTCCCTTGCACTGGGTGTGGGTCTACCCTTGGCAGGACCAAGGGCTTCTCCCCTCATTGGTGTCCAACAAGGCCATCCTCTGCTACATATGCAGCTGGAGCCATGAATCTGTTCATACTCTTTGGGTAGTGGTTTAGTCCCTGGAAGCTCTGGTTGGTTGGTATTGTTGTTCTTATGGGTTTGCAAATCCCTTCAGCTCCTTCAATCCTCTAAATCCTCCAACCAGGACCCGGTTCTCAGTTCAGTGGTTTGCTGTTAGCATTCACCACTGTATTTGTCAGGCTCTGGCTGAGCTTCTCAGGAGATAGCTATATCAGGCTCCTGTCAGCATGCACTTCTTGGCTTCATCAATTGTATTTAGTATTGATATATATATATATATATATATATATATATATATATATATCTTCTGTATCCCCAGGTGAAGCAGGCTCTGAATGACCATTCCTTCAGTCTCTACTCCAAATTTTGTGTCCATATCCCCTGGTATGTTTCCCCTTTTAAGAAGGACTAAAGCATCCACACTTTGTTTGTCCTTCTTGAGCTTCATGTGGTCTGTGGACTGTGCATAGACCTTGATCTTTCTTAAACTGCCTGCTTCTACAAACCTGCCACTCCAAGTAACTGCTTAGTTTAGCTTCAATTGGATTGTTTGTTTGCACACATACACACACACACACACACACACACACACACACACACACACACACACACACACACACATTTCTCTCCTTATAGCTGCAAGCAAGATAACAGGATGTAGATTTTGACCTTAGAAGTGCCTTGCTCTAAATGCTTGCTTCTACACTTGGGTCCCCATTGCCTGATTGTAGTTCCAGCTAGCTAGAATAAAGACTTTAATTAACTATAAACTATGACTTTGTTGGACTCCCATAGCAATATAAAATAAAAATGATCTCTAAATTTTAATTTAAAACATCAAAAATCTCATAAATTTTATTAGAAAATTAATATAAGTAGCAAATAAAATATAACATTCATAGTAAACACTAATTTCTAAGTATCAGTAAAACCAGATTAAAGAAGGTGCCGTAGTGAGAACCTCTCTTCCTTCACAGTAGGTGTGCAAATATGAGTAGTGGAAGCACCTCAGGTACTCTGCTTCTGTTCTGGCCAACTACACAATAAACACTTAGTGGCCAGGACCTCAGGTATGCACACAAATATTCATAAGACAGAAATAAATCACATATTTTTGGTAAATCTCTCAAGATAAAAACATTCCCAGTAGCTCTCCTTCGCCTTGTTCTGGGATGTTGGAAATGGACACCTGTAAGTGTATGTGGGCATGATCTTGGGATTGACTAAAAGAATCACAGAATTGCTAGATAGGGATAGTGCATCCTATAAGCAAGAGTCTCTTGTGCAATAAAAGGAAGAAAAAGAAGAAAGCTTTTTGGAGTAGTTTTATTTGCTACACCCCTCAATCTGGATGACATGAGCTACTTAGCATTAATAAATTTTTCCTGCTCTGATAGACGAAACTGTGAGCCAGAAAACTGTGAGTCAAGATCTTTTCTTTTTTTCTTCTCAGGCATTTTGTGGCATTATTGAAAGTCTGACTGATGGACACATCGGTGAAGAATGTGCATGCCTTCCATTCAGTGTAGAATGCTCAGGGCTGCCATTCAGTGTGGAGTGCACATGCCTTCCATTCAGTACGGAATGCCCCTGCCTTCTTCCATTTCATTTTGAGACTCAAACTGATCAAACTTCCTCTTACAGCCACAGTCGATCTCACTCCGTACATAAGAGCTACATATATGAGAGATGAGGAAGGTATATTTTTAGGAAGGAAAAGGAGGACAATTCAGGAGCTTATGGGGTTTTGTTGTTGTTCTTTTTGTTGTTATTTTTGTTTGTTTTTTGTTTTGGTTTGGTTTGGTTTTTTGGTTTGGTTTGGATTTTGGTTTTGTCATTGTTGTTTTTGTTGTTTTTCTTTGCTTTGTTTTGTTTTTAGTAAAATCTACATAAGAAATGCTAACTTCTAAATTCCATGCACTCAGGAAGCTGAGGCAGGGGAATGTTATGAGATTGAATCTGTCTTACACTACAGGTTGAGAGGCTGTCCCCAAAAATTAACTAGCTAATTAATTACAGCTAAATAGAATCTGACTTCTGATTTCTCCTGTGCTAATTATTTCCTTTCCATTCCACTGCATATCCAACAAAGTTCATGTCAGATTTTTATTTGATAATGATCTCATCAAGCCTACAAAGCCTTCCTGCTAATTTATTCTCAAGAGCTTTGAGAAAATTCTAGTAGGGCTAACTCCTAAAAAAAAAGGTCATAAAATAAAAGAATTTTTGAAACTTAGTAACCTACAATTATTCCACAGGGATAGATATTCAAAATCAGCATCTGGCCCGAGAAGGCAATTGTCACGTGATTCATTCTGCCCCATTTGTTCCCTGTTTTATATACAGCCCCCAAACTAGATAAGATGGATGAAGAAAAGAAGTGCAGGCCGACAGGAACTGGAAGTATATCTCTTCTGAGAGACACAGCCAGAATACAGCAAATATATAGGCGCATGTCAGCAGCAATCCACTGAACTGAGAACGGGACCCCCGTTGAAGGAATCAGAGAAAGGACTGGAAGAGCTTGAAGGGGCTTGAAACCAACCAGAGCTTCCAGGGACTAAGCCACTCCCCAAAGACTATACATGGACGGACCCTGGACTCTGACCTCATAGGTAGCAATGAATATCCTAGTAAGAGCACCAGTGGAAGGGGAAGCCCTGGGTCCTGCCAAGACTGAACCCCCAGTGAACTTGATTGTTGGGGGGAGGGCGGCAATGGGGGGAGGATGGGGAGGGAAGCCCATATAGAAGGGGAGAGGGAGGGGTTAGGGGGATTTTGGCCCGGAAACCAGGAAAGGGAATAACAATCAAAATGTAAATAAGAAATATTCAAGTTAATAAAGATTTAAAAAAAAGAAAGAAAGAAAGAAAATTAGCAGCTGCGTTGGCTTGGAAAGACCAATCATTTTCCCTCTTCTAAGTAGCATTAAAAGGAAAAAAACAAATTTTATCTAATTTTTTCTTAATCAAAACTAAATATCCATTCATAGTTTACAGTCTTTTACATTGCTTAAGCAGTAAATATTAAATTATCTAAAAAGTCAAATTACATTCTTCTGAAGATTTGAAGTCATTTAGTTACACTTGCCTTTAGAAAATAGAATGCTTTTCAGTGAGATACCTTTGAAAACTGTGTGTCTAATGGCTGCTATTTAAACAATATCTGAAAACAAACTAATTGAATGCAAGATAATTTGTGTAAGATTTAAAGTATTCTCTTTAATAAAACCAAAAAAGAAGTAATTTAAGATAATAATACATGATGATTTAACTTCCATCTTTAGTTATGTTTGATACAAATCTTTTAAATATCACAAAGATAGAACATTGTTAGTCTATACTTTAATATCACAGAACAAAAAGTTTTAAGTACCTCAATGAATATACTCAATAAAATCCATTTCATCTTGGCTTTGTTTTTAAGAAATTGGCATTCTAACACAATTGTTCTTACATGCATGGCTACATATGATCCTATGAGATGTCTAGGTATGCTTTTATGAACTATTATATCCTCAGAGAAGCAACTTATGGACATGGGGATGGATGGCTTGTTTAAAGCACACATATTATTTATGTAAGTGTAAGTAAAATTAAATGTAACAATACATACATTTATGAATGTAATAAAATTAATGTCTAAACATTTATGAGATATGAAAAATCAAATCCTAGTAGATTGGTTTGCCAAGTAGAATAGGTATTATTTTAACTTGATTAGTCAGGATGAATAGAATTCAGCAAAAAGGAAGGATTAAGTGAATGTCTGTAAGTTATCACAAACAGGTTACCTTAAATTATTATCGTGTTGAACAAAAAGCTTAGGTTAAGTTTATAAATAGAATTAAATGAGACCTTGTATTAAAAAAATCTTCAGGCCATGTGGAAATCATATGAAGAAGTTTCCTGACAAGTGGAGAGGCTGTTTGATGCAGCAAAGAGGCCACTGAGTAGGAGTAGGCTATCCAGTCCTGCCTTGGGAAGCCCTGAGGAGTCAAGGAAAGGCACTCGAACAGAAGATTGAAAGGTACATCACTTGGAAATAGTTGTGAGTAGGATGAAAAGATTATGTCTGCAAGAAAACTTGTGGTTTCATGGCAATTGTCCATAAAGAAAATGAATACATTGACGTACAGTTGTATTTGTAACAATTCAGAAAATTACATTGAATGAATATGAAGAGTGCAGGCTTGGATTTCTTTTAGAAACAAAAATCTAAAATACAAAAGAGTTTCTCATTTTTTCCATTGAATTTTAATACACTTCAACCTTAAAATTTGATTTTAATATTCACCACTTATATATCAATACTTCACATAAACTCTTTTAATTTAACACTATAAAACTGAGGATGGATTTGATTGTAATAAGCTCACACTTATTGATATGGTGAGAGGTGATGCATTTAATACCTTTGTTCATTTATTTGTATAAAGGCAATTTAAAAATCTAGGAATGTATGAATAATTTACCTGGATACTTTAATTAGCAGTGTACCTTCCTGCTTAAACCCCAGCATCAAGCTCATCAGTACACAGGGAGCAGGGATGAGGTTTGCTTTCTCTATCAGCCACACCCAAACTCTATTGTATCAGTAGTCTATTACAGGAGGGTGCCTTTCAGCAATTCATGGAGACACTCAGTAAAGCCCTTATAGCTCTCTATCCTCCATTTCTTGACACTTGCCAATGTCTCTCTCACATTGTCCTTCTAATTCATATCATTAATTTTTTTCTGTTTAATCTTGACATTAAGGTGGTAAACCAATACTAAATGAAAAAATTATTCTGGCATTTAGAATAGCATATATTTTAAGTAATTGAATCTATTTCAACTTAAACTTAATTTTAAGTGATAAGAATTTCTCATTTTTAAGTTATCTTGAAAATATATAATAATGTCAAGACCCTTGTAGAGTGTTATATGTTTTGGGGGAGTATTTAAATATGTTTTCCTGTCATAAGTATGCTATTTCAGAAACACAAACACAATGTCATAATTTATTGAAAAACAAAATATTGACAAGATAAAGGAATTTCATTAAAAGAAATATATAATACAGCAATATTTTTGATAGTACTGTTAGTTACTTTCATTTCAGTATTAATTACTATTATAATTACCATAGTTTACATATCTTATAATAAATTTATCTATATAAGTCACAAAACACCACCTATATGGGATTAAAAAGGCAAAGAATTTCAAAGAGACTGACGAAGACAAAGCCAGAAAAAATGACTATCTTGGTCAAAGTTACCACTGCTGTGATGAAATACCATGATCATACACAATCTGGGAAGAATTTTTTATTCATGTTCCATATAACAGTTCACCATCAAAACGTACTGAGGCCAAGAACTCAAGCAGGCAAGAAACTAGAGGCAAAAGATGATGTGGAGGCCATTGAGGGGTACTGCTTACTGGCTTGCTTTATGGCTTGTTCAACCTGCTTTCCTTTAGAGCACATGGCCACCCAGATCAGGGATGGCTTCACACACAATGGACTGTCACTAATAAAGAAAATGCCTGAAACTGGAGCTTATGGAAGCATTTTCTCAACAGAGGTTTCCTCCTTTTACATAAATCTAGCTTGTGTCAAGTTGACATAAAATTAGCCAGTTCACTGATAGAAATATAAATATGCATGGGATGGGGTAAACTAGATGGAGAGGTGTCTCTGGACACAAAATATGGTAGATTTTAAAAGTAACTTTATTCACCAGATGTAATTGTGATCTCAGAAGCTTACTGCTGAATAAGTTCACCCTTTCTAGTTCCTTATGAACTCAGACTTGGTGGTAAAACTCACCTGTTCTGTCTCAAAACTCCTCATCATGCTGACTGTTTCAAACTGACTTCTCTCTGCTTCTGTCAGATTGCTGTACTTGGAAAAACTCTCTGATCTCAACTCAACCAAACTCAACTGCCTTGCTGGAACTCAGTTGAACTGCACTCACTAACCTACCCTCCAGCTAAACTTCACTTTCCAACATGGGTGTTTCCTTCTACAAACTAACCTTGCCTACATTGTTTTGGGTTAAAGGTGTTTACTGTGAGTGTGTCTGTATTCCATTTGGATCATATTGTAACCCAGGGTGTGTCTACATTCCATCTTGATCACATAGATCTTGAAAGGTCTTTTGATTTGCATTTTACTGATGAGTAAAGTTTGAAAATACTTTAAATGCTTCTCTGCCATTTGAGATCACTCTGTTGAGAATTCTGTTTAGCTCTGTACCCCACTTTTTAACTGGGTGATTTCGGTTGCTGGTGTCTAACTTCTTGAGTTCGTTATAAATTTTAGTTATTAGCCCTCTGGCAGATGTAGGGTTGGTGAAGATTCTTTATCAATCTGTAGGCAGCTGTTTCAGCCTAATGACAGTGTCCTTTGCTTTACAGAAGGTTTTCAGTTTCATGAGGTCACATTTATCTAGTGTTGATCTTAGAGTCTGAGCCATTGGTGTTCTGTTCTGGAAGTTGGCTCCTCTATCCATGAGTTCAAAGCACTTTTCCCACTTTCTGTTCTATTATATTTAGTGTATCCTGTTTTGCCTGTTTTATTTTGATGTCTTTGATCCACTTGGAAATGAGCTTTGTGCACATAGATAAGTATGAATCTATTTGCATTTTTCTACTCAGGAAGGACTCAGTCTCCATCATCAAAATAAAGTCAAAACTGCTACCAAGTGGCCTCTCTCAGAGAACGGCACAGGTTGAAAAGCCATTATTTATTCCCCCAATAGTGGCTTACTCAGATCAAAAAATAATCAGACCATAAGACCCACAGCTAAGTACTACTTAATAAGTACCATGAATGCTTTTTAATTGAATGCCTGCTTATCACTGATCCCAACTTCTTTATAGAATATTTAAAAACAATCTGTACACTTATAAACAGAGTTGGTAAAATCTTTTCATGACACTCTTCTTCGCATTTATTTTTATTTCAAAACAATCACTAGAGACACCATGTTTATCTGTATATCTATGTGTATATTAATTGTTTGCTAAGTTTTTCACTTTTCTTACCTGTTTATTTGGGTGGGCATTGGCAGACGTATATGGAAATTATTTGGAATTATAAAGTTCTAAGTTTCAAATTACCTAATATATTGAGAAATTCTCAATTTTGTATGCAGAATGTATATACAATTTCAACTTAAGAATGTAATAAAAAGTAAAACACCCTCATGTAAATATTATAAAACCATCATAAAATTTAACTTTTTACATAGTGTTCACTTTTTCCTCTAGAAAACCTAGGTAGAGATATTCTTCTTGCTGATGTGTCTCATAAACTAAATGACTAGCTAAACGTAACAATGAAGTACATGTATCAGAATCATTAGCAATGACAGAGAAATGAGTAGCTAACATCCCTACAGTTTAAGAAAAATGGTGAGCGAATCAGAACAGTTGCTTACACTGAGTTTGTAGACTTGCAGACAACCCAAGTAAAGGGAAATTAATCTAGGCATATCACTGATTGTGAGAAGCAAAACCAAAAACATTTTCAGACAACTCAAATCTTCAGCTCAACCATAATCACCATATGATGCATGCACACTCAGACACACACACACACACACACACACACACACACACACACACACCACATACACACACCATAATAAGTGTGGCATTGCAAATAAAAATATTGAATGTTTACCCTAATGACTCGTTTCATATTACATAGAATCTGATCAGTTTTTAATCAGAAAGATCACTCCAAGTCAGACGGAAAAGTAATAAAGGAAATATTCATCCTAAAACTCAGTAATTATGAAGCTAAGATACCTACCACAGGGTACCAAAGCACAGTGGGTTTGTTGTTGTTGTTGTTGTTTGTTTTGCTTTGTTTTGTTTTTTGCGTTTATTTATTTTTTATTGAATATATTTCTTTATTTACATTTCAAATGTTATTCCCTTTCCAGGTTTCCTGTCCATAAGTCACCTTTCCCCACCTCCAACCCCATAAGGGCGTTTCCCCCAACCACCTCCACTTACCACCACAACCCCTGACATTCCCATGCATTGGAGGTCCAACCTTGACAGGACCAAGGGCTTCCCCTTCTACTGGTGCCCCAAAAAGGCCACTCTCTGCTACATATGCAGTTGAAGACCTGGGTCAGTCCATTTATAGTCTTTGGGTAGTAGATTAGTCCATAGAAGTTCTGGTTGGTTGGCCTTGTTGTACTTATGGGTTTGCAAGCCCCTTCAGCTCTTTCAATCCTTCCTCTAATTCCTCCAATGGGTGTCCCAATTCTCAGTTCAGTGGTTTGCTGCTAGCATTGACCTCTGTATTGGACATGCTCTGGTTGTGTCTCCCAGGAGAGATCTGTATCTGGTCCCTTTCAGCATGTACTTCTTAGCTTAATCAATCTTCTCTAGTTTTGGTGGATATATATATATATATATATATATATATATATATATATATGGGACACATGTGGGGCAGGCTCTGAATGGCTGTTCGTTCAGTCTCTGCTCTAAATTTTACCTCCATATCCCTTCCTACGGATGTTTTTGTTCCCACTTTTAAGAAGGAGTAGAAGCATCCACATTTTGGTCATCCTTGTTCTTGAGTTTCCTGTGGACTGTGGATTGCATCTTGTGTAATCAAGCTTATTGGCTAATATCCACTTATCAATGACAACATACAATGCGGGTTTTTCTGTGATTGGGTTACTTCACTCAGGATGATATTTTCTAGTTCATTCTACTTGCCTATAAATTTTATGAAGTCATTGTTTTTGATTGCTGAGTAGTACTCCATTGCGTAAATGAACCACATTTTTTTAATCCATTCTTCTGTTGAAGAACATCTGGGTTCTTTCCAGCTTCTGGCTATTAAAAATAAGGCTGCTATGAACATAGTGGAGCATGTGTCTTTGTTGTATGCTGAAGCATCTTTTCGGCATATGTCCAGGAGAGGTATAGATGGGCCCTCAGGTAGTGGAATGTCAAATTCTCTGAGGAACCTCCAGACTGATTTCCAGAGTGGTTATACCAGTTTGTAGTCCCACCAACAATGGAGGAGTCTTCCTCTTTCTCCACATCCTTGGCAGCATCTGCTGTCATCTAAAATTTTTATCTTTACCCTTCTGACTGATGTGAGGTGGAATCTCAGGGTTGTTTTAATTTGTATTTCCCTGATGACTAAGGATATTGAACATTTCTTTAGGTGCTTCTTGGACATTTGATACTCCTCAACTATGACTTTTCTTTGTTTCATTCTGTACCCTCTTTCTTAAAAGCTTATTTGGCACTCTAGAGTCTAACTTCTTGAGTTCTTTGTATATTTTGGATATTAACCTTATATCAGATTTAATGGTAAAGACCTTTTCCCAATCTGGTGGTTGCCATTTTGTGCTAACAACTGTGTCCTTTGCCTTACAGAAGCTTTGCAGTTTTAGGAGGTCTCATTTGTCAATTCTTGAGCTCAGAGCATAAGCCATTGGTATTTTGTTTAGGAAAATTTCCAGAGTGACCATGTGTTCAAGACTCTTCCCCACTTTTTTCTATCAGTTTGAGTATATCTAGTTTGATGTGGAGGTCCGCTTGGACTTAAGCTTTGCACAGGGTGATAAGAATGGATTGATTTGCATTCTTCTACATGCTAACCTCCAGTTGAAACAGCACCATTTGTTGAAAATGCTATCTTTTATCGATTGGATGGATTTAGCTACTTTGTAAAAAATTAAGTGACCATAGGTGAGTGGGTTCATTTTTGGGTCTTCAATTCTATTCCATTGATCTATCTACCTGTCGCTTTACCACTATCATACAGTTTTTATGACTATTGCCCTGTAATACTGCTTGAGGTCAGGGGTGGTGATTCCCCCAGAAGTTCTTTTATTATTGAGTAAAGTTTTTGCAATCCGGGATTTTTGGTTATTCCAAACAAATTTACAAATTGTTCTTCCTATCTCTATGAAGAATTGAGTAGGAATTTTGATGGGCATTGCAGTGAATCTGTAGATTGCTTTTGGCAAATTGGCCATTTTTACTATATTAATCCTGCCAATCCAGGAGCATGGGAAATCTTTCCATCTTCTGATATCTTCTTCAATTTCTTTCTTCAGAAACTTGATGTTCTTGTCATACAGATCTTTCACTTGCTTAGTTAAAGTCACACCTCGATATATTATATTGTTTGGGACTATTGTAAAAGGTGTCATTTCCCTAAATTCTGTCTTGGCCTGTTTATCCTTTGAGTAGAGGAGGCTATTGATTTGTTTGAATTAATTTTATGCCAAGTCACTTTGTTGAACTTGTTTATCAGGTTTAGGAGTTCTCTGGTGGAACATTTGGGGTCACTTAAGTATACTATCATATCATCTGCAAGTAGTGATATTCTGACTTTTTCATTTCCAATTTGTATCCCTTTAGCCTCCTTTTGTTGTCTGATTCCTCTGTCTAGAACTTCACAGACTATACTGTGTAAGCAATGAGAGAATGGGCAGCCTTGTCTAGTCCCTGATTTTAGTGGGATTGCTTCATGTTTCTCTCTTTGATGTTAGCTACTGGTTTGCTGTATATTGCTTTTACTATGTTTAGATGTGGGCCTTGAATTACTGATCTTTCAAGGGCTTTTTATCATGAAGGGGTGTTGAATTTTGTCAAATGCTTTCTCAGCATCTAATGAAATGATCATGTGGTTTTATCTTTGAGTTTGTTTATATAGTAGATTATGTTGATGGATTTCCATATATTAAACTATCCCTGCATCCCTACCAATCCAAGAGCATAGTTGATCATGATGGATGATCATTTTGATGTGTTCTTGGGTTCAGTTTGCAAGAATATTATTGATTATTTTTGCATCAATATTCATAAGGGAAATTGGTCTGAAGTACTCTTTCTTTGTTGGATCTTTGTGTGACTTAGGTATAAGAGTAATTTTGGCTTCATAGAAGGAATTTGGTAGTGCTCTGTCTGTTTCTATTTTCTGGAATAGTTTGGACAGTATTGGTATGAGGTCTACTATGAAGGTCTGATAGAATTCTGCACCAAACTCATCTGGTTCTGGGCTCTTTTTGGTTGGGAGACTTTTAATAACTGTTTCTATTTCTTTAGGAGTTATGGGGTTGTTTAGATGGTTTATTTGTTCCTGATTTAACTTTGGTATGTGGTATCTGTCTAGAAAATTGTCCATTTCCTCCAGATTTTCCAGTTTTGTAGGATCTAATGATTTTTTAATTTCCCCAGATTCTGTTGTTATGTCTCCCTTTTCATTTCTGATTTTGTTAATTTGGATACACTCTCTGTGACCTCTGGTTAGTCTGGCTAAGGGTTTATCTATCTTGTTGATTTTCTCAAAGAACCAGCTTTTGGTTCTGCTGATTCTTCGTATAGTCCTTTTTGTTTCTACTTGGTTGATTTCAGCCCTGAGTTTGATGATTTCATGCCTTCTACTCCTCTTGGATGTATTTATTTCTTTTTGTCACAGAGCTTTTAGGTGTGCTGTCAAGCTGCTGAATGTATGCTCTCTCCTGTTTCTTTTTGTAGGCACGCACAGCTGTGAGTTTTCTTCTTAGCACTGCTTTCATTGTGTCCCATACATTTGGGAATGTTGTATATTCATTTTCATTAAATTTTAAGAAGTCTTTCATTTCTTTATTTCTTTCTTGACCAAGTTGTCATTGAGTAGAGCATTGTTCAACTTCTATACATTTGTGGGCTTTCTGTTGTTATTGTTTTTGAAGACCAGCCTTAGTCCATGGTGGTCTGATATGATGCATGGGATTATTTCTATCTTCCTGTATCTGTTATGGTTAGTTTTGAAGAAGATACCATGAGGTGACTTTGTTTTTTGATGGAATGTTTTATAAATATGTGTTAAATCCTTTGGTACATAACTTCTCTTTCTCTCTATGTCTCTGTTTAATTTCTGTTTCCATGATCTGTCCATTTATTAGAGTGGGGTGGTGAAGTCTCCTACTATTATTGTGTGAGGTACAATGTGTGATTTGAGCTTTAATAAGGTTTCTTTCATGAATGTAGGTGCCCTTGTATTTGGATCATAAATATTTAGGATTGAGAGTTCATCTTAATGGAGTTTTCCTTTGATGAATATTAAATGTCCTTCCTTATCTTTTTTGATGACTTTTGGTCGAAAGTCCATTTTTTTTATATTAGAATTGCTGCTACAGCTTGTTTCTTCTGATCATTTGCTTAGAAAGTTGTTTTCCAGTCTTTTCCACTGAAGTAGTGTCTGTCTTTGTCTCTTAGGTGTGTTTCCTGTATGCAGCAATATGCTAGGTCCTCTTTACATATTCAGTCTGTTAATCTATGTCTTTTTATTTGGGAATTGATTCCTTTCATGTTGAGAGATATTAAGGAATAGTGATTGTCACTTCCTGTTATTTTCATTGTAGAGGTGGAATTATGTTTTTGTGTCTCTCTTCTTTGGGTTCATTGCAAGGAATGTTTTTAACAGGATTTAATTGCAAACAGAGTTAGGCTGCTCATAAGGATTACGCTTGTTTGTATAAGTAATTTTTATAAACACACTGATGGTGTGCTTTACAACAAAGCTGTTCTGATAACTGACTTGTGTTCTTGAGCTTTTCTTTTTCCTGGGGAGTGATTTGCACAATTGCTGACTGAATTAATTTGAAATATTTCCATTTCACTTGAAGCCACAGCTCTGTATTTATTGTTTGTGATTTCAAACAGTATCACCAAGCAGCTTTGAATAGTGTGGCTGTAACACAAGACCCAAAGCAATCCCAAATATGTAATTACAATGTGATTATCACACAACAACTGTCATATTTAGCCTATTGTGTATCTACTTAAATATAGTCAAGGTAATTTTATAAAAATATACCTTAACCAAATACAGACCCAATTTTAAAGGAACATTGAAGACAAAAGTTACTGTAAAAAGGGGCTTTGCTTTCTTCATAGTGATTTCTCATTAGAATTACCAATGAATTCTCATGGTCACAGACCTAGAAATATGTTTTCCACAAGAGCACTCATTCTGCTAATAAATGCTTGGAGTGTCTCCAATGTATTATACAGCAAGTGTGGGGAGACTCAACAATTTAGACGCAAACATCATTCTGAATCTGATAATAAGTTAGCCTTGTTACAGAAATGTGATGATTGTCAACATAATACATAGTTCCTTAAAGGAATCGTTTTCTATGTAGAACAAATAGCAAGAAGTAGCTTTTATGTATCTCATCAGTTGCTTCAATGTATGTATGAATCCTAACATGGCCATGAAGAGAAAACTAAGAAGATCAATCTCCTTGACAGGCACAGAGACCTTAAGGGTGATTTTAAAAGGAAGAAACAGGATGGACCAACACATGATGATAAAGGACACATGGAAAAAAAATGAAACTGGGACTGGGGATTATGTCACATTGGAGTGTTTACATAGCTTGCCCTGGGTTCAAGGCACATGCAGCACTGTATACAAGAACAAAAAATAAATTAGAGCAGGAATCATTATTTGAAGACAGGCCACAGGTTATGCTTTGTCTGCTTCAAGAGTATTGAATTTTTCTGTGTATAGCACTGGTCTTTTAGAAGAGTTCAATTATTTTCAGATTTTAAATTGGTCAGTGGAATTCCTGATATGAAAATTACCACTACTGTTTAAGTGATTGCAAAGGGACTGGCACTAGAACAAGGCCAAAGAAATAAAGAAAAGAGATATATTTTAAATGTATTTGAAATAGTCACAGTGACCTTCAGGAAGTATTGCGTAAAATCACAGGTTAATCCCAGGTTTTTACCAATTGAAAACCTAACCAAATAATCTTACCATCCTTAGAAATATCTAGGCTTAAAAGAGTAATAAATGAGAAAAATTAAAAATGAAAAACATCAAAGAGATTTGATAAAAATCCAAGTAAAAACACATGAATAATCAGAATTCATCTGGATAATTATCCCGAAAGAAAATGCTTATTGTTTCTACATACATAAAATTACTTTTGAAGCCACCAGTCGAAACACTGTCATATACCATAAAAATTATAATTGTATCCCCAATTGAGACATTTAAGAAATTACGGAAATATATGAATTATCCAAATAGAATTTGAATTAGATAAGATTTAGACTTTTGGACAGAGTGTGTGGTGAACTCTGCCTAGAGATGAGGACCAGTTTCAGCTGGACCTGGAGAAAAGAAGACTACTAATGATCTTAGTTGCAGTTATTTTTGAAAAGGTATGGCAAAACTTTGCTGTAGGATGAGGTGAAAAGTGGGTGGAAAGTCAATAGATTGAGTATAAATATTGTTCCTTTTTTTTTACTGTTGACAATTTTGGACACCAATTTTAATTAGGATTATGGGCTTGTTGACGTCTGCTTTCTTAGGTTCTTTACATATTTTGATTATCACCCCTCTGTTGATATAGGGTTTCCTATTCTGGATACTAGTGTTTTGTTCTATTAATGATGCTCTTTGCCTTACAGAAGATTGTCAGTTTCACAGCATCACATTAATTTTTGACCTTAGTGCTTAAACTGTGGCTGTCCTGTTCTGGAAGTTGTCTCCTCTGCCAATGTGTTCAAGGTTATTTCCCACTTACTCTTCTCTCAGATTTGGTATATCTGGGTTTTTTTTTTGTTTTGTTTTGATATGTTTTGTTTTGTTTTTGTTTTCTTTTCTTCCATCTGTATTAAATTGGGTATTTCTTATTTACATTTCAATTGTTAGTCCCTTTCACGGTTTTCAGGCCAACAACCCCGTAACCCCTCCCCCTCCACTTCTATATGGGTGTTCCCCTTCCCAATTCTCCCCCATTACCGCCCTCCCCCAAAACTATCACGTTCACTGGGGGTTCAGTCTTGGCAGGACTAAGGGCTTGCCTTCCACTGGTGTTCTTACTAGGCTATTCATTGCTACTTATGCAGTTGGAGCCCAGGGTCAGTCCATGTATAGTCTTTGGGTAGTGGCTTAGTCCCTGGAAGCTCTGGTTGCTTGGCATTGTTGTTCATATGGGGTCTCAAGCCTCTTCAAGCTCTTTCAGTCCTTTCTCTGAATCCTTCAATGGAGGTCCCGTTCTCAGTTCAGTGGTTTGCTGCTGACATTCGCCTATGTATTTGCTGTATTCTGGCTGGGTCTTTCAGGAGAAATCTATATCCGGTTCCTGTCAGCCTGCACTTCTTTGCTTCATCCATCTTATCTAGGTTGGTGGCTGTATATGTATGGGCCACATGTGGGGCAGGCTCTGTGTTCCTTCTGCCTCTGTTCTAAACTTTTCCTCCCTATTTCCTCCCAAGGGTATTCTTGTTCCCCTTTTAAAGAAGGAGTGAAGCATTCCCATTTTGGTAATCCTTCTTGAGTTTCATGTGTTCTGAGAATTTAGGGTAATTCGAGAATTTGGGCTAACAGCCACTTACCAATGAGTGCATACCATGTGTGTTTTTCTGTGATTGGGTTACATCACTCAGGATGATATTTTCCAGTTCCAACCATTTGCCTATGAATTTTATAAAATGTTGTTTTTGATAGCTGAGTAGTATTCCATTGTGTAGATGTACCACATTTTCTGTATCTGTTCCTCTGTTGAAGGGCATCTGGGTTCTTTCCAGCTTCTGGCTATTATAAAGAAAGCTGCTATGAACATAGTGGAGCATGTGTCTTTTTTATATGTTGTGGCATCTTTTGGGCATATGCCCAAGAGAGGTATAGCTGGGTCCTCAGGTAGTTCAATGTCCAATTTTCTGAGGAACCTCCAGACTGATTTCCAGAATGGTTGTACCAGTCTGCAATACCACCAACAATGGAGGAGTGTTCCTCTTTCTCCACATCCTCGCCAGCATTTGCTGTCACCTGAGTTTTTGATCTTAGCCATTCTCACTGGTGTGAGGGTGAAATCTCAGGGTTGTTTTGATTTGCATTTCCCTTATGACTAAAGATGTTGAACATTTCTTTAGGTGTTTCTTAGCCATTCAGCATTCCTCAGCTTGAATTCTTTGTTTAGCTCTGAACCCCATTTTTAATAGGGTTATTTGTCTCCCTGAGGTCTAACTTCTTGAGTTTTTTGTATATTTTGGATATAAGGCCTCTATCTGTTGTAGGATTGGTAAAGATCTTTTCCAAATCTGTTGGTTGCCGTTTTGTCCTAACCACAGTGTCCTTTTTGCCTTACAGAAGCTTTGCAGTTTTATGAGATCCCATTTATCGATTCTTGATCTTAGAGTGTAAACCATTGGTGTTTTGTTCAGGAAATTTTTTCCAGTACCTATTTGTTCAAGATTCTTCCCCACTTTTTCTTCTATTAGTTTGAGTGTATCTGGTTTGATGTGGAGGTCCTTGATTCACTTGAACTTAAGCTTTGTACAGGGTGATAAGAATGGAGCAATTTGCATTCTTCTACATGTTGATCTCCAGTTGAACCAGAAGAATTTGCTAAAAATGCTATTTTTTTCCATTGGATGGTTTTGGCTCCTTTGTCAAAAATCAAGGGACCATAGGTGGGTGGGCTCATTTCAGGGTCTTCAATTCTTTTCCACTGGTCTATCTGTCTATCTCTGTACCAATACCATGCAGGTTTTATTACTATTGCTCTGCAATACTGCTTGAGTTCAGGGATAGTGATTCTCCCAGAAGTCCTTGTATTGTTGAGGATAGTTTTAGCTATCCTGGGATTTTTTTGTTATTCCATATGAATTTGCAAATTTTTCTGTCTAACTCTATGAAGAATTGGGTTGGAATTTTGATGGGGATTGCATTGAATCTGTAGATCGCTTTTGGTAAAATGGCCATTTTTACTATATTAATCCTGTCAATCCATGAGCATGGGAGATCTTTCCACTTTCTGAGATCTTCAATTTCTTTCTTCAGAGGCTTAAAGTTCTTATGATACAGATCTTTCAATTGCTTGGTTAAAGTCACACCGAGGTTTTTTATATTATTTGGGACTGTTATGAATAGTGTCATTTCCCTAATTTCTTTCTCGGTTTGTTTCTCATTTGTGTAGAGGAAGGCTACTGATTTATTTGAGTTAATTTTATACCCAGCCACTTTGCTGAAGTTGTTTATCAGCTTTAGTAGTTCTCTGGTGGAACTTTTGAGATCACTTAAATATACTATCACATCCTCTGCAAATAGTGATATTTTGACTTCTTCTTTTCCAATCTGTATCCCCTTGATCTCCTTTTGTTGTCTGATTGCTCTGGCTAGAACTTCAAGAACTATATTGAATAAGTAGGGAGAAAGTGGGCAGCCTTGTCTAGTCCCTGATTTTAATGGGATTGCTTCAAGTTTCTCTCCATCTAGTTTAATATTAGCTACTGGTTTGCTGTATATGGCTTTTAGTATGTTTAAGTATGGGCCTTGAATTCCTGTTCTTTCCAGGACTTTTATCATGAAGGGGTGTTGAATTTTGTCTAATGCTTTCTCAGCATCTAATGAAATGATCATGTGGTGTTTATCTTTCTTTTTTTTTTTTTTTTTTTTTTTGGTTCTTTTTTTTTTGGAGATGGGGACCGAACCCAGGGCCTTAAGCTTCCTAAACAAAAGCGCTCTACCACTGAGCTAAATCCCCAACCCGGTGTTTATCTTTCAATTTGTTTATATAATGTATTATGTTGATGGTTTTCCGTATATTAAACCATCCCTGCATGCCTGGGATGAAGCCTACTTGATCATGGTGGATGATTGCTTTGATGTGCTCTTGGATTCAGTTTGCCATAATTTTATTGAGTATTTTTGAGTCGATTTTCATAAGGGAAATAGGTCTGAGGTTCTCTTTCTTTGTTGGGTGTTTGTGTGGTTTAGGTATAAGAGTAATTGTGGCTTCATAGAATGAATTCGGTAGCATTGCATCTGTTTCAATTCCCTGGAATAGTTATAGTATTGGTATGAGGTCTTCTATGAAGGTCTGATAGAATTTTGCACTGAACCCATCTAGACCTGGGCTCTTTTTTTGGGAGGTTTTTAATGACTGTTTCTATTCCTTTAGTAGTTATGGGTGGTTTGAATAGGTTATTTGTTCCTGATTTAACTTCAGTACCTGGTATCTGTCTAGGAAATTGTCCATTTCCTCCAGATTTTCAAGTTTTGTTGAATATAATCTTTTGTAGTAGGATCTGAGGATTTTTTGAATTTCCTCTGATTCTGTTGTTATGTGTCCTTTTTCATTTCTGATTTTGTTAATTTGGACACACTCTCTGTGTCCTCTCATTAGTCTGGCTAAGGGTTTATCTATCTTGTTAATTTTCTCAAAGAACCAGCTTTTGGTTCTGTTGATTCTTTGTATAGTCTTTTTTATTTCTACTTGATTTCAGCTCTGAGTTTGATTATTTCCTGCCTTCTACTCCTCCTGGGTGTGTTTGCTTCTTTTTGTTCTAGAGCTTTTAGCTGTGCTGTCCAGTTGCTTATATATGCATCTCCTGTTTCTTTCTGCAGGTACTCAGAGCTATGATTTTTCCTCTTAGCACAGCTTTTCATTGTGTCTTATAAGTTTGGGTATGTTGTACATTCCTTTTCATTAAATTCTAAGAAATCTTTAATTTCTTTCTTCCTTCACCAGGTTATCATTGAGTAGAGCATTATACAATTTCCATGTATATGTGGGCATTCTTTCCTTATTGTTATTGAAGACCAGCTTTGGCCCTTGGTGTTCTGATAGGATGCATGGGATTTTTTCTATCTTTCTATATCTGTTGAGGCCTGTTTTATGACCAATTATATTTTCGATTTTGGAGAAAGTATCATGAGGTGGTGAAAAGAAGATATATCCTTCTGTTTTAGGATAGAATGTTCTATAAATATCTGTTTAGTCCATTTGATTCATGACTTTTGTTAGTCTGTCTATGTCTCTGTTTAATTTCTCTTTCCATGATCTGTCCATTGATGAGAGTGGGGTGTTGAAATCTCCTACTATTATTGTGTTGGGTGCAATGTGTGCTTTGATCTTTAGTAAGGTTTCTTTTATGTATGTAGGTGCCCTTGTATTTGGAGCATAGATACTTAGGATTGAGAGTTCATCGTGGTGGATTTTCCTTTGAAGAATATGAAGTGTCTTTCTTTATCTTTTTTGATGACTTTTGGTTGAAAATCGATTTTATTCAATATTAGAATCACCTACTCCAGCTTGCTTCTTCAGACCAGTTGCTTGGAAAGTTGTTTTCCAGCCTTTTAATCTGAGGTAGTGTCTGTCTTTGTCTCTGAGGTGTGTTTCCTGTAGGCAGCAAAATGTTGGGTCCTCATTGTGTATCCAGTTGGTTAATCTGTGTCTTTTTATTGGGGAAATGAGTCCATTGATGTTGAGAGATATTAAGGAATAGTGATTGTTGCTTCTCGTTATATTTGTGTTTAGATGTAAGATTATGTTTGTGCTTGTCTTTCCTTTGTTTTGTTGCAAAAAGATCAGCCTCTTGCTTTTCTAGGGTATAGTTTGCCTCCTTATGTTGGGCTTTACCATTTATTATACTTTGTAGTGTTGGATTTGTAGAAAGATATTGTGTAAATTTGGTTTTGTCATGGAATATCTTAGTTTCTCCATCTATGTTAATTGAGAGTTTTGCTGGATACAGTAACCTTGGCTGGCATTTGTGTTCTCTTAGGGTCTGTATGACATCTGTCCAGGATCTTCTGGCTTTCATAGTCTGTGGTGAGAAGTCTGGTGTAATTCTGATAGGTCTGCCTTTATATGTTACTTGACTTTTTTCCCTTACTGCTTTTAATATTCTTTCTTTGTTTTATGCATTTGGTGTTTTGACTATTATGTGACGAGAGGAGTTTCTTTTCTGGTCCAATCTTTTTGGAGTTGTGTAGGCTTCTTGTATGTTTATAAACTTTTCTTTCTTTAGGTTAGGGAAGTTTACTTCTATGATTTTGTTGAAGATACTTACTGGTCCTTTGAGTTGGGAGTCTTCACTCTCTTCCATTTCTATTATCCTTAGGTTTGATCTTCTCATTGTGTCCTGGATTTCCTGTATGTTTTGGGCTAGTGTCTTTTTCCGTTTTACATTATCTTTGACAGTTGTGTCGATGATTTCTATGGAATCTTCTGCTCCTGAGATTCTCTCTTCTATCTCTTGCATTCTGTTGGTGATACATATATCTATGACTCCTTGTCTTTTCCTTTGGTTTTCTATATCCAGGGTTGTCTCCCTTTGTGCTTTCTTTATTGCTTCTATTTCCATTTTTAATTCCTTCACCTGTTTGATTGTGTTTTCCTGTAATTCTTTCAGGGATTTTTGCATTTCCTCTCCATAGGCTTCGTTTATTTGTGTTTTCCTGCATTTTTCTAAAGGAGTTCTTCCTGTCTTTCTTGAAGTCCTCCATCATCATGATCAAATGTGAATTTAAATCTAGATCTTGCTTTTCTGGTGTGTTTGGATATTCAGTGTTTGCTTTGGTGGGAGAATTGGGCTCTGATGAGGATATGTAGTCTTGGTTTCTGTTGCTTGGGTTCCTGCGCTTGCCTCTTGCCATCATGTTGTCTCTGGAGTTTCCTTGTTCTGCTATTTCTGACAGTCGTTAGATCTTCCTATAGGCCTGTGTGTCATAAGTGCTGTAGACCTTTTTTCCTGTTATCTCTCATCCAGTTATGGGAACAGAGTGTTCTACTTTCAGGTGTGTAGGTATTCCTGTCTAGTGGTGTTCAGCACTTCCTGTGGGTGTGTGTCCTGAGTCTACCAGGCAGGTCACTTGAAGCAGGAAATTTGGTCTTACCTCTGATCTCGGGCCTGGAGTCGCTTCTCAGATCTGAGTTTCAGCTCTCCGTGAGTGCAGCAACCAGAAGGTTTAAAAAAGTTTCTGGCCCTGCATCATATTCTTCTCAAATTGCTGATGAAAATCACTGAATATTTCTGTCTCTGTGACTTCTGGATCAGCACTAATTGAGTCAATAGTATGTCCAGAATCTCTTCTTTCTTGTTTCACCTGATTTCTCTTGAGCTTGGTTATATGGCACAGGAGGACCCTCTCCAGCAACCCTACTGCCTTAAGTCTGTGAGTTATGGTGGTACATCTGTTTTTATGTTGATGTCTTTCATTCACTTGTACTTGAGATTTTGTAGGGTGAGTATTAGGATTCTATTTGCATTCCTCTACATGCCTACATTCAATTTAGACCAGCACTATTCATTCGTTGAAGATGCTTTCTTTTTTTTACTGGATGGTTTTGCCATCACTATCAAAAAATCAAGTGTCAATAGGTGTACAGGTTTACATCAGGTTCTTCAGTTTGATTCCATTGACTAGTCTGTCTGTTTTTATGCAAATATGATGTGGTTCTTGTTACTATAGCTATGTGGTACAGATTGAGATCAGCGATTTTGAGACTTCCAGAACTTCTTTTACTATACAGGACAATTTTAGCTATTCTGAGCTTTTTTATTTGTAATTTGAAGAGAATAGCTCTTTCAAAGTCCATAAAGAATTGTATTGAAATTTTGATGGGAATTACATTGAATCTGTAGATTTCTTTTGGTAAATTAGCTATTTTACCATTCTATGAGCATGAGAGATTGTTTCATCTTTTGATATCTTCTTCAATTCATTTCTTAAACAATTTAAAAACAATGGACTCTCTTATCACAAAAAGAAGACTTAAAGAAATGTTCAGCATCCTTAATCATCAGTAAAATGCAAATCATGGTTTCTCAGAAAATTGAGAATAGTTCCACCTCAAGACCTAACTATACCACTCCTGGGCATATACCCAAAAGATGTGCCACAATATCACAGAGACACTTGCTCAACTATGTTTATAGCAGCTTTATTCATGATGGACAGAAACTGAAAAGAACTTAGATGCCTGTCAACTGAAGAATGAATAAAGAAAATGTGTGGCATTTGCACACTGGAATATTACTGAGCTATTAATAACAATGATTTCAGGAAACTTGAAGGCAAATGAGTGAAACTAGAATAGATCATCCTGAGTGAGAAAACCCAGACCCAGAAGAAAAACATGGTTTATATTCACTTTTATGTCAAATTTAGTCATAAAGTACAGGATAACCATGCTACAATACACAGACGTAAAGAAGCTATGTAAAAAGGAGAGCTCCAGGGAGGATGCTTGAATCTTACTGATAAGCAGACATAAAATAGACATGCAGGGTGGATGTAGGGAAGAAATCATGTCATGGACAGGGTGGTGAGGGAACAAGAGGAATCAGGTGTAGGAGAAAAAGAAAGAGAAACTCCAAGAGGGAACTTGAATTGATGATGGTGTGTCTCTGGGATGAGGTAGAAATCTAAGACAACGGAAACTATCACTAGTTCATGAGGTTGACCCCAGCTAAGATTCCTAGTCGTAGGTGATATGGAACTTGAAATAGCCATCTCCTGCAACCAGAAATGTCTTCAGTGGAAGAATAGAGATATCAATCCAGGCACAATGCCACTGATTCATAATTTTTGTTCCTACATGCTGTAGAGGTATAAAGATAGAACAGATACTGAGGAAATGACCAAATACTGACTGGCCCATCTTTAAACACATACTGTAAGAGAGTGCCCACAACTGACACTATTAATGATTTCTGTTATAATTTCAGACAGAAACCTACCCTAACTCTTTTCTAAGAGGCTTCACTCAGCAGCTGATGGAAATAGATGCAGTGACCCACAGTCCAACATTAAGTAGATCACAAAAAATACAGGAAAATACAAATAAACAAGTGAAGGAAATAAATAAATCTCTTCAAGACCTGAAAATGGAAATAGAAGCAACAAAGAATATACAAAATGAGATAATCCTGGAGATGGAAAATTTAGTGAAGAAACGGGAACAACAGATGCAAGCATCAACAATGGAATACAAGTGATGAAAGATAGAAGATACAATAGAAGAAATTGATGTAGCAGTCAAAGAAAATGTTAAATCTAGAACAAATTCCTAATACAAAATATCCAGGAAATCTGGGATACCATGAAAATACCTAATGTAAGAATAAAATGAATAGAAGAAAGTGCAGAGTCCCAGCTCCAAGGACCAGAAAATATTCTCAACAAAATCACAGAAGAAAACTTTCCCAACCTAAAGAAAGAGATGCTTATAAACATACAAGAGGCTTATAAAACACCAATCAGACCTATCAGAATTACACACAAATTCTCAACAGAGACTCTAAAAGCTGAAAAGATAAGTTAACCTCTGAAAAACAATAGATGACAACCTAGACTACTATACCCAGCAAAACTGCCAATCACCATAGACAGAGAAAACAAGATATTTCAAGACAAACCCAAATTTAAGCAGAATCTATCCACAAATCCAGCCCTATGGAAAATATTACAAGGAAAATGTCAACCCAAGGAGGATAACTATATCCAAGAAAACACAGGGAATAAGTAATTTTGTAATACCAAAAACAAGGGAAGTGCACACTCAAATATGCTTGTGTGCATGTATGTGTGTGTGCATGTGTGTGCATGCGCACACACACACAGACACACCAACATCAAAATAAGGGAATTAATAATCACTGGTAATTAATATCTCTCAACATAAATAGAGTCAATTCCCCTCAGAGGGAAGGATTTGAAGAATGTTTTCCAAGCAAACAAACCAAAGAAATGAGTTGGAATTAGCCAGTCTAATATCTAACAAAATAGACATTCAACCAAAATTAATCAAAAGACACAGGTAAGGACACTTCATAGTCATAAAAGGAAAAAATTACCAGGATGATACCTCAATTCTGAATATATAGGTCCCAAACACAAAGGCACACAAATTTGTAAAAGAAACACTGCTGAGCTTAAACTGCACATCAAATTTTACATATTAATAGTGTAAGAATTCTGTAGTCTCACCATTTAACATGTCATCCAGGCAAGAAATAAACAAGTAAATAATGAACTAACCCACATTATGAATCAACTAGCCCTAACAGATATCTACAGAGCATTTCAGTAAAACATAAAAGAATATTTCTTCTTCTCAGCACTTCATGGATTGTTCTGCAAAATTGACCATATAGTCAGCCATAAAGCAATCCAAAACAAATACAGGAAAATTAAAATAATGTTTTGTATCTTATCAGACCAGCATCGATAAAAGCTGGACTTCAACAATGAAAGAAATACCAGAAAGCATACATACTTAAGAAAACTAAACAACTCTTTACTCAATGATATCTGGGTCAGGGAAGAAATAAAGATATTTAAGACTTTCTAGAATTCAATGAAAATGAAGGCATAACATAGCCAAATTTAAGGGTTATAATTAATACAGTGATAAGAGGAAAGTTCATAGTACTAAGTGACTCAATAAAGAAATTAGAAAATTTACTTAAAAGCAATTTAAAAGTTCATCTTAAAGTTCTAATAGGAAATAATCAAAACCAGGGCTGAAATCAATCAATTCAAAGAAACAAAGAAAACAATAAAAAGAATCAGTAAAACCAAGTGGTGGTTCTTTGAAAAAATCAACAAGATATACAAACTCTAGGCCAAATTAACCAAAAGACAAAGAGATAGTGTTCAAATAAGCAAAATCAGAAATGAAAAGGAAGCAAAACAACTGACAATGGGGAAGTTCAAAGAATCATTAGTTCTTACTTCAAAAGCCTGTACTTCACAAAATTTGAATATATTGACAAACTGGATGATGTTCAAGACAAGATGTCACTCATTAAAGTAAAATCAAGAGCAGATAAGTTATCAAATGTACAATAAACCAATAAAAAATTAGAAGTATACACTACAAGTCTCCCAACCCAAAAAACCTAAATAGTTTTAGTTCAAAATTTTACCAAACTTTAAAAGAAAGTTAATACCAACACTCCTTAAACTATTTCACAAAGAAGAAACAGAAAGAACATTGCCCAACTTATTCTATGAAGCCACAGTTACTATGATACCTAAACCACACAAAAATTCAACAAGAAAAGAGACTTTCATACCAGTTTCTCTTATAAACATTGATGCAAAAATACTCAATAAAATACTCACAAGTCAAATCTAGGAACACATCAAAAAAACATCAACCTATATGAGCAACTAGGTTTCATTCTAGAGAGGCAAAGATGGCTCAATATACAAAAATCCATCTACTTAATCCACCCTGAAAATAATCTGAAAGGAAAAATCACAGGATCGTCATCCTAGATGCTTAAGAAGCCTTTGGCAAAATCCAGTTTCCCTTCTTGTTAAAAGTCCTAGATTGGTCGTGGATATAAAGCACATACCTAAATATAACAAAAGCAATATATAGCAAGCCCAGAAAGCCAACATAAAATTAAATGTAGAGAAACTTAAAGCAATTCCATTAAAACTAGAGATAAGACAAAGCTACCCTCTCTCTTCTTATCTATTCAATACAATACTTACTTGAAGTTCTAGCTAGATCAAAAATCAAAAGGATATTAAGGGCATACAAATGGGAAAAGCCAAAATCAAAGTATTTCTTATAACAAAATTTTACCACAGAAGACCTACAGCTGATAAACACCTTCAGCAAAGTGGCTGTTAATTTTCTTTAAATCAAAGAAACCTGTATCCCTCCTTTATGCAAATGGTGTAACTCTAACCAAGCAAGTTAAAGACCTATATAACAAGAATACCAAATCACTGAAGAAAGAAAATAAGCAAGATATCAGAAAATGGAAAGTTCTCCGTGTTCATAAATTGGTAGGATTAATATAGTGAAAATTGCCAAATTACCAAAAGTAATTGACAGATTCAATGAAATTCCAACCAAAATTTGTTTTCAGGTATTGACAGAGCTATTCTTAACTTCATATGGAAAAACAAAAGGATACCTATAACAATCCTGGAAAATAAAACAACTTCTCAGGGTATCATTATTCCTGATCTCAAGATGTACAACAGAGTAATAGTAATTAACAAAAAAACTACATGATATTGGCATAAAAATAGACTGGTTGATGAATGGAATCAAATGGAATGCCATGAATTAAACTCAGATGTCCCGCGCTACGTCTCGCCAGCAGGAACGACACGGCACACACAGGATCCTTCTACAGAAAAAGCTTTACTGCGTCTTGAGAGGGAGAGCATAAGCTTACAATGCAGAGACGCCGAGTGAGGAATAACCGTCCTTTATATAGGAAACTATCCTCGCCTAGGGGCGTGTCACTCTCTGACTGTCGCTGCCAATTATGCCAGATGGCGTACCATAACGTACGTGTCCCTTCAGTAGGGAAGTTACCAGGCGCCTGCGTATTGCCCTTTTTACTAGGTGCGTTCTGCCAGATGCTGGTGCCATCTTGTAATGGAGTATGTAAGGACAGCTCCTCACATCTGTGAGGACAGCTCCTCAGACAGCTCCTCACATCTCCCCCTTTTCTGTTTTTTTTAAGCAAACAGGACACCCAGATATAGGAGGGCGAAGAAAGAGGTCATATCCTCGTACAAAGTTGGCGAACCTGTACAAGAGAGATACCCTTAGGCTGTTGTTGGGACCCAGGGCACTCCCGACCCGTCGCACTGCCATTTTTCGAGGGAGGGAAAACTGGGGCAGAAACCCTCACATAATATGACATGCCTTCCAGGGAGCGTATTTGGTAGAACTTCCCTGTGCGATGCTAAGCTCGTCACCCCTCATGGGCTGCTCAAGCCGGACACTCTAATCCTGTGCAATGAACTGAGGTTCTAGGAGTGCAAGAGCTGTCCAGCCAGCGACCTGTTGCTTGAGCATGGTCAACCAGATATCAGCTGACGCTCCTTGTTCAAGGGCTACAAGCGCCTGGGCGATCACTACTTTGTCCTTTCTTGTTTGAGATCTCAATTTGCAAAGCAACCAGAGGAGTAACACTAATCCACAGCAGAGGATCACTCCAAAACGTCCCACTCCCACCCATTCCTTGAAATAAGAGACTGCTGAGGTGATCCAGGACGACAATGCCTCCGTCAAAGACAGGTCCAGTCGGGTAGAATTTACTTGAATGATGGTCGCTCTCAGCTCCCGAAGTGTCTGTTCAAACTCCGAGGTCCAATTCTGTACCAGATGCTGTGAAAGACTCTTAGACAGATTAGCAGCTCGGGTAAATTTGTCATATTATATGGAGGTGACACAAAGGCCTGGGAGTTTTTGCTCATAGCCAAGCTGGGCCAGTTGCCATAGAATGTCTAATTGCCATCTATACGTTGGTTGACAAGCATAAGGCCTCCCTATATCTGAGTATTGGCCGAGGCCTGTCTGTCCCGAGCCACAGAGACGGTGGCCGATAAATCATTGATAGTTTGGGTTGTCTGTACTGAATTTGACAAGGCCAATGCCGAGGCAGTAAACGAGGCAGCGACTGCTGTCGTAGCAATAATGCCAGCAATAATTGCAGAAGTACCAAAATCTCTTTTTCCTCTAAATAAGGTCATGGTCCCCGGGGCATCAACAGGGATCAGGCTAAAGCGAGCCATGTGGGTAACTACTGCAATATTTTATATGAGTAGCTGTCCAGACAGAGGCAGCAGGTTTGATGTTCCCCGTCCAGGAAAATGACAACCGTCCCTTTTCGCCCTTTCCTCCAAGTAGCATCGCCATGGGCGTAAGTGCAGCTACCACTAACGCAATGTAAGGCCACCATCATAGAGAACTGTGGCGTTAGCCACAATGTCCTCCTCACCAGTTCCCCATGTGGCCTCCCTTAAACAAGCAGAAGATTGATTACATAACATAATGCAAGGGAGATCAAAAGATGTTTTGTTGAATATGCCAAAACAAAGGCTGCCCTTAAGGGGAATAGTCCTATTTTCTTTTAGTCGTTCAACCTGTGGATCCTTAGGTAAATAGGCCAACCTTAAATCCCTGTTAGTGGTACATCACGGCATCAGGAGTGGAAAGGTTGACATTATTCCCCATCGTGGCTTCGCCCTGCACCGTTGCTGGCATCCATGGAAGAAGAGTGAGGAGGTGCAGGGGTACCAGCCCCTTCTTGATAACTTGATGTGATGATACGAGCAAGTCGTCCTGTGATCCATATGGGATTTTCATTGTCCTGTGGAAAAACACAGACAGCTCCCCTGGATCTTATTAAAACAGGATCCGGGCCTTTCCATTCATTTGTTAATACATCCTTCCATTTGACTAATTCTTTTGTCCTCTTGGGCTCTGAGCAATGTCACTCAGCCGCTGTTTGTCCAGCTTCATCAAGATTTAAAAAATTTAAGGTAAAAAGGGCCAGAGCAGTGGCCACTCGGGGTGTTGGGGGGAGTTCTATCATAATTCCCCTTCTTTGTTTTATTAAATATGATTTGAGCGTCCGATGAGCACGCTCTATGATTCCCTGTCCTTGAGGGTTGTAGGGCAGGCCCGTCAGGTGGGTAACCTGCATCTGAGCACAAAACTGACGGAATTTTTGAGATGTGTAGGCGGGGCCATTGTCAGTTTTTACACATTTTGGCTTTCCCCAAGCACTCCATGCTTCAAGGCAGTACTGAATGACATGTATTGTTTTTTCTCCTGTAAGTGGGGTGGCATGTAGAATGCCAGAACATGTGTCTCTAGATACATGCACATACTGTAATTTTCCAAAAGTAGAATTATGAGTCACATCCATTTGCCAGATTTGCAATGGCTGTATTCCTCTCGGGTTGACCCCGATGTGAGGAACTGGGAGGAACTGGCAGCACTGTTGGCATTGGGTGACTATATCACGTGCCTCTTTTCTAGTTATAGAGAAGCGGTGGCGTAAGGTTTCTGAGGTGACATGGAAATTGCCATGAAAGGATTTAGCGGCCTCTAAAGGAGAGCCAGGGCCACAACTATCATTTTTGTGGCTTTGTCAGCCAAATCATTCTCTGAACTCATTGGGCCAGGAGTCCAGAATGGGCCCGTATGAGTAATGTATACAGGAATCTTCTATTTAATAGGATAATTTGGATTTTTGGAAAATATCTGCCACCTTACTAGTGGTTTTAATTATACCGGCAGTTTCAAGAATACTAACAGCATTAACCACATAGGAGGAATCTGAAACAATATTTAGAGGAACCTGGAATTTTTCAATGACCTCCATGACCACTAGGCATTCTACCACTTGGGGTGAGGTTTCAAAATATTGTCGTGAGAATACTTGGGAGTTGACCACATATGCTCCCACCCTGTTTTTTTTGACCCATCCATATACACCGTTATCCCCTCCTTTAATGGTCTGTGGGATGTGACGCAAGGGAAAACAATAGGTTGTGATCTTGCAAAACACAATAGGGGGTGTTTAGGATAATGATTATCTATCTTCCCTGTAAAGGATGTGAGCAGCACTGCCCAATCATCAGAGGTAGCGGCTAGAGTTTGGACCTGGTAGGGTGTATATGGGATAATCAAGGATTGGGGTGGAGTCCCAAAATGACAGATGGCAGCTTTTAGGCCCTTAATAGCCGGATGTGCTACTGCAGCTGGATACCAATCAATAATCTTCACAGGGGAAGCATGTGGATGGATCCATAACAGTGGACCTTGTTGCCATAAAACTGCAGTGGGTAAATCCTTGGTATCTAGTACACAGAGTGAAAAATGTAGAGACAAATTAATGCGTTGCAATTGGGACTGTTTTATGGAATCTTCTACTTTTAGTAAGGCATTGGTTGAAGAGGGAGTTAGAATAAGAGGGGACGTGATGTGGCGTCCTTCCAATATTTCGAACAAAGGTTTTAATTCATGGAAGGATTTTCAAAATGGTCTCAACCAGTTGATATCTCCCAAGAGCTTCTGAAAGTCATTAAGAGTATGGAGGTGGTCTCTCACAGTTTCCAGTTTCTGGGGTATAATCTTATCAGGAAAATAATGGATCCTAGAAAATGACCTGTGTCAGCAATTTGGACCTTTTCTGTAGCAATATATAAGTCCCATTGTTTAAGGGTTTTTTGTAATAAGGAATAGGCATTTTGAGTAATTCTAAGTCTTTATGACACATCAATATATCATCCATGTAATGGATCAACAGTAAATTGGATAGGTCTCCTGACTGGTTTGAGGGCTTCCTGAACATATAACTGACACATCGTAGGGCTGTTGGCCATGCCCTGAGGTAGGACCTTCCACTGGTATCTTTTATCAGGTTCAGTATGATTAATTGATGGGACAGTAAAAAAGCAAACCTGGGCCTATCTGGGGGTAAAGCAGAATAGAAAAAACAATCCTTGATATCTATTATTACAAATTCCAATCTTTTTGTAGGGCAGAGAGTATAGGAAGGCCCTGCTGAATGGGTCAAAGGGATTCCATCTAATCGTTAATGGCCCTCAAGTCATGGAGTAGTCGCCATTTTCCTGATTTTTTCCTTATTACAAAATTGGGGTGTTCCAAGGAGAGGTGGGAGGCTCCAAATGTCCCAATCTTAATTGTTCATCCACCAGTCCTGTAGCTGCCTGTAATTTCTCAGAGGTTAATGGCCATTGGGAACCCACACGTGTCCTCCGTCCTCCATGGTATGGGTCGTGCTGCCCCAATGGCGCCTAGGAAAAACCCAGGCCTTGTTTATGGGGTTGACGATGGGTTCAATGGGCGTGAGACAACCCTGTTCCTAATCGCCCTAGGCCTTTCCCTTCCTTATAGCCCATCCTTGACATCATGTGGGCCACTTGTGGGGGTATTCATTAGATAAGTCAGTCCATGGTCTGCATAACATCCCTCCCCAAAGATTAACAGGCAGGGGAAGTACATAAGAATAAATTGTCCCTGTCGGCCATCGGCAGTTGTCCAAGTTAGAGTGGCAGAGCTGATCATGGGGCATGACTGGTAGCCTAATCCTTGTAGTGAGTGAGAAGATTTTGTGGTAGGCCATGATTGAGGCCACCATTTTGAGGAAATTATACTTTTATCAGCCCCAGTATCCAGTATGCCTTCGAATTTCTTTCCATTAATTTCTAAGCTCAATTTTGGGCGGTTGTTAAGGTGAACCACCAAATATGCCGAATCATGACCAGTGGACCCCATGGGTCCCTTGGTATCCTGTATCGTGGCCTGGAAGCAAGGAAGGAGTAATAACTGTGCTATTCTATCTCCTTTACTTATGGAAAAAACCCCATCGGGACTTGAACAAAGAATCTGAATATCAAGAGAGTGCTGAGCTTCAACAAGGCCTGGATGGACTATCAGTCCTTGTAGGGCGAGAGATCCTCTCCCAATGACAAGGCCTATGGTTCCTGGGGGCAAAGGCCCCACAGTCTGAGCAGGAATTGGCTGAATGCCCATCTGGGGCATTAGAAAGAAGTCTGAGGCGACACGCAGGTCCAATTTTGTGTCGGCTCTTGGGGACATCCTCTGCCGGGGTCGTGGCCTGTGAAAGCGTTCCCATATCTTTGAGGGCCCCTGGGACCGGGGCCCCCAGCCCGTTTTGACATCTCATTAGGTCGAGTCTCCAAGGAGGGAGTAGTTTGCCTTTAATGTCTCTCACTGATCGGCACTGGTCAGCCCTATGGTAGCCTTTGCCACATTGGACACAGAGGGTTACAGACCCCCTGTCTCTTTTTGTCATCCTGCAGTCTCTTTTTAGATGGCCTGTTTTCCCACATTGAAAGCATGATCTTTTATCCGTCCCTTTAACAGGGCGTCGCTGGAACTGGAGAATGGCAGCCGCCAGGCCTGAGTTAGTAAGGGGCCCTCCAAGTTCCCTGCAAACTCTAAGCCAATCCTGTAGCCCTTTATTTCTTCGGGGGGCTATGGCTGTTCGGCACTCCTGGGTGGCTTGCTCGAAAACGAGCTGTTCTATTAGTGGTGCTGCTTGTTCAGGATCGCCAAAGATTCGTCCTACAGCCTCTGTCATTCTAGCTACAAAATCTGAGAAATTTTCCTGGGGTCCCTGAACGATTTTTGTAAGTTGATTATCAATCCCTCCTCTCCTGGACAGTGCCTTCCAGGCTCTAATAGCCGTGCTGGAGACCTGAGCATAGGCGCCCCAGTGGTAAGCAGACTGATCAGCTGCAAAGTGGCCCTGTCCTGTTAAGAGTTCGAAAGTCCATTCTTGTTGCTCAGGTATTAAGGCCGTGGCATTCGCTCTGGCCTGTGTTTGGGCTGCCTCATACCAGGCGCTTTCCATTCCATGTTTTGGCCCATGCTGGCAAGGGCTGCCTTAGCAATCATCTGCCAATCAGCTGGTGTCAATGCTGTCATGGCCAACCTGTCGAGTTGTGTTAGAGTAAAGTTGGCGTGACTCCATACTTTCTAACTGATTCCGCTAATTCCTTAATCTGATTATATTCAACAGGGCATGGACCCGTCCTCCTCAGTCTCAAAGATAGGAAATGTCATACTCAGCTTTCTTCTCAGCCTTCTCGGGGACTAGTGAGAAGGCGCGTGAGCGTGTCTCATATGGAGGGGGCGCCGTTGGTGGCGGCCGTGCTAGAAGGCTTCTATTACTTCCCCTACATTCATCGGGGTAATATCTTTCCTCCTCATATTTAGCTGCTTCCTCATCTAGCTCAGCCTCCTCCTCTGAGTCTAAGGTTTTATTTTCAGAGCTTTCAGAACTGTCGAGGTTCAGCGCTTCTAGCTCTTTCACAGGGTATAGGCTGGCTCCCCCTCCTGGTTTATGTGTAGGGAGGAAGTGCTGGAATCTGAAAAATTTCAACGCTCCCTTGTCTCTGGACTTACCGGGGAGGGCACTTTTTCTTTCTTAGGACGTCTTTTTTCTTGCGCGCGCCCAACCTCTCACTACGTTCGGTTTCTGACAGACTTTCCCGGACTACCTCGAGAGTGGCCTGTCCTTCTATTACTGCTGCCTTACATGTTTCATCCTTTAAACAATTCTTAACCAGCTTCCATATAGCTTTGGTCCCTAGGCGCAGATCCTCTTCCACCAATTTTCTGTCAAGGTCTTTTCCAAGTTTGTTCCATGAGGCAATCGTAAACGAGCCTGAACAGGCAAACCAAGGTGCCACCCTCTCCACCTCCTTCACAAAGTTTTTAAGTGTTCCTCCTCCAATTTTGATGTCCCTCTGCTTTAACACTGTTTCCAAGGCCGTGACCACAGACTGTGAGGATCCCATGATGGGCCAGGAACGCAGGCGGCTTATCTACGTCCGTCTGACTAGGCGTGAGGTGAAAGGGTAGAGACAGACACGCTGCTCTCTTATGTACGGGAGTCTTACACGCGCCTCCCCGGACGGTGCCGCTTATCTATGTCGGCCTTATCGCGTCCTTGCTCCTCAACAGTCAAAATCAAAGGTAAGAGGGAGCTGCGCGAAGCTCACTTATATACGAGAGACTGAGACGCGCCTTCAGCTGCTGTGATCGTCCTTTTAACAGCCAGCAAAACGTGAAAACAGAACATAAAAAGTAGGGTGGCTCCCAGGACAAATACTATAGCCTCAACAAATCCTTCCCAAGGTGGTGACAACCCCAGACCAAAGTCAAGAGGGCTGCCTCTCCGAGCGTATCTACCTGTAGTTCTGAATCCTCCTTGTCGCCAAGGGATCTCCGAAGGTGCTGACGATGGCGGTCTTTCCGGGTTTTGGCACCAGATGTCCCGCGCTACGTCTACGCCAGCAGGAACGACAGCGCACACACAGGATCCTTCTACAGAAAAAGCTTTACTGTGTCTTGAGGGAGAGCATAAACTTACAATGCAGAGGCGCCCGGTGAGGAATAACCGTCACTTATATGGAAACTATCCTCGCCTAGGGCGTGTCACTCTCTGACTGGTCGCTGCCAATTATGCCAGATGACGTACCATAACGTCGTGTCCCTTGAGTAGGGGAAGTTACCAGGCGCCTGCGTGTTGCCCTTTTACTAGGTGCGTTCTGCCAGATGCTGGTGCCATCTTGTAATGGAGTATGTAAGGACAGCTCCTCACATATGTGAGGACAGCTCCTCGGACAGCTCCTCACATCTGTGAGGACAGCTCCTCGGACAGCTCCTCACACTCACACACCTACAGACACTGGAATTTTTGTGAAGAATTCAAAACTATATAATGGACGAAAGAAAGCATCTTCCACCATGGAACTGGCTATCTGCATTTAGAAGAATGCAAGTATATCCATATTTATTACTATGCACAAAACTCATATTCAAGTGGATCAAACAGATCAAAACAGGATATAATAAATCTAATAGGACAGAAAGTGGGTAACTGCCTTGAACTCATTGATACAGGAGGCAACTTCTGGAATAGAAAACCAATGGCTCAGACTCTAAGATAAATGGGACTTCATGAAACTGAACATCTTCTGTAAAGCAAAGGACACTGTCATTAGGCCAAAACAGCTGCCTACAGATTGCTAAAGAATCTTCACCAACCTGACATCTGCCAGAGGGCTAATATCTAAAATTTATAACAAACTCTAGAAATTAGACACCAGCAACCCAAATCACCCAATTAAAAAGTGGGGTACAGAGCTAAACAGAATTCTCAACAGAAGGATCTCAAATAGCAGAGAAGCATTTTCAAAGTTCTTTTTTCTTTTTTCTTTTTTTCTTTTTTTCGGAGCTGGGGACCGAACTCAGGGCCTTGCACTTGCTAGGCAAGCACTCTACCACTGAGCTAAATCCCCAACCCCTCATTTTCAAAGTTCTTACTCATCAGCAAGATGCAAATCAAAAGTATTCTGAAATTTCATCATACACTGGACAAAATGGCTAAAATCAAAAATTCAAGTGATACCACATGCTGTCAAAGATGTGGAGTGGGGGTACCCCTCGGCACTGATGGGAGTGCAAACTTGTACAAAGTCTTTGGAAATGAATTTTGTAGTTTCTCAGAAAACTTGGGATAATTTTACCTTAAGACACTTTTCTACCACTTCTGGTCATATGTTCCAAAGATGCCCCACCATATCAAAGGGATAATTGCTCAACTATGTTCATGGCACCTTTTTAATAATAGCCAGAAACTGGAAACAACCTAGATATCCCTCAGCTGAAGAATGGATGAAGAAAATGTGGTACATCTACACAGTTGAATACTATTTAGCTATTAAAAACAGACATCGTGGATTTTTCAGGTGAATAGATGTAGCTTGAGAATATCATCCTGGAGTGAGGGAACTCAAACCCAAAATGACATGGCTACTACGTACTCACCTATAAGTGGATATTAGGCACAAATTACAAGCTACCCATACTATGTTCCACAGACCTGAAGAAGCTATACAAGAAAGAAGACCTAAGCAAGGATTCTTAAATCTCACTTAGAAGGGGGAATAAAATTTTGGAATGAGGCAAGTGAAGAGCAGGAAATAGGTGGGAGAGTTGATAGGGAGGGGAATGGGGTGTTCAGAATCAGTTGTGGGGAGAGACGGGGATATGGCAAGATGGCCATGAGTATGAATGAAAATTTGCCGCTGGTGGAAATGAAGGAGATAAAGGGCATCTCAAAGTCTTGTCAGAGACCTGGAATAAAGGAGATTCAAAAAAATCAGTTGGGATGATCTTAGATGAGACTCACAGCAGTGAGGATATGGAACCTGAAAAGACTGTCTCTTGTAGCCAGGCAGGAACTCCTATGGAGTGATAGGGAACAACACACTCACAAATATTTCAACCCCAAATTTATCCTAGGTACAGAAATGCAGGGATGCGGTATGGAGCACAGACTATAGGAATGGCCATGTCCAACTAGAGATCCATCCCATAGGCACACACCAATCCCTGACACTATTAATGATAATATTATGCTTATAGACAAGAGACTATCATGGAGGTCCTCTGAGAGGCTTTACCCAGAAGTTGACTCTGACAGGTGCAGACAGCCTTGAGATAGAACTTGGGAACTCTTATGGAAGAGGTCGGGGAAGAATTGAGGGTCCAGAGAAGCATAGTAACTGCACAGGAAGACCGAAAAGAGTCAACCAACATGGACTCTTGGAGACTTTGAGAGACTGAACCAACCAACCAGAAAGCATAGAAGGGCTGCATCAAGCTCCAGCAGTCCCCACCCTTTCACACACATATATACAATTTAAAGCTTGGCCTTCATGTAGTCCTGGGAAAACTGGAGTGAGGGCTATCCCTATAGCTGTTTCCTGTTAGTGGAATCTGTTCCCCAAACTTGGCTGTCTTGTTTGGCCTCAATGGGAGATAACCCTGTAGAGGCTTAATGTGGAGGTGGAGGTATAGGGGTGGGGGGCTCCATACTCTAAAAGTAAATTCAGAGGGGGAGGGTAAATGGACTTTGGAGGGAAGAACTAGGAGGCAGGACAAGGATCAGGAAATAAAGAGAATAAAAAAATCTACTAAACATAGCACCAAGGAGTGATCATCAAAATCAAGCTGGCTTTATAACTCAGTATATTTACCTAGCAATGTATCCTAGGAAATATCAGTGCCTCTGGCCTGATTTCTTTGTTCTATTGATCTAACTCCCTCTTTTTTTTCCGCGTGGAAATCTTTAATGAGAGAAAGGTAGAAGAGGAAAGGAAAGGCCAGCCATGGGCACATGGAGGGAGGGGGGAGGGAGAAAAGGGACAAAGGAGAAGAGGGCAAGAACAAGAGAGCAGAGAAGAGAAGAGAGAGGACAAGAGAAAGAGCAAGAGCAATCGAACTCCCTCTTTCCTCCATGTTTACCATTGTAACTGAAGACCAGCTTCCATAATTACTGTTGCCAACTTTTTTGAGTCTTCAAGTATAATTCTGTAATGAGTTGTCCATGGATTTACTATCCTTGTCACATAAGATGAATGCATACCATAGGAAATGACCACTTCCTTAAATGTCCTAAAATCCGTCTATAAGATTTTATTTAATTTTCCACAACCTTGATAACAAGAATAAAGTATAAAATACCCAAATAATAATAATCATAACCAAAAGTTGGAAAACCAAAATGTTCTTAAAAATAAAATCTGAGACATTCAATTTTACCAATGAAGATGCAGGAGCCAGATGCTGGGGTTAAGATGCTAGCTCAGAGAGGCAAAGAAAGCATCCAGCTGACCTTCCCACCGATGTCCCCCCCCCAAAAAAAAGCTCCTTTTTCCTTCTCTGCCCTGTCTTAAATGCCTTTCAACTCTTAAGTACTCTTAAAGGCTCTCCTTTCTCTTTACTTATATTCACTCTCTCTCAGCTTACTACTTGCTCTGCCTCTTGACCTGGGGTTGACTTTATTTAGATCTTGGGCTATAGTTGTGTCCAAGTGCTAAGCCACACCACAGAAAAGCTCCTTTAGTAAATTAACACAATCTTGGGTATGATCAAATATCCTGTCAGTAATGTTCCCTCTACTATGTAAATTGAGCTCTCTGACCTATGTTCTGGTTGTTTCCAGGCATGTCTTGAGTGCATCATCTTGGGATTCCCCATGAACATCAATACTGGGCTCTTCAAGCTGTTGCACGTGGCCAACAGGTACAAAAGACCACCCAGGAGATCACTTCACTCTGATCCTTGACACAAATGAATTCCCCATCCCATTTGTCATATAGATTATGACAAGAGGTCACAATTTCTGACCTTGGTTCATTTTCCTAAGTGCTGCTGAATGGAAGAACTTTGTATCCTTAAGACAGATGCCTGCTTGGACTTAACATGGTCAGACAAGATCCATAACATCAACCAGAGATCCTTGAATGAGGGATAGAGAATTAGTTTGTTACCTGCACTGAAGAGCCTCACCACTGTTGTTTAGACTGCTCAGTGTCCATTGCAACTCTCTCTGTCCCTGCAGAGGACTCCAACATTTTCCCATACCTTCCTGTGAGCTTATTTCTATGCCCACGAAGACCAGAACCACTCCTCAGTTATGCCAGATTTTCCACCGATGTACTCACATAAATACATTACTGACACCTCATTCATGATACTGCTTACCTCTGACTGAGAGCAGCAGTTGTTTGACTACACCAAATTCTTTCACAAATATGGGTCCTGGTAAAGTATACCAAGATACTCATCTGGGTGTATGAACTCCATCCTTTACTGAACTCTGAATAATGGGGGTGGGATTTATGGTATGTGGTTAAATAGCCCACCAGGTTCATGGTGGGTGTGGTGGCTTAAATATGCTTGGTCTAGGGAGCAGCACTATTTGGAGGTATGGACTTGGAGGAAAGCTGTCACTGTGGGAATGGGCTTTAAGACCCAACAGGATATTGAACTCTCAGAACCACCTGAGCCATGCCCGCCTGGATACTGCCATGCTCTCACTTCGATAATAGTGGACTGAACCTCTGAACCTGTAAGCCAGCCCCAATTAAATGTTGTCCCTTATAAGATTGCCTTGGTCATGGTGTTTGTTCACAACAGTAAAACCCTAACTAAGACAATGGGTCAGCTTGATTTAATCTCAGGACAAGAAAGTGGAGTGCGTCTGATGGCTTCTGTTTCATCCCTTGAAGAGATCAGTAGAGTTTAGCCTCATCACCTGACACTTACTTCTGGGAGAGCATCACTCCAGAGAGACAGTTTGTCATAGGCATAGTACTAATGCTAGCAGCAGTGGATGTCACTCAATAGTTCAGTGAAACCCACTTTCATTTTGTCTCAGTGTAGACCAAAGGAAAGACAAGAGTAAGATCCTCAGACTAGAAAGACCATTTCCACTTTCTCTCCATCTTCCTAGAACAAGAGTAGTAGGGAGAATGGTAAGTTGGCTTCAGTAGAAAAGGATTGGTAGGTAAAACCTTGGAGGTGGGGTATGTTTCAGTTTTATTTAATAAGAGAGGGTCTCATGTGTCCCAAGCTATTGTCCACCTGGCTTTGCAGGTTGACCTTGAGCTCAGATGATTCTCCTTCCTCTTCACAAGAGGTAGGATTATAAGTGGGGCCACCAAGGCCTGTGAGGACAGCACTAATCACTGAGTTCTACATGCCAAGCACTCATTCTGTTACCTGAGATGTGGCTATATTATTTTCTTACACCCTCACTCCAGCACCTGGTTGAACTTTCTCTTACTTCAGACAGAATCTCACAGCATAGCTCAAAGAGGCCTATAATAATCCTGTCTTGATATCTCTGGTGCAGAGAGGAGAGTATCACAGTCAGCCCGATGGCTTTTTCTCTTGGTGCCTCCACTATTTCAGTTTCCTCTGCCAACAGTTCATCACACTGTTGCCAGCACCTGATAGATGCACTCTATCTCTGCTAAGGCATCTTGAGACAATTTTCAAAGACTAAGCACATGACTTTTATGACTGTAAACTCTAACCCACATTCCACATTGCAACCAACCGTATGGGCTCTTTCTGGATGTGCTTTCAAGCATCTGTGTATGGAAGCAGGAGATTTCTCCTCCTCCACATTCATCCTAGTGTGGTCTCTTGATAGTATTTAATGCCTCAGATTGATGAATGAGTAAGGAGATTTTTGAGGAAAGAATGAAATATTTCTTGACAGTGTTTGAAAATTAAACACCAAGTCCCCACATGGGAAGTACTAACGTGTTTCCAATCAAGCCTAGAGCCATCTCTAGCTTTGGAACTTGGTGGTGTTCAATGGTTATGTTCTAGGAGAGCCTCCTGGAAAGTGTATCTCAGCTTCTGGTCAGTATAGGAAGAACATTAGCAGTGAGGCAATGGCTGTTCCACATGACACCAGCAGTTGCTTCTCTGGACATTCTAATGTATCTTAGCATCCCCTGTGATGTCACCAGGGTAACTGCTCTTAGGGCATTCAGTCAGTGTCTATAGGGTCTGTCCACAGACATGCTTGCCTGACTGAGGAGTCTACTTGATAGAGAGAATGGAGAGTTCAAAGAGACTAGAGAGAAGTAGAAGGAAGTTGGCCTTCCATCTCAGAGATATTCGACAAGAAAGAAGTGGTCCTGGAGAATGTGCATTAAGTGCTGGGCAGAAGAAGTGAAGCTTCCTGGAACTTGAGCTGGGCTTTCAAGTAATAGGGCTCAGAAATTGGAGCCTTTAGAAAGCAAGTGGATTTCCATGCTTATCATAATTCGTAAAAGTCAAGATTTCGGAGTAATGGTTTGTCAATTCCCAAAGTCAGGAGCAGGCAGGGCCAATGTTCTTATACTGTGAGCTTCTAGCTTTTAATCTTACTGAACATTGAGCATGTTACATGGGAGCCTAATGAAATGTTCAGCGGTCAAGGAGGGAGTAATATTTTCTAGTTTTAGGCAGGGCATCACTGCACTTCACTCCCAGTGGTGGCTTCTAGCTATCTGACCATAGTAACAGGGAGAGAAATGTGCTCCTGGCCATGACATTATGTTCTCAGAACTCTCCTGACCACCTCTCTCTGACAGTGTCCTCCTTAGCTTTCTTTATTAACTGTTGTGGGTGGCAGGCATTTTTCTAGGAGAGCCAAACAACTGTTAGAGTTGGTAGACCACAACAGAGACTAGCTCCTTATTGCCACCTCCGGGGTGTTTGCTTTGTCACTGGTTTGCATTGATAGTCTGTTCACCTTGTTCAGCTACTGCATGACTTTTTAATCCACAGTCATGGGGCAAGAGTGACATGGTAGGAGATCTGGGCTTCCCAAGAACACATGAGTGCTGAGCACTGGGCCATTTGTCTTCTGGCTTCTGAAGTCACTGGCTTGAGGGCTCTGGAGTAAAGTTGTGCCCAGTGTCATTGTTAATAAGCATGGGGAGGCCATCTCTGTGTTCACTATAAGCATTTGTGTAGGGAAGTAGAGGAAACATCTGACCTCTTAGATACTCACATCTCTACTGTGACAGGAGAGCTGAGATCCTCAGAGGAGCCATCTCAAAATCTTTGGGGTCTCACTGGGTTCTAGCCATGCTCTCCTTCTGTTTGGGCCTCAGGGTGATCTGTCCACCCTCTATGTCTTCTCACTTGCAAGTTCACTGTGTTCTTTTACCTACTGAGGCTGGCAGACAGTCATCATCTCCCTCAACCCTCCTAACCAAGAAACAGATAAGGAAAGAGAGGAGCAGCTGACTACACTGCTTCTGCTGATGACTACTGAGAGAAATGATCTACAAGATGGCCTGGTCTTTATCACTGACGGATCCTTGGGCAATATGTATTCATTGTTTTAATTCCCATGGTGTTAACTTTGCTTCTGCAATATCCTTTTAAGGTTGTGAGTTCTAAGATGCTGTATCTCCTGGGTGTTCCTGGGCCCAACCTCATATCTCCAAATGCTTCTCAGAGGAGAGGCAGAACCTGAAAGCTTGGTCAGGAGTGGGATTGGAAATAGATTCTTCTGCTTCCTCTGTGTGAAAACCTGAGCCTGTGGTCTGAGTGATAGAACTCAGAGATTAAGGCAGTGGAGAGTTCTCAGCCTCATTTTGGAAAGGCCTTGACAGGTGGTGGCCTTGTGAGATAATAACTGCTGTGGGTTTGTGGTCTCTATACTTGCCTGGCAGGTGATTGAGTGCTAAAAGTTCCTGGTAACAGCTTGAGAGGTCTGGTCCCACTTTTCCCATCTCAGAACTTGACTAGAAGGACTGGGGCTCATGCCTGTTCCTCTTTCCATGTGCCTCATATGCTGTAACAATGCTGCACTGTTCAATTCTTCTGCATCTCATTGTGCTCTCTCTGTCTCTGTCTCTCTCTCCTTCTCTGACTCTGTCCCTTTCTCTCCCGTGTGTGTGTGTGTGTGTGTGTGTGTGTGTGTGTGTGAGAGAGAGAGAGAGAGAGACAGAGAGAGAGAGAGACAGAGACAGAGAGAGACAGAAACAGAGAGACAGAGAGACAGAGACAGAGAGACAGAGACAGAGAGAGACAGAGACAGAGAGACAGAGACAGAGAGACAGAGACAGAGAGACAGAGACAGAGAAAGAGACAGAGAGAGACAGAGAGAGGCATATGCTTGCGAATGCACAAACTGGAGCATACATGTTTGCATGTTTATATGTCTCTACAGACTCTGGAAACCAGAGGAGTGTGTTTTGGCCTAAAGGTTTGCCTGTATAAAAGTTTCAAGGTGATACAAGTTTGGAGGTCTAGGAGCCTCAACAACATATCTCTTGGCCTATATGTTCACACTGTCTGCACATTTCTATTCCTTGGGCAGTTTATAAAGCTGGCCTGATTTAGGGTCTTATCTCCAGAATTATTTGCAATATCTATCACTGCAGTATTGATTACCCAGGCTCTGGAATCCCTGTTATGAAAAGAAGAGAAATGAAGTCACAGGTTTCTGGTGGGCATGGATTCCTAACAATATAATTGGTTAGACCTCCCATCTAGGCCTACTGAGTGAATTCAGGCAATCAGGGCATCTTCCATTTGGACACCTTGCCTCTCCTGGCCTGCGTCTGGATAACAAGTTTCAAAATCACCAGAAGGTCCTATTATATAGAATCTAGAATGTGGCAGTTTGTGGGCTGACATAATCCAGGATATATCCTGAGTTCATAGTTCAAGTTCTAGAAATTTGTATTCATGGGGCTCTATTCTGCTGGGGACAGGCCCTAACTCAGGCCAAATCCTTTCCATGAGAAAGTCAAGTTGAAGGATAAGCAGATCATGTTAGACTTAGAGTGAGTAGAACATAAGAACACTGAGGTGTCAGAGAACTTCAAGAAGCTCAAAAAGAGATTAGCTTCTATCAGTATGTGTCTGTCATGGAGCCCACTAGTTGTGGAATGGCCATTTCTGTCTTTCTTTGTTTCTGGGCTGGAGTGTTGCTTGAATTTGCAACCCCAATAAGCCCATATAAAAACATACTGCCCAGCTACTATAATTATAAGCTATATGCCTAGATTTGGAAGATCTAATACTATACTAACTTATTCCCCAGCCATAAGACCCTTTGTCATTTGTGGTTTCTCCTGCCCATGTGGTTCTTGCCCTGCCTCTCCTTCCACTCTCATCCTCTTCTGCCTCTCTACCTGCCCCCACTCTCAAATCCAGTTCCACCTTTGCCCTTCACTGCCTAATCACAGTCTCTAGCCTTTTTTGACCAGATAAAATGGGGAGAGGGTTCACACAATATTTCCTGAGTACTTGACATTACTGCTCCTTGGGAAAGCCCTGTGGAGGAAACAGAGTTAACATCAGAATACAGACAGTATCAGGCCAACCCATACCACTGAAGATTCTGCAGCTCTAATTCTATCCCATCTGCTTTTCAGCCATCTGCAAGCTATGGGTCTTTTGGACTCTTACCCCTTCTCATATTGACCTACCATACTCAGGAGCATCTACATTTTAAAAATGATTCATACCATGAGAAGGTTATTAGGCAGCCGTGGGCCTCTGGGGCTCAGTCAGGGTTTTACGGAGTTGAGTAAGATGAATCGCATGGATAGAATGTCCTCCGGATGGGTCTACTGTTCTACCTTGAGGTTATTTGCCCCCTACTTTTTGATGTTTGCCACAATACCTTGAACGTTTAAAGACATATGGAGATTCCTCTTTCTTTTGGAAGGACATGGATCCCTGTTGGTGTTGGGGACTTCAGAAGTCATTTATTCTTTCCTGAATCAAATGTACTCTGTTTTTCCTCTTCTAATTATAGCTGTCATGGCTGTATTGGTTTCTTACATGGGTCTTCATAGTAACCTGCGGCCTGGTTGGGTTAATGGAGCTCAGAAACAGGGATGGCAGGAGGAGGCTGCAAGAGGCTAACTATGCATAGGATGATTGCAGCAAATTCCACAGCCAGCTCCAGATGGAGCAGACTCTACAGAAAAAAGAAGGTGGACAGGACATGCTGAGGCCAAGAAAGAGCAGGAAGATTTGGCCCTGCCACAGCATCACTTGGCAGATTTGAAGCTGATCTATAAAGACCAACAGGAAGAAACCAAATTTCATCCACACCCAGCAACAGCAGGTAGGGACAGACAGTTGATTCAGGATAATGTCTTATACCAGTTACCTATTAGATTACCTGTTTGTTCATCCACACATTTCTGCTTTCACCCATCACCTTAGAAATCCATACCTCCAGCCACCCACATCATGTATTGCAATTTCTCATTTCTCTCTCTATGCATGGGTATTCTGGAAAGTAATCATCTTGTGAGAAACTGAATTATTGGAAGGTAGAACTTGCTGCTTGGCTTGAAGCTGAAGTCCAGTGAGGGCTTAATAACATGCCAAACACCTACATTTCCACCATTTAGATGGGGTAATATGCACAGTGCTTTGAATGAATTCTGGGTTCTGAGACTCATTTCTAAGTCAGTGATCATGTGATATCACATGTGGGAAGTGCATAACAGGGATAAGACCCAAGTGCAAATGTCAAATGAGTGCTTCTTATTGTCACTGGCTTGGATGGTTTGTGGCCGTCTTCCTTCTTTCCTTCCTTCCTTCTTTCCTTCCTTCCTTCCTTCCTTCCTTCCTTCCTTCCTTCCTTCCTTCCTTCCTATAACCCAATGGGCTCTCTTCCCATTGCCCTGGTCTTGGTTTGTACTGATAGAAGCCTGAGTAGAAGAAGCTTGTAAGCCCTGTTTTTGTGAATGTTTTTCAGAGAGCTCTGTGTTTCTGGAGGTTACAGCCTGGAGCTACTAGATGACCAAGAATATGGGAGAAACTTTTGACAGGCTAGGAAAATAGGTCAGAGACTTGGAGCATAAAGGGAAAAATTCTCTAACCAGCTTTCGTTGTCATCTTCCTTTTCCTTTCTGATTTTGTTAATTTGGATATTCTTTCTGTGCCCTTTCTGTGTGTTAGTCTGGCTAAGGGTTTATCTATCTTGTTGAATTTCTCAAAGAACCAGTTCCTGTTTTTGTTGATTCTTTGTATAGTTTTCTTTGTTTCTACTTGGATGATTTCAGCCCTTACTTTGAGTATTTCCTGCCATCTACTCCTGTTGTGTGTATTTCCTTCTTTTTGTTCTAGAGCATTCTGATGAGCTGTTAAGCTTCTCATGTATGATCACTCCAACTTCTTTATGGAGGCACTCAGAGCTATGAGTTTTCTTCTTAGAGTTGCTTTCATTGTGTCCCATGAGTTTGGGTATGTTGTGCCTTCATTTTCATTAAATTCTAAAAAGTCTGTAATTTCTTTATTTCTTTACTGACCAAGTTATTATTGAGTAAATAGTTGTTCAGCTTGCAGAGATATGTGGGATTTCTGTTGTTTTTGTTGCTATTGAAGACCAGCCTTAGTCCATGGTAGTCCAATAGAATACATGGGATTAATTCAATGTTGTATCTCTCGAGATTTGTTTTGGGCCCAAGTATAGGGTTGATTTTTGAGAAGGTATCATGAGATGCTGAGAAGAGGGTATATTCTTTTCTTTTAGGGTGAACTGTTCTGTATTTATCAGTTAAATCCACTTGGTTCATAACTTCATTGAGTTTCACTGTATCTCTGTTTAGGTTCTGTTTTCATGATCTGTCCAGTGATGAGAATGGGGTATTGAAATCTCTTACTATTATTGTGTAAGGTTCAGTGTGTGCTTTGAACTTTAGTAAGGTTTCTCTTACTAGTGTGGTTGCCCTTGCATTTGTGGCATAAATGTTCAGAATTGAGAGACCATCTTGGTGAATTTTTCCTTGTTTGAGCATGTAGTGTCCTTCCCCATCTTTTTTGATACCTTTGAGCTGATAGTCTATTTTGGATAGTAAACTGTCTACTCCAGCTTGTTTCTTGGGACCATTTCTTGGAAATTTTTTCTCATTCTTTCACTTTGAGGTAATGTCTGTCTTTGTCTCTGATGTATGTTTCCTGTATATAACAAAATGTTGAATCCTGTTTTCTTATCCAGTCTGTTAGCCTTTGTCTTTTTATTGGGGAATTGAGTTCATTGACTTTGAGAGATAATAGGGACCAATGATTGTTGCTTCCTGTTATTTTGTTGTTAGAGATGAAATTATATTTATGTGTTTCTCTTCTTTTTGTGTTTGTTATGAAAAGATTAATTTCTTCCTTTTTCTAGGATTTAGTTTCGCTCCTTGCATTGGAGTTTTTCTTCTTCTTCTTCTGTATGGCTGGGTTTGTAGAAAGGTATTGTTTAAATTTGGTTTTGTTCTAGAATGCCTTGGTTTACTATCTATGTTAATCGTGAGTTTTTCTGGGTATAGTAGCCTGGGCTGGCATTTGCATTCTCTCTTTTTTTTTTCCTCCATCCTTATTAACTTGGGTATTTCTTACTTACATTTCAATTGTTATTCCCTTTCCCGGTTTCCAGGCCAACATTCCACTAGCCCCTCCCCCTCCCCTTCTATATACATGTTCCCCTCCCCATCCTCCCCCCATTACCGCCCTCCTCCCAGCAATCACTTTCACTGGGGGTTCAGTCTTAGCAGGACCAAGGGCTTCCCCTTCCACTGGTGCTCTTACTAGGTGACTCATTGCTACCTATGCAGTTGGAGCCCAGGGTCAGTCCATGTATACTCTTTGGGTAGTAGCTTAGTCCCTGGAAGCTCTGGTTGCTTGGCACTGTTGTTCATATGGGGTCTCAACCTCTTCAAGTCTGTTTCAGTCCTTTTTCTGATTCCTTCAACGGGGTCCTGTTCTCAGTTCAGTGGTTTGCTGCTGGCATTCGCCTATGTATTTGCTGTATTCTGACTGTGTCTCTCAGGAGAGATCTACATTCTCTTAAGAGATTTGCATTCTCTTAATGTCTGTATAACATCTCCCCATGATCTTCTGAGTTTTAGAGTCTCTGTTGAAATGTCTGGTGTAATTCTGATAGGTCTGCCTTCATATGTTACTTGATCATTTCCCCTTACTGCTTTCAATATTCTTTCTTTGTTCTGTGCATTTAGTGTTTTAATTATTATGTGATGAGAGGAATTTCTTTTCTGGCCCCACCTGTTTGATGTTCTGTAGGCTTCTTGTATGTTTATGAGGATTTTTTTCTTTAGGTTAGGACAATTTCTTCTATAATTTTATTGAAGATATTTTCTGGCCTTTTTGAGTTAGAAATCTTTATTCTCTTCTATACATGTTATTCTCAGGTTCAGTCTTTTCATTATGTCCTGGATTTCTTGAATGTTCTGAGATAGAAGCTTTTTTCTTTGTGTATTTCCCTTGACTGTTGTTTCAATGTCCTTTATCTTCTGCCACTGAAATTCTCTCTTCTATCTCTTGTATTCCCTTGATGATGCTTGCATCTATGACTCCTATTCTCTTTCCTAAGTTTCCATCTCCATTGTTGTCTCCCTTTGAGGTTACTTTAATGACTCTATTTCCATTTTTGATCCTGGGTGATTTTGTTCAATTCCTTCACCTGTTTGATTGTGTTCTTATTTATGCATTTCCTTTTTAAGGGCTTCTACTTGTTTACTTGTGTTCTCCTGTATTTCTTTAAGGGAATTATTTATGTTCCTCTTAAAGTTCTCCAACATCTTCATGAAATGAGTATTTAGATCTGAATCTTGCTTAGAAGTATATTGAGGTATCGAAGACTTGCTGTGATGGGAGAACTGGGTTCTGTTGTTGCCAAGTCAAATTGGTGCCTGGGCATTTGCCACTAGGAATGGGTCCAGGAGTGACCTTAAGAACATGCCTAGAGCAGAGAAAGCCAGACCAATACTAAAATGAGTCAGTGGCTATTGAGGATATAGCTGTGAATTTCAGCCATGAGGAATGGGCTCTGCTGGATGCTTCTCAGAAGGAACCCTACCGAGATGTGATGCACAAAACCTTCACTAACTTGGCTTCTATTGGGGGAAAATTGGGAAGAGCATTGGGGATAAGTGTAAAACCTAAGGAAAATACATAAGAGCTCATGTAGAACAGAGACACTGTGAATGGAACAGTTCACCGAGGGAAATCTTTAACCAGCTTGTAGTTCTTAAACAGAAGAATGGTCTCCCTGGAGTAAAACCCTATGAATGCAGAGTATGCATGATAGTTTACTTGTGTTGTTACTCTCTTAAAAGGCACATGCAGTGTCATAGTGAGCATGCAAAGTGTGAGAGTCACAGGTTTGGAGGAAAGTCATTCCAGCGTAAGGAACATTCAGCTTTCTAAGTTCATTTGGAATACATGAGAGAAACCCTATAAATGTAAGCAATGTCGTATGGCCTTCAGCTGGCCCAGTTCCTCAGATACACAAGAGGACTCACACTGGAAAGAAACTCTACACCTGTAAGGGAATGTGGCAAAGCTTTCATTTATCACACCACCTACATCAAGGACACATGAGGACCCACAGGGGAGAGAAACCCCATAAATGTAGGGAGTGTGGGAAGGCCTTCTGCCACCCCAGCTAGTTTCAAAACAGTAAAGGAACTCACTCTGGAGAGAAACCATGAGTGTAGACAGTGTGGAAAAGCCAAACCTTTCAGATACATGAAAGAACTCACACTGGAGAAAAGCCTTATCAGTGTTAAACAGTGTGGGAAAGCTCTCAGTTGCCCCACATCTTTTTGAAGTCACAAGAGGATTTACATTGGAGAAAAAAACATATAGCTGTAGAAAATGTAGCAAAGCCTTTAGTTTCCCCAGCTCCTTTCACAAACATGAAAGAATTCACACTGGAGAGAAGCCTTAAGGTTGTAAGGAATGTGAGAGAGCCTTTATTTCTCTGTCAAGCTTTCAGAGGCACATGATAATGCACACTAGCAATGAGCCTTACAAATGCAAGGAGTGTGGGAAAGCCTTCGATTGCCCCAGCTCATTTCATATTCACGAGTGAACACACACGGGAGAGAAGCCCTATGAGTGTAAGCAGTATGGTAAGGCCTTTAGCTACTCCAGCTCCTTTCACATGCATGAGAGGACCCACACAGGAGAGAGGCCCCATGAATGTCAGCAGTGTAGTAAGGCATTCAGCTCTTCCAGTTCTGTTCAAATTAATGAAAGGACTCACACAGCATAAAAACTGTATGAGTGTAAGTGGTGTGGTAGGCTTTTAGTTGTTCTAGTTCCTTTTGAATGCATGAATGAATTCATACTGGAGAGAAACTGTAAGCAGTGTGGTAAGGCCTTCAGCTTTTCCAGTGCTTTTCACATGCATGAGGACTCACACTGATGAGAAGCCCTATGAGTGTAAATAGTGTGGTAAGACCCTCAGTTGCTCCAGTTCCATTCAGATACACGAAAGAACACCCACTGGAGAGAAACCGTATGCGTGTAAGCAGTGCAATAAGACATTCAGCTGCTCCAGTTCTGTCCAAATGCATGAGAGGACTCACATGGGAGAGAAACTCTATGAATGTCAACAGTGCCACAAGGCCTTCAGTTGCACCTGTTCCTTTCAGATCCATGAAAAAGCTCACACTGGAGAGAAACCCTATGAATGTCAGCAGTGTGGGAAGGCCTTCAGATGTTCGATCTTTTAGAATAAATGGAAGAACTCATAATGGACAATGATCTTTTAAATTCAAGTCACGTGGTAAAACCTTCCATTGCCCCATTGCCCCTTGAAGACATGAAAAGATTCTTGCTTTGAGAAACACTGTGAACAAAATAAAACTGGAAAACCTTTCATTTTTCTACTCATGAATCCCAGAAAAACCTCTGTGACTGTATGTGATGAGGAAGTCTTCGTGGTTATAGAACTTATTGAGGTCACACAGATACATAGGGGAAAAATAAACCTTTTATGTTAAGTAATGTGTAAGACCCCTCAGTTGCTCAGTTATCAGGAAATCACAAACTTGCATTACAGAGTAGCTTGATGAATGAAAGCATTGTGAGAAATCATCAGATGTCTGTGTCCTCACAAACACATGAAAAGGACCCTTAAAAAGTGAAAAATACTGATTATTTTTCCCATCTTATTGAATGCTCACATGATACTCATTTGAGGAATTGTGAATCCAAGAAGACAACCATTGAAAGGGAATCCTATAAGTATGTATAATATTGGGAAGTTCCCATGTAAGTTTGTATATGTATATTCTAGAAAAGTCATAAAATGTAAGATGTGAAATGAAAGAAACTGTGACTCTGGACTATAGATTTTGTTACTTTTGCTTATGTGAACACTGAGGTTAGATTATTCTGAAAGTCATCATTAAAAAATGGCACAAAATTAAAAAAAACAAATTGATTTCTGTTGCTTATGTTCTTGTGCTTGCCTCTCGCCGTCTAGTTATCTCTGGTGTTATCTGGCTTCCTTGTCTCTACCTGAAGCCTGTCCTTCCTGTGAGCCTGTGATATCCTATGATCCCGGATGCATCAGAATACCTGGGGAATGGACCTGCAACTGAGATGTGCACTGTGTGGGATCAGGTCCAGCACCAGGACTCTGATCTCTGGCTCAAGTAGGACAAGAAGCCTGGCAGGTCTCTGGCTATGTGGGATATCTGCTTCCCTTGGTCCCTGGAGTCTTGGTATGCTGAATTTTGGGGTGGGGTTTAGGGTCTTATGTATGAAGCAGGGTGTGGCAGAATATGAGTTGAGATGTGGGCTATGTGGGATTGGGTCCAGTGTTTGGGTTCTGGTCCCTGTCACAGGTGGGAACTGGAAGCTGAACCCTGTAAAGATCTTATTCCACTCCTTTAACAGTGCTTTCTGACATGTGGTTCATTTACACAATGGAGTTCTGCACAACTATTAAAACAAGAACTACATGAAATTCTTAGGCAAGTAGATAGAACTAGAAAATATCATCCTTAGTGAGGTAACCCAGTAACAAGAGAACACACGTGGCATGCACTCACTGATAAGTGGATATTAGCCCAAAAGCTTGGAATACCTAAATAAATAAATAAATAAATAAATAAATAAATAAATAAGCAAATAAAATTACAGTTCATATGAAGCCCAAGATAAAGGAAGACCAAACTGTGGATGCTTCATTCCTTCTTAGAAGGAAGAACAAAATACTCATAGGAGGAAATACAAGAACAAAGAGTGAAGCAGGTACTGAAGAAAAGGTCATCCAGAGACTGCCACACCTGGGGATCTATCCCATATGCAGTCACTATTGCTGATGCCAAGAAGTGCTCACTGACAGGGGCTAGATATAGCTGTCTCCTGAGAGGCTCTGCCAGAGCCCTTCTGATACAGATGAGGATGATTACAGCTAATCATTGGACTGAAGAAGGAGATTCCCAATGGAGGAGTTAGAGGAAAGACTGAAGGAGCTGAAGGGGTTTGCAACCCTATAAAAAGAACAACAATATCAACTAACCAGACCCCACCAGAGCTCACAGGGATTAAGCCACCAACCAATGAGTACACATACAGGGACCCATGACTCTAGCCACATACATAGCAGAGGATGGCATTGTCCAATATCAATAGGAGAAGCCCTTGGTCCTTTGAAGGCTCATTTTCCCAATGTAATGCCAGAGCATTGAGTTTAGAGTGGGAAGGAGTGGGAGCATTCTCATAGAAGCAGGAGGATGGGCTATGGGAAAGGGGGGAAATGTGATACATTTGAAATGTAAATAAATATAATATCCAAGAAAAATAAAATTAAAAAAAAGTGTTCAAGTGCTCTCTGTTGTGTTTACCCATTTCTATGTAAAACGTTCTCTGGATAGATTAAGTTAAGTTTTCTGGATGAACCCAGGAAGATGCCTCCACTGCAGAGATGATCATATTGTTCACAGGAATGTTCTGTACAAATTCCTGTATAGAGCAAGAATACTGTTTCCAAGTTTGAGCCATGAGAAAATTTAGGTTTCTACTGGGTGCCAGAGCCTGTGCAAGGCCATTATTCTTAGCCACACAGTTAGAGAAATCCTGCTCCAGCAAGTCTTACTCTATCTTGCAAATTGTTTGGCTGCAAGGTTCCTCTGGAGCAAGAGGACTAAACTACCCTGATGACCTTATTCAAGTGCCATGGCTGCAAATCAGTATTACGTCCATCCATAAAATGAAGTAACCCATTAGTATCCAGTCATGAATACATGACTCATATAGTGATGACTGTTGTAGGTTACTTTTACAAAATGATGCCCATGAGCTGTAGAAGAAAGTCCTGTTCTTCCTAGTAGAACATTGAACACACTGTACCTACATTAAATTCTGACAATTTTTAAGGCTGAGAAAATTTCTTGTGGGGAGTTCATCTAGAGTTAATTTTAGCTGACTTCTTGCTTGTGAATAATCATGAGTGATTCTACTGACACCTGTCTTTGTTTTTAATTAAGATGTGCATTATACCCTGCCAAATTTCTCTACTTATGCATATGTCCTTGAGACTGTCCTAGCCTGAAGGGAACTACCTTAGTCTAACATAGATATTGTGTATGATACACTCACCACATAAGCATTTGTGATCATCGTTTATCTTCCTGGAATTGGTCATGCTTTGTGTTGCTTGCCTTTAAAAGACACTGAGAAAATACACTGCTTGCTAGTATGGTATTAACCAGCAGCCCTCCCATATCTGTCTCACGCATCTCCTTTCTTCCTTTCCTGTGTTCATTCTCACTTCCCCAGTCATGGTTCACATGTTGACTGACCAGTTGGCTCCATCAGAATGGCATTCACCTTATGGCTTAAATATGGGGGACATAGTGAGTGAAGGACATAGCTTGAAGTTGAGTGCTCAGGAAAAGTGAAAGTGGTGTCAGCTGTGTGTAGCTTTAAGGAGTAAAAGACACCAGAAATCATAGCTAAGGGAGCTCAGAAAAACTAAGGGAGCTTGAAAAGGTAAGGGACAAAGAAAAAAGCAAAGGTTGAAAACTAAATGAAATAATGAGAGAAAAATGAAAATAAAGAAAAATTGGAAATACTCTTGGCCATACTCTTTGTACAAATGCTTACTGTGCTTCACTAAAGTAGGGCAACAGCAGTTACATAAGTTTTCAGATTTTGTAGAAAAGGTTTGTCCTTGTTTTCTGATGAAAGTATAATAAATTTGGCAACCTTGAAAGTTGGAAAAAAACTTCAAAATTATGACAATGGTAAAGTGCCTGCATAATATTTTTAGTCTTTGGACCTTGATTAAGACTGGAGAGATGGCTCAGTGCTTAAGAGCACTGACTGCTCTGCTAGAAGTCCTGAATTCAATTCACAGCAACCACATAATGGTTCACAACCATCTGTAATGGGATCTGATACACTCTTCTGGTGTGTCTGAAGACAGCTTCAATGTACTCATATACATTAAATAAATAAATAAATAAATAAATAAATAAATCTTTTTTTAAAAATGGGAAAATGTTTCATATTCCTCCCATGTGCTATTGTTATTTCAAAGTTCAACATTTTAACATTGATTAATGAAGTTCTGATAAGCTAATGGAAAACTGGCAATTTACAGTTCAGTCACAAGCTCAAGATTTTAAATTCCCTTTGGTTGTCTTCTGAATATAAACTTAAAGATGCTAAAAAAAATCTCTGTTCAACTTGTATATCTATAGTTGCAAACCTATAGCTCTTATTAAGTCTCAAAGGCATTAGTCTACTCCTTTTGTCTAACAGACTCTGTTAACTACACTTCTAAAATATGGATTTCAATACAATGGTGAATATTAATGTTCATTCTCTTGTAAAATTAAGTTCACATAAGCTGTAGGGAATCAAGAATCCTGAGACTTGGGTCTGCCTGTTACAGGTCAAATAGACTCCAGATAAATACATCTGCCTGTTTTGATCCAATCCAGCAGGTGGCCCCAAATATAAATTATATAAACATATATCATACAAGTTAGAAGTTATATACATTTAAACATGTATGTAATAGCTACATACATGTTTGCACATGCATGAGTATATATAAATTTTTCACATTAAATATAAAAATACATTAGATATAAATTATACAAGTTAAATATGATTTAAAAACATTTAATATATACATTATATATAATATATTATATACATTAACACATGATATACAGCAAGTATAAAGCCTTAAATATTAACTATATACTTTAAAAAGAAATTTATAATCATTAAACAAAAATCATATATGTTAAAATATAAATTATTAATTAATCTATAAAATATAAGTTATAATCTACATAAATCTATACATAATTTTGCATGTTCTCAAATACATGCAAATTGTGTAATGAACCCACGGAGCTCTAAAAAATCAGTTACAAGTATTTAAAATGTGGGGGAGAATTCACCATGAGACTCTCTGCTGCTAAGTGTCTATGGCACCTATAACTCAGCCTACTAATGCTGTGGTGACATGGAAAGATTCACTTACTGGCATATAGCATGGTCCTGATATGGGATTAATATGGGGAAGAGGGAATTTTTTTTTACAGGATGCTGAAGGAGCTCAGTGGCTGTCAAAACAATTGGTGAGACATGCTGATGTTGGGACAAAGAATGATATTGATCATGACCTTGTTGAGTGTCCTGACGATGGCAACAGGGAAGTTGTACTGTGCATATGTTCTCAATCCATCTTTGCTATATCCTGTATGGTCAAGGCCAGAAGTTCATGTGACCTCTAATAATACTCAGCTGTTAAGATTCCCTTGGTCTGAGAGTAAAAAGTATTCCAGGTTGATGAAATTACATTGCTGTGACTCAGGGCCTACCTCTTTGTTTTACCAGAAATAGTACCAATGATGGATATTTCTTTGCACCATAAGACTTGGAAGAAGAATATCTCTGAGCATTAAGGTAGGAATGCCTATATCCCAGCCTGGACAAGCTGCCTTATCTCAGGCCTTTAGAACTCATGGAATCCAAAACTGAGAGACTATGGAACCTGCCTTCAAAAATTCCATCAAATGGAGAAGCTATTATAATGACCCTCTTCTTTCCTTTAATGTGACTGGTTATTCTGACTCAATCATGGACTAGTCTGGAAATCAATCCAATATTGGACAAAAGGAAATGACAGTGAGCATTTGGAGGGCTAGTTATGGACATTTTCAGAATGTCCATATTTCATATTTAGAAGTTGGCAGCTGCCTAATATGATGTTGTGTTTGCTGTGGATAAAAATGGAATAGGTTCTGGGGTTAAGGTAAATGTGACATTCTGCATTACCCTACCAAATCTTTTATTAATTGGGAATGTCAGCTTCATTATTGGCTCTAATAATGAGTTAGATGTTTCTTGTTTTAATTATCTTTTGTCCAATTGTGTTTCTGCACTGGATGATGGTCAATCTGTAATGGTAGTACATCAACTACCTTTCATTATTATTATTACTGTAAATTTATCTGAACCCTGGTATTCTGAAAAAGGTGTACAAATATTGGAAGAATTAGATCATGTTCTGGCAAGGAACAAATGTATGGATGGACTGATCATTGTTGGTTTTATTGCTCTCATGACTCATATCCAATGCTACTACTTCTGTGCTAGATTTAACACAAGAGGTACAAACAGCTAGTTTTATTAATCATCTTGCAGAAAATATAACCAATATCCTGAGCACACAAGAGGATTTGGATGGACAACTAAAACAAAGAATTGAGGCATTATATAATAGGGCTGATCATGGAAAATGAGGTAAAAGTAAGGGAAGTCAAACCATTTAGAATCCCATGCTTGATATCTATGTATTTGTATAACTCCAAAAATGTATAATGAGAATCAGCATAATTGGACCAGAGTAAAATGGCCCCATCAAGATAATTTGCATAATTGTAATACTTTTTTAGATTTAGACAGGTAAGGTTCATAACTCTTGAAAGAATTCCTAAGAAAGGAACAATCTTTCTGTGTCATGAACAGGTTTTGCTTGTATAGATTAAAAAGGGGGGCATGGCGGGGAACACATCCACTCTGGATGACTTCTTGCTTGTGATTAATCATGAATGAGTCTGCTGACATCTGTCTTTCTTTCTAATTAAGACATGCATAAGGAGCTTGTAAGTTTAAGAAATGCAAAACCTTTGCCTGTTTAATGCTTTTAACATTGCAAATAATATTCTGAAAAAATTACAGGCCATTTTTCCTTCATGGTCCTCATTTACACCTCTTTATTTGGCATAGCAGGACTTGGGTATTTTATCCTTTTTATAGCATGTCTATTTCCTGTTCTTTTGGGAGGAATCATCCTAACTTTTACAGAAGTCAAATCAAAGTTACATAACTTCAAGCTCCAACATCTCCTCCAACAGAAGTTGGTAGTCAGTGATGGGTAAGATTATCTTGAAAACCTTCTCAACTTGAGACAGGCCACAAATACAAAATTATTCACAGGCCAATGATGGGTAAGATCTATGTTTTTGGATGGCAACCTAAGACAGGCATAACTTTCTGCTACATGACTAATAAAGTACATGACTCTTATAGATTAATAAAAAAGTACTGGTAAGATTCTTTCAGAGGTAGAACAACCTAAGACGGCATAAATACAAGAATTCATAGACCAATTACCAGTAAGGTTCATACTTCTTGAGGGAGATTCCTAAGAGAAGCAGTCTTTCTGTGCCAATAGCTGAGACAACTCTGACTTGTATAGATAAAAAAAGGAGTATGTATGGCACATTCAGAATTTACTCTGGCTGACTTCTTGCTTATGATTAATCATGAATGAGCCTGCCAACATCTGCCTTTGTTTTTAATTAAGACATGCATTATATCCTGCCAAGTTCCTCTGCTTATGCATACATCCTTGAGATATTGTCCGAACATGAAGGGAACAGCCTTAGTCAAACAGATGCTGTATACCACAACTGGCCATGTAAGCATTTGTGGTCATTGTTTATCTTTTTGGAATTGGTCATGCTTCGAGTTGCTTGACTTTAAAAGACACTGAGAAAATACACTTGTTTGCTGGTGTAATATTAACCCGTAGCTCTTCCATCTGTCTCTTGGCATTTTCTTTCTGCCTTCCCTATAATCATCCTCACACCTCCAGTGTAGTTCCCTCATTGACAGACTGGCTGACTCTGGCAATTTCTAGGCCACGTACTATGTCATTCTTATTTGTTGAAGGTTCAAACAATGATTTCATTTAAAAGACCAATGTTGACTGTCCAGAATGTTTTAAAGGTGGGAGGTAGCAGCCTGATAGCTGTCATAGCAAATCCCTACCAAGCCTGTGTTTTAACTGTCTTCCTATCCCAAGTATGAGAAACTACAGCATGAGATGGAATTGACCACAACCTAGAAATAGAATGTCCTACAGAATAAGTTGCTCTCCCTCTCCTGTAATACCAGAACTCACGTGAAGAGATGGATCTCTGTAAGTTCATCAGTCTGAGCTACACAGTCAATGTCTAGATGGTCAGGGCTGCACAGAGGAATGGTGTCTTATTTGTGGTAATATGGCTAACTCCATGGATACACACTTTATGGTGCAATTACTACCATACTATACCTATGTTGCCATGTATTTTGCTACCCGTGAAATACAACACTGTATAATACACATCCATTATTAAGCCTGTGGACCAAATATTGAGAAATACACTTGCATTGCTTTACAGCCTCTAAGGAAATAAAAGCATTTATAAACAAGTAGAAAAGAAAACAGAAAACACAGAGCCATATGCTTTCATTTTTCTCATAATACAGCATCAATGATAAGCACATAACAAATATAATGACCTTCCAAGTCATTAGGATGTTGGGAAATAGCTTTTCATAGATGCTATTAGCCTTGACCATGTATTTGCTGTGCTTTTGTTGTTGCTGTTTGGACTATATTTTATTATATTATGTGAATTAGTGGTTTGCCTCCTGTATGTCTGTGGTCCCCTTGAGTGGAGTTCCTCAGAGGAAAGATGAAGGAATCAAAACCCCCATAATGGTAGATTGCTAGGCACCATGTGGGTTCTCTGAGAGAGCAGCAAGTGCTCTAAACCTAGAAGCTATCACTCTATCTTCTACAGTTGACTTTTGTCCTTCCAGTCCATGAGTTGTATTAGGTGAACTGGATCACCTCCAATTATATGGAGAAATGTATTACTAGAGCATGAGGTAGGCAGTTGCCAGGTATCTACACAGGGATCTGTTGTTCCACTGCTTCTTTGTGGGTTCAGGATCATGCTCTAGAATTAGTTATTATCAACTTTGCAGTAGTTCTTTCACCTCTAATTTAGGGTGACAATGTGGATTATGCACATCTGATAAAATACAGAATTGAGATTAGCTTCATGAAGGCTGGGGTGGGATAAAGAATCCTTCTTGATAACAAGAAAAGTATCTTAATCTAAGCAATGTTGAGAGGAAGCTCAAGAGCAGTCACAGTCAGTAGAACTTGCATCTATGATGGGGAACATGCCTGTGTAAGTTTAGAACACAGGAGAGACAGTTCAAGCTGCCCTTTTGGCATGGAAGATCTTAGAGTATATTGAGGACGTGTTTCTTTCAAGTAACTGCTTCATGATTTATGGGATAGACCTGAGTTACTGAAACTAGAGGTGAGTCAGAGTTAAAGTGTCCCCAGACAGGTTTTGGCAAACCAGAGCTTTTACAAATCTCATCAGTCAGATAATCAGGGTAGAGGCTTTGGTAACTCTCTGCAATAGGTTATGTGGTCTTTATGAGCTGACCCTGACAAGGGTCATTTGCAAGCATACCAGAAACTAAGTGCGACTAGATTTAGACCACACGATCAAGTTACTACTGTCTTGGGTGGGTCTCCTTGTAAATCTTAGTACCTGGAAGGAACCTAAGTCTGGAAATTTTTGACTCACTGGTGGGCCCTCATCTAGTATGTAGTTTGCCAAATGGAAAGATTAGCCTGGCTTCATCAATGGCACATGTGACATGAGACAACACTTTTAGGTCAGCCCTTATCAGAATAAATGGTGTTTTCTTTTCTTTCCCATATAGGTAAACATTTCCATTTTTTAAAGCATTCTGTCAGCCATTCCCAAGAACCAGTCTTGAGATGGTCAAATTTCCAGCTGAGTATTCTTATCTAACCTGCCTTGTGTTTGTTGTAGAAGCTGAATGGGGTACCAGACCTGGAATGTAATGCAATGGAGGAGTATTTGCCTAGCAAGCACAATGCCTAGTTTCAATACTAGCCCTAGGGGATATAAGGGGGGAAGGGAGAAGTGAAGAAACCAAATACATCCCAACATGTACCAAGAGTCACCATAGAGACTCTTAAATCATTCTAACATCCAGCCTCTCCACAGTTCCCTCCATGGATTCCATTGGTTGTGTATTTTCATTAATGTGAACATTATTCTTGGGGTGCAAAGAATGTACACAATAATAAAGTGCACACACACACACACACACACACACACACACACACACACACACACCAAAGAGCACTCATACAGATGAAGAGCTTAAAAATACCTTGATGGAGATGATCAGCTGATAAGATCGATAAGCAAACAATCATCCTTACTGCGAAGCCTAGACACCTGATTTCTGGATCCTGGCCCACAGCTGCCTGCTCCCAAACCCAGTGGGTAGAGAGCTCACCGCCCAGACAAGTGGGCAATCCTGAGACTGCAGGGCAAGAGAGACCTCCAGTACTGGCCACATCCCTAGCCCAAGAGGAAACTGTATAGGGTCTCTGGGAACAGGAAGACAGGGGCACTCAACACTATGGTCAAGACACCGTCCAGATCTGAAGGGACCAGGTCAAAAAGCACCCGCACACAAATCCCATGGGAAGGAGAGCTAGACATTCAGAGGGGCATACATGCCTGGGAAGCCAGAGGAGACTACTCTCTGCCCACATTTCTGAATCTGCAGGAAAACTCCTAGCACCATCTGGGACCCCTGTGCACAGGGTCCCTAGCAAAGGCAGGGCAGGCCCTTCTGGTTGCAGCTCTCACAGACAACTGAAAGCCAGATCTGAGAAGCAACTGCAGGCTCAAAACAAGAGGTAAGACCAACTTTTCGGCTTCAAGTAACCTGCCTGGTGGACTCAGGACATACGCCCACAGGAACAACTGAAGACCAGTAGACAGGAAAGGCTACAGGCCCGAAAGCAGAACACTCTGTTCCCATAACTGGCTGAAAGAGAACAGGAAAACAGGTCTACAAAACTCCTGACACACAGACCCATAGCACTGTTTAACCACTGTCAGAAATAGCAAAATAAGGTACACAAGAGAAAATGTGATGGCAAGAGGGAAGCGCAGGAACCCAAGCAATAGAAACCAAGACAACATGGCATCATCAGAGCCCAATTCTCCCACCAAAGCAAACACTGAATATCCAAACACACCAGAAAAGGAAGATCTAGATTTAAAATCACATTTGATCATGATGATGGAGGACTTCAAGAAATATATAATGAACTCCCTTAGAGAAATGCAAGAAAACACAAATAAACAGGAAGAAGCCTATAGAGAGGAAATGCAAAAGTCCCTGAAAGAATTACACGAAAACACAATCAAATAGGTGAAGAAATTAAAAATCGAAATAGAAGCAATAAAGAAAGCACAAAGGGAGGCAACCATGGATATAGAAAACCAGGGGAAGAGACAAAGAACCATAGATACAAGCATCACCAACAGAATACAAGAGATAGAAGAGAGAATCTCAGTAACAGAAGATTCCATAGGAATCAATGACACAACTGTCAAATATAATGTAAAACAGAAAAAGCTACTGGCCCAAAACATACAGGAAATCCAGGACACAATGAGAAGATCAAACCTAAGGATAATAGGTATAGAAGAGAGTGAATTCCCCACTCAAGGGACCAGTAAATATCTTCAATAAATTTGTAGAAGAAAACTTCCCTAATCTAAAGAAAGAGATGCCGATAAACATACAAGAAGCCTACAGAACTCCAAATAGATTGGACCAGAAAAGAAATTCCTCCCATCACATAATAGTCAAAACACCAAATCACAAAACAAAGAAAGAACATTAAAAGGAGTAAGGGAAAAAGGTCAAGTAACATATAAAGGCAGACCTATCAGAAGTAAACCAGGTATCTCACCAGAGACTATGAAAGCCAGAAGATCCTGGACAAATGTCATACAGACCCTAAGAGAACACAAAAGCCAGCCCAGGTTACTGTTTCCAGCAAAACTTTCAATTAAAATAGATGGAGAAACCAAGATATTCCATGACAAAACCAAATATGCACAATATCTTTCTACAAATCCAGCACTACAAAGGATAATAAATGGTAAAGCCCAACACAAGGAGGCAAGCTAAACCCTAGAAAAAGCAAGAAGTTAATCGTTTTGCAACAAAACAAAGGGAAGACAGCACAAAAATAATCTCACATCCAAACGTGAATATAACAGGAAGCAATAATCACTATTCCTTAATATCTCTCAACATCAATGGCCTCAACTCCCCAATAAAAAGACACAGATTAACAAACTGGATACGCAATGAGGACCCTATGTTTTGCTGCCTACAGGAAACACACATCAGAGACAAAGACAGACACTACTTCAGAGCAAAAGGCTGGAAAACCATATTCCAAGCAAATGGTCTGAAGAAGCAAGGTGGAGTAGCCATTCTAATATCGAATAAAATTGTTTTTCAACCGAAAATCATCAAAAAAGATAAGGAAAGACACTTCATATTCATCAAAGGGAAGATCCACCAAGATGAACTCTCAATCCTAAATATGTATGCTCCAAATGCAAGGGCACCTACATACATAAAAGAAACCTTACTAAAGCTCAAAGCACACATTACACCACACACAATAATAGTAGGAGATTTCAACACCCGACTCTCATCAATGGACAGATCATGGAAACAGAAATTAAACAGAGACACAGACAGACTAAGAGAAATCATGAACCAAATGGACTTAACAGATATTTATAGAACATTCTAACCTAAAGCAAAAGGATATACCTTCTTCTCACCACCTCATGTTACTTTCTCCAAAATTGACTATATAATTGGTCATAAAACAGGCCTCAACAGATACAGAAAGATAGATAATCCCATGTGTCCTATCAGACCACCAGGGGGTAAAGCTGGTCTTCAATAACAATAAGGAAAAAATGCCCACATATGCATGGAAGTTAATAACACTCTACTCATTGATAACCTGGTCAAGGAATAAATGAAGAAAGAAATTTAAAATTTCCTAGAATTTAATGAAAATGAAGATACGACAGAACCAAACTTATGGGACATAACGAAAGCTGTGCTAAGAGGAAAACTCATAGCGCTGAGTGCCTGCAGAAAGAAACAGGAAAGAGCATATGTCAGCAGCTTGACAGCACACCTAAAAGCTCTAGAACAAAAAGAAGCAAACACACCCAGGAGGAGTAGAAGGCAGGAAATAATCAAACTCAGAGCTGAAATAAACCAAGCAGAAACAAAAAGGACTATACAAATAATCAACTGAACAAAAAGCTGGTTCTTTGAGAAAATCAACAAGATAAATAAATCCTTAGCCAGACTAACCAGAGGACACAGATGGAAAGATCTCCCATGCTCATGGATTGGCAGGATTAATAAAGTAAAATGACCATTTTACCAAAAGCAATCTACAGATTCAATGCATTCCCCCATCAAAATTCCAATCCCATTTTTCATAGAGTTAGACAGAACAATTTGCAAATTCATCTGGAATAGCAAAACACCCAGGATAGCTAAAACTATCCTCAACAATAAAAGGACTTCCGGGGGAATCACTATCCCTGAACTCAAGCAGTATTACAGAGCAATAGTGATAAAAACTGTATGGTATTGGTACAGAGACAAACAGATAGGCCAGTGGAATAGAACTGAAGACCCCGAAATGAATCCACACACCTATGGTCACTTGATTTTTGACAAAGGAGCTAAAACCATCCAATGGAAAAAATCATTTTCAGCAAATGGTGCTGGTTCAACTGGAGGTCAGCATGTAGAAAAATGCAAATTGATCCATTCTTATGACCCTGTACAAAGCTTAAGTCCAAGTGGATCAAGGACCTCCACATCAAACCAGATACACTCAAACTAATAGAAGAAAAACTGGGGAAGAATCTCGAACACATGGGCACTGGAGAAAATTTCCTGAACAAAACACCAATGGCTTATGCTCTAAGATTAAGAATCGACAAATGGGATCTCATAAAACTGCAAAGCTTCTATAAGGCAAAGGACACTGCTGTTAGGACAAAACGGCAACCAACAGATTGGGAAAAGACCTTTACCAATCCTACCACTGATAGAGGGCTTATATCCAAAATATACAAAGAACTCAAAAAGTTAGACTGAAGGGAGACAAATAACCCTAATAAAAAATTGAGTTCAGAGCTAAACCAAGTATTAACAGCTGAGGAACGCCAAATGGCTGAGAAACACCTAAAGAAATGTTCAACATCTTTAGTCATAAGGGAAATGCAAATCAAAACAACTCTGAGATTCCACCTCACACCAGTGAGAATGGCTAAGATCAAAACCTCAGGTGACAGCAGATGCTGGCGAGGATGTGGAGAAAGAGGAACACTCCTCCATTGTTGGTGGGATTGCAGACTGGTACAACCATTCTGGAAATCAGTCTGGAGGTTCCTCAGAAAATTGGACATTGAACTACCTGAGGACCCAGCTATACCTCTCTTGGGCATATACCCAAAAGATGCCCCAACATACAACAAAGATACATGCTCCACTGTGTTCATAGCAGCCTTATTTATAATAGCCCGAAGCTGGAAAGAACCCAGATGCCCTTCAGCAGAGGAATGGATACAGAAATGTGGTACACCAACAGAAAGGAATACTACTCAGCTATCAAAAACAATGACTTCATGAAATTCATAGGCAAATGGATGGAATTGGAAAATATCATCCTGAGTGAGGTAACCCAATCACAGAAAAGCACACATGGTATGCCCTCATTGATAAGTGGATATTAGCCCAAATGCTCGAATTCTCCTAGATGCACAGAACACATGAAACTCAAGAAGGATGACCAAAGTGCGAATGCTTCACTCCCTTAAAAGGGGAATAAGAATACCCTTGGGAGGGAATAGGGAGGCAAAATTTAGAACAGAGGCTGACGGACCACCCATTCAGAGCCTGCCCCACATGTGGCCCATACATATACAGCCACCAAACTAGATAAGATGGATGAAGCAAAGAAGTGCAGGCCGACAGGAACCAGATGTAGATCTCTCCTGAGAGACACAGCCAGAATATGGCAAATACATAGGCGAATGCCAGCAGCAAACCACTGAACTGAGAACGGGACCCCCATTGAAGGATTCAGAGAAAGGACTGAAAGGGCTTGAAGGGGCTTGAGAACCCATATGAACAACAATGCCAACCAACCAGAGCTTCCAGGGACTAAGCCACTACTCCAAGACTATACATGGACTGACCCTGGGCTCCAACTGCATAGGTAGCAATGAATAGCCTAGTAAGGGCCCCAGTGGAAGGGGAAGCCCTTTGTCCTGCCAAGACTGAACCCCCAGTGAACGTGATTGTTAGGGGAGGGTGGTAATGTGGGGAAGATGGGGAGGGGAACACCCAAGGGGAAGGCATTAGGGGAATGTTGGCCTGGAAACCAGGAAAGGGAATAACAATTGTAATGTAAATAAGAAATACCCAATTTATAAAGATGGAGAGAAAAAAAAAAAAGAAACCTGATTTCCTTCCTTGAGAAACACATGGTAGAGAGAAAAAACCTCCCACAGATGTCCTCTGGTGTGTGTGTGTGTGTGTGTGTGTGTGTGTGTGTGTGTGTGTGTGTGTGTATGTGTGTGTATGTGTGTGTGTGTGTGTATCCATGAACCCATTATAATTTCTTACATAATGGTTCAGAAGACCATGGTGAAAACTACTGTGAAGGATGCCTGTATATGTCTGTTACTAATGTCACACAGTACCTTTCAAGTAACACATCTAGGGGAATTCGAGTATTTGGGCTAATATACACTTATCAATGAGGGCATTTCAAGTCTGCTTCAATACACCCTAAAACCTGGCAATATGGCTATTCTCAGTGAGGCTGTGGTGAACATCACCACCATGGAGAACAGCAAGAACTTCCTATATTGTATGATGCAGTTCCTAATCAAACAGACCCAGCATACAAGATGGAGTAGCAATTCTAATATCTAATTAAATAGAATTTTATTGAATCAAAATGCATCAAAAGAGACAGAGAAGTATACTTCACATACATTAAGTGAAAAACCTACCAAGATAATATATCAATTGTGTATATTTATGCCCCAAACACAATGGCACCCACATTTGTAAAAGAAACACTACTAAAGCTTAAATTGTACAATGAACTATACACATTTATAGAGACTGCAATACCTCACTCTCACCATTTGACAGGTCATCCAGACAAGAACTAAATAAATAATAAAGCTAACCAACTTTATGAATCAAATGGACCTAACAAACGTTTACAAAGTACTTCACCCAAACACAAAATAATATACCTTCTTCTCAGCACCTGATGAATCCTTCTCCAAAATTAGCTATATACAGTCACAAAACTAGCCCCAACAGATACAGGAAAATTGAAATAACACCTGTATCTTATCAGAGTACCATATATTTAAGCTGAAAATCAACAACAGAAACGCCAAAAAGCCTACAAACTCTTGGAAACTGAACAATTCTCCACTTAATGTTCTCTGGGTCAGGAAAGAAACTTTCTACAGTTCAAGGAAAATGAAGACACTGCATGCCCAAATTTTGAGAAACAATGAAAGTAGTGCCAATAAAAAAGTTCATCACTCTAAGTGTATCCATAAAGAAATTAGAAAGTTCACGTAACAGCAATTTAAAAGTATGCCTGAAAACTCTGTAGCTGTAGTAGATTAATCCACTCTGGTCACCTGACAGTGGCAGTGCAAGTTCCTCACTAGTGTCCCAATGCTCTGGATTCTTGAAGGAACGACACACAAATAAGCAGCCTTCTATTTTACTATGTCTTAAACAGTGCAATGGTTGGGCCATTCCCAAACTTCCACATTGCTAACACCTCCCATTCAATACTACTGAGGTATTGCTTACTAAAATCTTTATTTCATCTTTGTTCCCCTAGACCCTATTGGATTCCTGGGGACTTTCTTCCCTGGCTCTTACATGGCTGGTAGTATGTCTTTTGCCACTCTCTAGACTGCATTTCATTCCTTGCCCTGAAATGGTGATTTCCTTCCTCCCCCAGGAACCTAAAAGTCTTACCTCTGTTGCCTGGCCCAGGCATTAGATGCTGGAAACATTATTTACCAAACAAAGCCAACTGGGGACAGGGATCCTTAGTGTATTTTATTTTCTTTATTTACATTTCAATGTCTTACATGCAGACAGGCAGGTTACATGTAATTTTGGGAGCCAAATTAACACAAGTAGCATTTCACACTTTTTATCCATTCTCTCAAATACACAATGAATATAGTTATCACAGTTCTGTAAACTATAAGGTATGAATATTTTAATGGCAAGTCCATAAATTTTTTCAATTTAGATATATTATTCTAACATTTATCTTAACTTAGAGTCCATAAGCCTTTATTTGAATTATGTTTTGATCTTAACTTGTATTACCATCTATCATCTTTTCCAATCTAGATCATCTTCTTTAATGTTAAACAACTAATAAGTTTGATTATGAGTCTATAACTAGTCTTCAACCCCACCAAAGATCTAAAACTGAATTAAATATTACATGAATACATAGGAAGCACAAAAACACAGTTTCCAAAACTTAACCAATTTGTGAGGCAGCTAACTGTCTGGACAGTTCCCTATTTCTCAAAGTGTTGAACCATCTATCTTTAGGCTTCTGGCCCAGAATCATCTGACAAACCTATAGTGAAGCAGGAATTATGAAGGAGTACTAGTTTACCCTGTTTTACATAGCTTAGCAGTCAACTATCCTGCATCCAATTTATCCCTTTTTGGACAGCATTTGTCTGCAAAATAAATTAGGGTATTTTTACCCAGTGGCTAGCTTGCCATAATTGAAGCAACTCCATTTGGAGGTAATGATGTTCAATATCTTCTTTAAAGTATAAGTGGGATACTGTCAGAAGCAGACACGTCTTCCAGTCAAATTTTCTATTAATAATTAAATTATTGGAAATGTCATATTTTGTGGATTTTTGATGTTTTTGAAGACTATCTGTATAAAGTATCTCTGAATTGTTAAACCTTGACTAAATTAGCTATTTCTATTTGGATAATATTCAAAATATTCTATTAAAGTTAAAACAGAATCTAATATAACCATGAGTTTATTATCTGGCCCTTAACTTGTATTACCTAATCATTGTAAACAGTTTGTAATAGCAGCTACTAGAAGGACTGGGTATAAGCATTTTATTTTCATTGAGTTGTGTAGGCAGGCACAATGCCTATCTAAAAGCAAATATTAGTTTAAAATTTTGTATCAATACAAAAACTTATACCAATGAAAACCTTAAAACTATATCAATATATAAATTCTGTATCAATGTAAAAAACCATAGTTTCAATTTTGTATCAACTATAAAGATTTCAATCAATCTAAGATTATGGCGATACCATGTTTTGTTTAAGAATAAATTTAGTAAATAGCCCCATATATTTCCTCTCTGTTCAAAATTATGACCATTTCCAACCTATCCCTTAAAATAACAATCTATAATTTATAAAATAACCATAACGAGACACACAAACCCAAGGAATTAGGATGACGAATCTCCATAGATTCTTCCTGCTAAATAGGAGTGATGAATTTACTTTAAAGGTGTGGGAAGGGGTAGGAAAATTAGAAAAAAATGTTTAGACTTAAGAAAGCTAGCTTTTAGCATCTGTTATCCAGTTTCTGTATGCTCAGAAGAGTCAGGACTTAATTGATGTTCTGACTGGTTCTGTCTGAAAGACTGGATGAACTGAGTCCATCGGGAATTGGCAGGTCATTTTAGCATCCCTGCAGATGAATCTTGTCAGAGCTGCACATTCTGCAATATATGAATTTTACAAACAGAATTTTAGTACTATTAAGATATTTGTATAGATGGTACAAGGTGTACAGATCAGCAAGGATGAATTTATGTTCCTTGTTTGAACAAGAAAAAAACAATTTTTGTTTTATGAATTAATTCAAACAATAACCACTTGTAATCAATCATGGCATGCAGATTTATTGTATAATTTTAGCTGAAGTTTTAGCTAGAGACATTATTATGTCTAAATCAGTTACAGGGCTATCTCCATGTAGAGGGATCAACAAATCAAGTTACTGATCCTGTTTGATTTTTCTCAAAGTTTTCCTTTCTCTATTCAAGATGTTCAGGGGGTCTTCCTCTGTCATATCTGATCCATATCACCCTGGAAAGGGTCCAAAGCCTTTTCTTCTTTCTTCTTAACACAAATAAAGAGGCCCTTTCCCATAATAGCATGTCCTTACCCAGTAACCTTAAATCATCAAAGGTATAGATTCATTTAAATTAGCAGCCTCCTTTCTCTTCAGGCCTGCCATATTTTGACCTCTATCCAAAAGGATATTTTATATCATATCCACCAAACTTATAACCACATGCATTTTGATAATAGAAACAATTCAAAGCAATTGAAGCAATCTAAGCAATTACTATTAAACATTGAGACAGTGCTCTTTCACTATTCCTTTCCTTGTTCTTTCACTGTTAATTTTTAATAGTGAGAGATCAAGACATATATATATATATATATATATATATATCCCCTTTAATTAAATTCCCTTCTATATTTCTGTATGAGCCTATTTCCAGGCTTATCCTTTAAAACAATTAAATCAATTCTTAATAATTTATCTCTATCTTTTATAAGCATCCTCACTGTCTCACTCTTTCTGCCTTCCTAGCAGCCTGTCTCTTTGCACAGCAGGGGCTCCCAGTACATCAGAGCTTAATCACTCCAAGGCAGCTAGAAGTCTGTGAGAAGGGCCTGGGTAAATTCCTGCCATCCAGTTTTTCTGGGTTGGCTTGGGAAACTTAGCTGTGTCCCAACTCATGCCATCAACCCTAAAATTATGTGTACCAACTCAGCATGCCTTTTGTTCTAGTTCCAAACTTGCATGGCTTGAGCAAGAACCATGTGGCTCAGGCAAAATCCACATCTCTGCTTAAAAAACAAACAAATACATAAATACATAAATAAATAAAAATTCTCTCCACTTCCTAATTTCACATCACCATCACATGTTTTCCATTTGAGAATCTCTAATTAATTTTTAGTAGTGAATTTGAGCGTACAAGTTGAACACCATCTGTAGCTGTATTTGACTAATCTGCTCTGACTGTCAGGTGGTAGCAGCACAAGTTCCTCTTTAGCTACCCCAATGCTATGAATTCTTGAATGAAAAACCCAAACATACAGCCTTCTATTTTAATATGCCTTAAACAGCTCAGTGGCTGGGCCACTCCCAATTTTCCACATTACTAATATCTTACCTTTGATACTCCTGAGTTATTACTTACTAAAGTCTATATTCCATTTTTGTTACCCTAAGTCCAATGGGGTTGGGGAACAACCCTAGAGCAGCTCTTCCCATGCTCTTACAAGGCTGGTATTCCATCTTCTGCCACTCTCAAGCCTGCATCTTATTCATTTCCTGGTGATGGGGATTCCCTTTCTTTCCTGCATTCAATGCCCAAAAGATTACAAGTCCCACCTCTGTCTTCCTGCCCATCCATTGGCTAACAGCAACTTTATGTACCAATCAAAGCCAACTGGGAAAAGATACCCTAAGCATCTTACATGCAAGTGTGCAGTCCCCATGTAATTTTTTAAGCTGAATTAACACAAGTATCATTAAAACAAATCCACAACAAAACTCTGGGGCAGGAGGGAAAAACACACCAAGGAGGAGGAGAAGGCATGAAATAATCAAAATCAGAGGTGAAATCAATCAACTAGGAACAAGAAAACAATAATAAAAATCAAGGAAGCCAAGGGCTGGTCCTTTGAGAAAATCAACAAGATAGACAAACCCTAAGCCCAACTAACCAAAATGCAGAGAGACAGTACCCAAATAAACAAAATCATAAATGAAAAGACAAACATAATAGACAATGGGGAAGAAGTTCAAAGAATCATAAGGTCTTACTTCAGAAGCCTGTATCCCACAAAATTGGGAAATCTTAACAAACTGGATAGCTTTCAAAACAGATGCCACTTACGAAAGTTAAATCAAGATCAGGCAAACTATCTAATTTGTTACATAACCCCTAAAGAAATAGAAGCAGACATTAAAAGTCTCCCAAACAAACAAACAAACAAACAAAAGAACCTAAAAACAAAACAAAAAAATAAAAAACAAAAACAAAACAAGACCAAGGCCAGATGGTTTTAGTGCAGAATTCTACCAGACTTTCAAATAAAAATTAATACCAATACTCTTCAAACTATTCCACAAAATAGAAATAGAAGGAATACTCCCAAACTGATTCTATGAAGTCATAGTCATTCTGATATCTAAACTACACAAAGATTCAACAAGGAAAGATAATTTCAGATAAATCTCTCATGAACATGGTTGTAAAATTACTCGATAAAACACTCACAAACTGAATCTAGGAACACATCAAGAAACATCAATCACCATAATCAAGTAGGTTTCATCCCAGAGATACAGGAATGGTACAATATAGGAAAATCCATCTACCTAATCTACCATATTAAAAATGTAAAAGAAAAGAATCACATGATCATCTCTTTAGATGCTGAAAAAAAACCTATGATAAAATTCCAACATGCTTTCATCTTAAAATTCTTAGAGAGATCAAGAACACATGGCATATACCCAAACATAATAAAAGCAACATACAGCTAACAAATAGCCAACATCAAATTATATGGAAAGAAACTTAAAGCAATTCCGTTAAATTAGGGACAAGGCAAAGCTGCCCATTCTTTCCATATCTATTCAATGTAGACTTGTAGTTCTAACTATAGCAATAAGACAACAAAAGGGGATTGTAAATTGGTAAGGAAGAAATTAAAGTATTCCTATTAGTGGACAGTATGATTGTATACATAAGAAACCCAAAAAATTCTATCAGTGAACTCCTACAGCTGATGGCTGGATATAAAAATAACCACCTCACCACCGAAATCACTAGCCCTCATTTATATAAATGATAAACAGGGCAAGAAAAAACTTAGGGAAACAACATACTTTACAATAGCTACTAGTAATATAAAATAACTTGGAGTAACTCTTAGCAAATGTGAAAGACCTATATCATAAGCACTTTAAGTCATTGAAGAAAGAAATTAAGGAAGATAGCAGAAGATGGATGTGTATGATTGATATAGTGAAAATTGCCATCTTACCAAAAGCAATGTAGAGATTCAATGCATTTGCCATCAAAATTACAACACAATTCTTTACAGACTTTGAGAGAACAATTCCCAACTTCATATTGAAGAACAAAACCAGATAGCTAAAACAATCCTGAACAATAAAACAACTTCTACAGGTATCACCATCCCTGACCTCAAGTTGAATTACAGAGCAATAATGACTTTTTTAAAGGGAAAAAAAGAAACACCTGCATGGTATTGTTATAGGAAGAAGCAGATTGATCAAAGGAATTGAATGGAAGGCCCTGAAAGAAACCACACTCTGGTGTACACTTGATTTTTGACAAAGAATGCAAAACCATGTAATAGAAACAAAGAAAGCATCTGCAACAAATGGTACTAGGTATAACTGGATGTGTACATGTAGAAGAATGCAAATAGATGCATATATATTACCCTATCCAAAACCCAAGTCAAAGCCCTCATCATAAAACAGTTTGCAATAAATCTTGCAGATCAAAAATTGACAGAGTTGAACTCATTGGTATAGCAGAACTTCTTGAACAGAACACCAAAGTCTCAGGCTCTAAGATGAACAATTGATCAGTGATACTAAATAAAACTGAATTGCTTCTGGAAGGCAAAGGACACTGTCAATAAGACAGAATGAGAGCCTACAGATTGAGAAAAGATATTCACTAACCTTACATTCGACAAAGGAATAATATTCAAAATATATAAAGAACTCAAGAAATTATATACCAGTGGTCCAAATAACCCAATTAAAAATGGGGTACAGAGCAGCTAAATAGTAAATTTTAAGCCAGAGGATCTCAAATGGTTTAGAAGCACTAAAAGAAATGTTCAACTTCCTTAGTTATCAGGAAATGCAAGTCAAAACTACTCTAAAATTTCGTACACACATCAGAATGGCTAAGATCAAAAACTCAAATGATACCACGTGTTACCGCAGATGTTTTTGTGGAAGAGCAAATTTGTACAACCAGGTTGGAAATCAATTAATTGGTTTCTCTGGAAACTGGGAATAGCTCTAACTCAATACCTATCCATACTACTCTGCACATATACCCAAAAGATGTCCCGCTATACCACAGAAAAACAGCCTCAACCATGTTCATAGTACCTATTTTTGTAAACAGCTTAGATGTCTCTCAACTGAAAAATGTTCATCTAGACAATAGAATATTATTCAGCTATTAAAAACAAAGGTATCACAAATTTTACAGGCAAATGGATAAAACTTAGGAAGATCATTCTGAGTCAGGTAACCTAAACCCAAAAGGATGTATTCACTTAATAAGACATAAAGTTCAGGATACCCTTTATACTTTTCACAGACCCAAATAGCTAAAGGAGAAAGAAGAACCAAGTGAGGATATTTGGATCTCACTTAGAAGAGGTAATAACATAGTCATAGGAGGCAGATGGAGGGAGGGAGAAGGGAGGAGGAGGAAATAGAGGGAGGTTCAAATCAGGTGTGGAGACCAACAGGATGGCCAGAGGGTCATGAGAATGAATGAAAATCTGCAGCTGGCAGGCATGAGGGAGGATGGAGTTGGGGCTTCCTGAGGACACGCCAGAGAGCTTGGATGAAGGAGGCTTCCAGGAATCAATGGGGATCACCTTTGCAGAGTTGCACAGTATTGACGGTATGGAACTTGAAGGGGATACCTCCTGTTGCTATGCAGAAACCCCAGTGGATTAATAGTGACCCCCAACCCACCCACAAAACTTTAGACCCAAATGTATCCTGCCCAAAGAAATGCAGGATAAGGGAGGAAGCAAAGATTGAGAGAATGGCCAAGAAATACTCAGCACAACTAAAGACCCATCCCATGGACAAACACCAATCCCTAACACTATTAATTATACTCTATTATGTTTGCAGACAGGAACCTAGCATAACTGATGTCTGAGGGAATCCATCCATTAGCTAACTGAAATAGATGCCACTGCACCTGGACCTACAACCAAATATTTGATGGAGCTTGGGGATTCTTATGGAAGAGGTGGATTGAGGGCCATGAAGGGGACAGAAATCCCACAGAAAGACCAACAGAGTCAAAGAGTCAACTAACCTGGAACCTTGGAACTTCTCAGAGACTGAACTACCAAGCAAAGAATGTATATATATATATATATATATATTCATAACTGGGTTACTTTGTCTGTCCTCTGTGGAAGATGTTCTACCTAGCCCTGCAGATGCTTGATGTGCCAAGGTTGGGGTAATACACAGAGGGGGCCTACACCCCTCAGAGGAGAATGGAAGAAGGGATAGGGCAAGGGACTGTGTGAGAGGGAACCAGGAAGCGGGGGCAGTAAGGGGGAAATGTGTAAGTGTTTAGAGGGAGGAAAGAAAACGGAGAAGTATTGTAATTATAATTCTGAAATGAGAAAATAAAACAAATAAATATAAAATGATGGGGCAAAAATATATAATTTGTTTTACAAAGTACATATTCTAAGAGAATAATGGAAGGGGTCTAAAACCATCTATCTGATGTTCAGTCAAGTTGAAAATAATATTAAGGTTGTCTCAGCCTCTATACAGAAGTATACTAGGCAAATAAATTTAAATCCCATATAAACATGATCAGATATTTTAGTTTTTTAAACAAAATATAATTTTCACCACTGAAAAGATTATAAGAAAAAAGTCTGTGAGCTGAATGCAGGGCACATGATATTAGCTGTTAAGATATCCTCTGCATGATTTTCTGCAGGCTTCCTGGTTTTGCTTAGAGCTGTTACAGTGATGCATGCATGTTTATTTGCTTCCTGCAGGTTATATCCTACTCTTTTAGCAGACTTATGGTAACTACTGCTTTGCCTGATTTGTTACAGCTAGTGTTAAAACCACCATCCTTTTGTAGAGGATTTAGACATGTTTTCTACATCAGAACCAATCTGAAACTGGTCGATTCTGGGTCTATTTCCATATTTGGGAATGGTCTCATATTTGGGTCTGAATAGTCTTAGAAGTTGCCTGCTTTGAAGATTTGGCTGTTAGTCCTTGGTGCCATTGGGAAGAAGGGAAAATACGCATCAATTTGCTTGGGAGAAGATATCTAAGAGCTTGTATTTGAAGGAAATGCTTTGTCCTTGCTCTCTTTTGTCCTTTCTCTACTACCTGCCTGCTATGACCTCTGCAGTCTGCTGTATCATGCATTCCTTACTTTATTATTCTGTCTCACTTATGTGGCCACAGTCAAGTTTTCCTTCTTTCATGTTGTTTTCTCAGGTGTTTTATCATAGCAATGTAAAGCTAAAACAGAAAGATAATTTGCTTTTAACTCTGTTGTGAAGCTTGTTTTCAGCAGGCAAGCTGAGCTCCATTTTACCTCCCCCAAAATATGCCATTCTAATCAACAGGCTGCCCAAGTAAAAGTATGGGCAGCTAAGCAGGCTTAGGGAGTAATCCTTCCCCATCCAGCCATTCCCTACTTCAAAGAGGGGTGCTTAACCCTTCAGTTGTCAACCTAATATCACCAACCCCCATTAAACCCACCAAAGCATCTTAATTTTACTTTGAAAATTTTATCAATTTTGTTTCTGATTTCCTTCATGTCTATGATAGCTATTCTTTCTGTCAACTTGACTACATCTGGAATTCAACAAAAGCCAAATGTGCGGGCAGGGTGGTAAGGGATTCTTTTTCTTAATTAAATCATTTGAAGTGGGGGATCCACTTCTAATGTGGAATTTTTGAGTGGAAATGTACACATTTAATCTAGATCTTTTGAGGGAAGAACTACTGGACTACAACCTTCTGTTGGCAGCCTATATAAATGACTGCTTTGATCTTGCTAGCAAATCCATTCCATCATTGACATTAGAGCCTACTTCCTAAGAATCTCCATTGTTTACTGAAAACCACCTGAGATATCCAGTCCTGGAGGGACTGAAAAACTACTGACTCTTGAAAATAATATTGACAGATAATCATTGCTGAACTAGCTTGACTACACAGTGTGTAAGCCATTCTAATAAATCATATATGTGCTTATCTACACTTAAATATGCATATATTTGTGCATATATGTATATGTGTATTATCTATATATGTATAAATATGCATATGTTGGTATATGCAAAGATCTATTTCTTCAAGGAACCCTAAGTAATACAGATTTTGGTGCCAGAAGTGATTCTAGAGCAAAAGAAGAATAAGGATGAATATTTAAATACCTGGAATAGGCTTTCCAGGTTGCCAACACCTACACTTACTTAAGCCTTTCCAGCTACTGAAGCTTCTCCTGGAAGCTCAGACTACTTAAAGTCCATGCTGTAAACTATTTTACAAACTGAAGGAGACCAATGCATTTGATTATCTTGATTTACCAACTTGTGAGAGGCAACAGAGCTGGTGATTCTGTATATGAATCTTTTGACCATTTGTAAAAAATTAAGAAAATTAACTATGAGGGCAGGTTTCTCCTAGAAATCTCTGGAGTAATCTTACAAAGAAAAATAAGGAGCTCTGTACTAAAATTAACATTTTCTAGCATCTCAGAATATGGTGAAGGACAACAATGACCAGCTCCAGATGCATATAAACACTGTAAAGGTTTCTAAGTGTACTCTGGAAGAGACGCCTTACTCCAGCAACCACAGAGCTCAAGTTATGGAGAATCAAACCATTACCTTTATCATAAAATTCGTTCAATTACACTGAAATTCCATCCTCAGAAGATGTCAGCAGTTAAAGGGCATTAAGTGGTTAAAAAGGGGACACTGTAATTTGAAATGAGTCTGTGTAAGAAGACCAGATTGAAGCTGAGACCTTTGATCCTCAGATTCTCTGAGATTTATTGACAACTCAGAAAGTCTCTTTACCTTAGGCAGGTGTAGTCGCAGCACCTGAAATATTGCCTCTTCCACTATTGACTTAGGAAACTAATCCTTTATTGTTTGCCAATCCAGCAATGTCTTTATGTTAAGGATGTGTTGGGAAAGAAAATCCTGATGTTCCTCAGGGCTGACCAATAGTTGCCTCCAGACCTATAGTCAGTCTTAAGGCTAAGTAGGCTCCTAGAGAGCAGAGAGAAAACATAGTTCTTAAGGAGGGATGCTAATGAGTTTGCTAATTTATTCAAACAGATGTCTGGGAAATATTCATAGACATGGATTTGAAGGACTGTGATAATAGTGAAAGAAAAATGAAACTGGTTCAGGCTGAGTTTTTGATATGGGTCCATTGAGTGACCATTCCAAGTTTAATATGAAAGTTCTTGGACTATTCATTTGAATGGTTGGCTAAAATGTTTGTCCTAAGATAGCCTCTGAACAGGAAGTGGAGATTGTCCCGCGCTACGTCTCGCCAGCAGGAACGACACAGCACACACAGGATCCTTCTGCAGAAAAAGCTTTACTGCGTCTTGAGAGGGAGAGCATAAGTTTACAATGCGGAGACGCCGAGTGAGGAATAACCGTCCCTTATATAGGAAACTATCCTCGCCTAGGACGTGTCACTCTCTGACTGGTGGCTGCTAATTATGCCAGATGACGTACCAAAACGTACGTGTCCCTTTGAGTAGGGAAGTTACCAGGCGCCTGCGTATTGCCCTTTTTACTCTTGTAATGGAGTATGTAAGGACAGCTCCTCACATATGTGAGGACAGCTCCTCGGACAGCTCCTCACATCTGTGAGGACAGCTCCTCGGACAGCTCCTCACATCTCCCCCTTTTCTGTTTTTTTTTTTTTAAGCAAACAGGACAAATAGGAGGGCGAAGACAGAGGTCATATCCTCGTACAAAGTTGGCGAACCTGTACAAGAGAGATACCCTTAGGCTGTTGTTGGGACCCAGGGCACTCCCGACCCGTCGCACTGCCATTTTTCGAGGGAGGGAAAACTGGGGCAGAAACCCTCACATAATATGACATGCCTTCCAGGGAGCGTATTTGGTAGAACTTCCCTGTGCGATGCTAAGCTCGTCACCCCTCATGGGCTGCTCAAGCCGGACACTCTAATCCTGTGCAATGAACTGAGGTTCTAGGAGTGCAAGAGCTGTCCAGCCGGCGACCTGTTGCTTGAGCATGGTCAACCAGATATCAGCTGACGCTCCTTGTTCAAGGGCTACAAGCGCCTGGGTGATCACTACTTTGTCCTTTCTTGTTTGAGATCTCAATTTGCAAAGCAACCAGAGGAGTAACACTAATCCACAGCAGAGGATCACTCCAAAAAGTCCCACTCCCACCCATTCCTTGAAATAAGAGACTGCTGAGGTGATCCAGGACGACAATCCCTCCGTCAAAGACAGGTCCAGTCGGGTAGAATTTACTTGAATGATGGTCGCTCTCAGCTCCCGAAGTGTCTGTTCAAACTCCGAGGTCCAATTCTGTAACAGATGCTGTGAAAGACTCTTAGACAGATTAGCAGCTCGGGTAAATTTGTCATATTATATGGAGGTGACACAAAGGCCTGGGAGTTTTTGCTCACAGCCAAGCTGGGCCAGTTGCCATAGAATGTCTAATTGCTCTAGGACCAGATCTGTAGGTTGGTTGACAAGCATAAGGCCTCCCTATATCTGAGTATTGGCCAAGGCCTGTCTGTCCCGAGCCACAGAACCGGTGGCCAATAAATCATTGATAGTTTGGGTTGTCTGTACTGAATTTGACAAGGCCAATGCCGAGGCAGTAACTGAGGCAGCGACTGCTGTCGTAGCAATAATGCCAGCAATAATTGCAGAAGTACCAAAATCTCTTTTTCCTCTAAATAAGGTCATGGTCCCCGGGGCATCAACAGGGATCGGGATAAAGCGAGGCATGCGGGTAACTACTGCGATATTTTATATGAGTAGCTGTCCAGACAGAGGCAGCAGGTTTGATGTTCCCCATCCAGGAAAATGACAACCGTCCCTTTTCGCCCTTTCCTCCAAGTAGCATCGCCATGGGCGTAAGATCAGTGCAGCTACCATTAACGCAATGTAAGGCCACCACCATAGAGAACTGTGGCGTTAGCCACAATGTCCTCCTCACCAGTTCCCCATGTGGCCTCCCTTAACCAAGCAGAAGATTGATTACATAACATAATGCAAGGGAGATCAAAAGATGTTTTGTTGAATATGCCAAAACAAAGGCTGCCCTTAAGGGAATAGTCCTATTTTCTTTTAGTCGTTCAACCTGTGGATCCTTAGGTAAATAGGCCAACCCTAAATCCCTGTTAGTGGTACATCACCGGCATCTGGAGTGGAAAGGTTGACATTATTCCCCATCGTAGCTCGCCTTGCACCGTTGCTGGCATCCATAGAAGAAGAGTGAGGAGGTGCAGGAGTCCCAGTCCCTTCTTGATCACTTGCTGTGATGCTCCGAGTAAGTCGTCCTGGGATCCATATGGGATTTTCATTGTCCTGTGGAAAAACACAGACAGCTCCCCTGGATCTTATTAAAACAGGATCCGGGCCTTTCCATTCATTTGTTAATACATCCTTCCATTTGACTAATTCTTTTGTCCTCTTGGGCTCTGAGCAATGTCACTCAGCCGCTGTTTGTCCAGCTTCATCAAGATTTAAAAAATTTAAGGTAAAAAGGGCCAGAGCAGTGGCCACTCGGGGTGTTGGGGGGAATTCTATCATAATTCCCCTTCTTTGTTTTATTAAATATGATTTGAGCGTCCGATGAGCACGCTCTATGATTCCCTGTCCTTGAGGGTTGTAGGGCAGGCCCGTCAGGTGGGTAACCTGCATCTGAGCACAAAACTGACGGAATTTTTGAGATGTGTAGGCGGGGCCATTGTCAGTTTTTACACATTTTGGCTTTCCCCAAGCACTCCATGCTTCAAGGCAGTGCTGAATGACATGTGTTGTTTTTTCTCCTGTAAGTGGGGTGGCATGTAGAATGCCAGAACATGTGTCTATAGATCCATGCACATACTCTAATTTTCCAAAAGTAGAATTATGGGTAACATCCATTTGCCAGATTTGCAATGGCTGTATTCCTCTCAGGTTGACCCCGATGTGAGGAACTGGGAGGAACTGGCTGCACTGTTGGCATTGGGTGACTATATCACGTGCACCTTTTCTAGTTATAGAGAAGCGGCGGCGTAAAGTTTCTGAGGTGACAAGGAAATTGCCATGAAAGGCTTTAGAGGCCTCTTAAGGAGAGGCCAGGGCCACAGCTATCATTTTTGTGGCTTTGTCAGCCAAATCATTCTCTGAACTCATTGGGCCAGGGAGTCCAGAATGGGCCCATATATGAGTAATGTATACAGGGAATCTTGTATTTAATAGGATAATTTGGATTTTTCGGAAAATATCTGCCACCTTACTAGTGGTTTTAATTATACCGGCGGTTTCAAGAATACTAACAGCATTAACCACATAGGAGGAATCTGAAACAATATTTAGAGGAACCTGGAATTTTTCAATGACCTCCATGACCACTAGGCATTCCACCACTTGGGGTGAGGTTTCAAAATATTGTTGTGAGAATACTTGGGAGTTGACCACATATGCTCCCACCCCTGTTTTTGACCCATCCGTATATACCTTTATCCCCTCCTTTAATGGTCTGTGGGATGTGACGCGAGGGAAAACAATAGGTTGTGATCTTGCAAAACACAATAGGGGGTGTTTAGGATAATGATTATCTATCTTCCCTGTAAAGGATGTGAGCAGCACTGCCCAATCATCAGAGGTAGCGGCTAGAGTTTGGACCTGGTAAGGTGTATATGGGATAATCAAGGATTGGGGTGGAGTCCCAAAATGACAGATGGCAGCTTTTAGGCCCTTAATAGCCAGATGTGCTACTGCGGCTGGATACCAATCAATAATCTTCACAGGGGAAGCATGTGGATGGATCCATAACAGTGGACCTTGTTGCCATAAAACTGCAGTGGGTAAATCCTTGGTATCTAGTACACAGAGTGAAAAAGGTAGAGACCAATCAATGCGTTGCAATTGGGCCTGTTTTATGGCATCTTCTACTTTTAGTAAGGCCTTGGTTGCAGCGGGAGTTAGCACACGAGGGGAGGTGATGTGGCCGTCCCCTTCCAATATTTCGAACAAAGGTTTTAATTCCGTGGAAGGGATTTTCAAAAATGGTCTCAACCAGTTGATATCTCCCAAGAGCTTCTGAAAGTCATTAAGAGTATGGAGGTGGTCTCTACGGATTTCCAGTTTCTGGGGTATAATCTTATCAGGGAAAATAATGGATCCTAGAAAATGACCTGTGTCAGCAATTTGGACCTTTTCTGTAGCAATATGTAAGTCCCATTGTTTAAGGGTTTTTTGTAATAAGGAATAGGCTTGTTTGAGTAATTCTAAGTCTTTATGACACATCAATATATCATCCATGTAATGGATCAACAGTAAATTGGATAGGTCTCCTGACTGGTTTGAGGGCTTCCTGAACATATAACTGACACATCGTAGGGCTGTTGGCCATGCCCTGAGGTAGGACCTTCCACTGGTATCTTTTATCAGGTTCAGTATGATTAATTGATGGGACAGTAAAAGCAAACCTGGGCCTATCTGGGGGGTAAAGCAGAATAGAGAAAAAACAATCCTTGATATCTATTATTACCAAATTCCAATCTTTTTGTAGGGCAGAGAGTATAGGAAGGCCCTGCTGAATGGGTCCAAGGGATTCCATCTGATCGTTCATGGCCCTCAAGTCATGGAGTAGTTGCCATTTTCCTGATTTTTTCCTTATTAAAAAATTGGGGTGTTCCAAGGAGAGGTGGAGGGCTCCAAATGTCCCAATCTTAATTGTTCATCCACCAGTCCTGTAGCTGCCTGTAATTTCTCAGAGGTTAATGGCCATTGGGGAACTCACACCGTGTCCTCCGTCCTCCATGGTATGGGTCGTGCTGCCCCAATGGCGCCTAGGAAAAACCCAGGCCTTGTTTATGGGGGTTGACGATCGGTTCAATGGGCGTGAGACAACCCTGTTCTAATCGCCCTAGGCCTTTCCCTTCCTTATAGCCCATCCTTGACATCATGTGGGCCACTTGTGGGGGGTATTCATTAGATAAGGTCAGTCCCATGGTCTGCATAACATCCCTCCCCAAAGATTAACAGGCAGGGAAGTACATAAGGAATAAATTGTCCTTGTCGCCATCGGCAGTTGTCCAAGTTAGAGGGCAGAGCTGATCATAGGGCATGACTGGTAGCCTAATCCTTGTAGTGAGTGAGAAGATTTTTGTGGTAGGCCATGATTGAGGCCACCATTTTGAGGAAATTATACTTTTATCAGCCCCAGTATCCAGTATGCCTTCGAATTTCTTTCCATTAATTTCTAAGCTCAATTTTGGGTGGTTGTTAAGGTGAACCACCAAATATGCCGAATCATGACCAGTGGACCCCATGGGTTCCTTGGTATCCTGTATCGTGGCCTGGGAGCACGGAAGGAGTAATAACTGTGCTATTCTATCTCCTTTACTTATGGAAAAAACCCCATCGGGACTTGAACAAAGAATCTGAATATCAAGAGAGCGCTGAGCTTCAACAAGGCCTGGATGGACTATCAGTCCTTGTAGGGCAAGAGATCCTCTCCCAAGGACAAGGCCTATGGTTCCCGGGGGTAGAGGCCCCACAGTCTGAGCAGGAATTGGCTGAATGCCCATCTGGGGCATTAGAAAGAAGTCTGAGGCGGCACGCAGGTCCAATTTTGTGTCGGCTCTTGGGGGACCTCCTCTGCCGGGGTCGTGGCCCTGTGGGCCCCAGTTCCCATATCTTTGAGGGCCCTGGGACCGGGGGCCCACCAGCCCGTTTTTTGACATCTCATTAGGTCGAGTCTCCAAAGGAGGGAGTAGTTTGCCTTTAATGTCTCTCACTGATCGGCACTGGTCAGCCCTATGGTAGCCTTTGCCACATCGAACACAGAGGGTTGCAGACCCCCTGTCTCTTTTTGTCATCCTGTTTTCCCACATTGAAAGCATGATCTTTTATCCGTCCCTTTAACGGGGCGTCGCTGGAACTGGAGAATGGCAGCCGCCAGGCCTGAGTTAGTAAGGGGCCCTCCAAGTTCCCTGCAAACTCTAAGCCAATCCTGTAGCCCTTTATTTCTTCGGGAGGCTATGGCTGTTCAGCACTCCTGGGTGGCTTGCTCGAAAACGAGCTGTTCTATTAGTGGTGCTGCTTGTTCAGGATCGCCAAAGATTCGTCCTGCAGCCTCTGTCATTCTAGCTACAAAATCTGAGAAATTATCCTGGGGTCCCTGAACGATTTTTGTAAGTTGATTATGAATCCCTCCTCTCCTGGACAGTGCCTTCCAGGCTCTAATAGCCGTGCTGGAGACCTGAGCATAGGCGCCCCAGTGGTAAGCAGACTGATCAGCAGCAAAGCAGCCCTGTCCTGTTAAGAGTTCGAAAGTCCATTCTTGTTGCTCAGGTATTAAGGCCGTAGCATTCGCTCTGGCCTGTGTTTGGGCTGCCTCATACCAGAGCGCTTTCCATTCCATGTATTGGCCCATGCTGGCAAGGGCTGCCTTAGCAATCATCTGCCAATCAGCTGGTGTCAATGCTGTCATGGCCAACCTGTCGAGTTGTGTTAGAGTAAAGTTGGCCGTGACTCCATACTTTCTAACTGATTCCGCTTAATTCCTTAATCTGATTATATTCAACAGGGCATGGACCCCGTCCTCCCTCAGTCTCAAAGATAGAAATGTCATACTCAGCTTTCTTCTCACCCTCTCGGGACTAGTGAGAAGGCGTGAGCGTGTCTCATATGGAGGGGGCGCCAGCAGGTGGCGGCCCGCGCTAGAAGGTTGCTTCTATTACTTCCCCTACATTCATCGGGGTAATATCTTTCCTCCTCATATTTAGCTGCTTCCTCATCTAGCTCAGCCTCCTCCTCTGAGTCTAAGGTTTTATTTTCAGAGCTTTCAGAACTGTCGAGGTTCAGCGCCTTAGCTCTTTCACAGGGTATAGGCTGGCTCCCTCCCTGGTTTATGTGTAGAGGAGGAAGTGCTGGAATCTGAAAATGTCAACGCCCCTTGTCTGGACTTACCGGAGGGCCTTTTTCTTTCTTAGGACGTCTTTTTTCTTGTGCTTGCTTCAACCTCTCTCACTACGCTCGTTTCTGACAGACTTTCCCGGACTACCTCGAGAGTGGCCTGTCCTTCTACTACTGCTGCCTTACACGTTTCATCCTTTAAACAATTCTTAACCAGCTTCCATATAGCTTTGGTCCCTAGGCGCAGATCCTCTTCTGCCAATTTTCTGTCAAGGTCTTTTCCAAGTTTGTTCCATGAGGCAATCGTAAACGAGCCTGAACAGGCAAACCAAGGCGCCACCCTCTCCACCTCCTTCACAAAGTTTTAAAGTGTTCTTCCTCCAATTTTGATGTCCCTCTGCTTTAACACTGTTTCCAAGGCCGTGACCACAGACTGTGAGGATCCCATGATGGGCCTGGAACGCTGGCAGCTTATCTACGTCCGTCTGACAAGGCGTGAGGTGAAAGGGTAGAGACGGACACGCTGCTCTCTTATGTACGGGAGTCTTACACGCGCCTCCCCGGATGGTGCTGCTTATCTACATCGGCCTTATCGTGTCCTTGTTCCTCAACAGTCAATATCGAAGGTAAAAGGGAGCTGCGCGAAGCTCACTTATATACGAGAGACTGAGACGTGCCTTCAGCTGCTGTGATTGTCCTTTTAACAGCGAAAACGGTGAAAACAGAACATAAAGAGTAGGGTGGCTCCCAGGACAAATACTATAGCCTCAACAAATCCTTCCCAAGGCGGTGACAACCCCAGACCAAAGTCCAAGAGAGGGCTGCCTCTCCGAACGTATCTACCTGCAGTTCTGAATCCTCCTTGTCGCCAAGGGATCTCCGAAGGTGCTGATGATGGCGAGGTCTTTCCCGGGTTTTTGGCACCAGATGTCCCGTGCTACATCTCGCCAGCAGGAACGACGCGGCACACACAGGATCCTTCTGCAGAAAAAGCTTTACTGCGTCTTGAGAGGGAGAGCATAAGCTTACAATGCGGAGACGCCGAGTGAGGAATAACCGTCCCTTATATAGGAAACTATCCTCACCTAGGACATGTCACTCTCTGACTGGTCGCTGCCAATTATGCCAGATGACGTACCAAAACGTACGTGTCCCTTTGAGTAGGGAAGTTACCAGGCGCCTGCGTATTGCCCTTTTTACTAGGTGCGTTCTGCCGGATGCCGGTGCCATCTTGTAATGGAGTATGTAAGGACAGCTCCTCACATATGTGAGGACAGCTCCTTGGACAGCTCCTCACATCTGTGAGGACAGCTCCTCGGACAGCTCCTCACATCAGATGGCTGATATCACTTGACTTAGTGTTGATGAAGGGATTTTAAGGTGCGAATATTGAAATGCTGAACTGGGTGTTCTATGCAAGACCAAACACTCCACAATGAGAAGGTGCAGACGATGTGTCCTTCACCAATCCTATAAGATAAAAAATGATTTGTGAGGTACTAGTACATTTACAAAGCTTTGATATCATTCTTTCGTTTGTGTCAGACCTTGGGTTTGGAGACGTTGCTGCTTAATTGGGTATATTGGGCCCCAACTTTGCAGGGGCCATGTGGTAAAACTGAATGTCCAAAGGCAAAATGATCCTAATTTTTGTAATGGGCAGCATGGACAAATTCATGTCCATAATAGCCTAACCCAATGGTCAACACAGGAAAAATGACTTTCAGGTTGTCATGACTCAGATAGACTGTTGGTATATACTAATCAATCATAGTATTTTCAGGCTTAAAATAGATAAGCCTAATGATTTTTTGTCTTGATCTGCAGCAAAGTTCTGAAACAAATTAAATACAAGCTACACTGAATTGTAGGAAAAATAAATCTCAACCTGTGAGTCAAATTCCAGACTTGAGGTAGTTTATGGACCTAAAACCCCTTGAATGAAGAAACGACTAGGTTCCCCTGAGGAAGTGATAAAATACCTTAGAGTTTTACAGTTAGCTTTTCTCCAGTTCTTCCCCGGAGAAACCAGTAGCTTTTGACAACTCTATACTGGAGTAAAGGAAACAATCAGACTTTCCAGGGTCTACTGGATATTGGTTTTCAATTGATGCTGATTCTCAAAGTCCCCAGGAAAAATTGTGGCCCTTCAGTTAAAGTAGGGGCTAATGAAGTTCAGGTGAGTTATGAAGCCTTGGCTAAAGGATGACCCACAGTACAGTCAGTGGGTCTTTGAACTTATCGACACAGGTAATTGGGATAGATGCACTCAGAAGTTGACAGAATGCTCATGTTGGTTCCTTGACCTGTGGAGTAAAGACTATTGTGGTTGGAAAGGATGAATGGATGTCTCCCATAGAAAGCCTCTCTGCACTCCCTACCGTGTGATCAATCACCACCAAGCCTGAGCCATCAAGCCAAAGTCTCTCCCTGTGGGACCAGCCAGAACTCCTCTCTCCAATACCCACCCCAGACTAGATTCAGCCCTCAGGAGCCCCACACTCCATTTTCAGCTCTTCCTCAGCTTCCAGGGGTACCTGGGTGTCCAAGAGCCTGAGAACCATATGGTTCTGACCTTGTTACAGGCCCAGGGACACCCAAACAAGCTCCAGCTGTCTTAAACTTCAGATTGTGCTTTCCCACCCCAGAGCAGTGTTTTGGGGCTTCACTACAGACCAATACCTACCTGGTGGCAGCGTGGGGTAAGCATAGTTCCTGAGTGGCTGTGCGCTGTGGCAGAGAGGACGCAGGACCCACCACCCTATGACCTTTAGAGCTGCTTCTGCCAAGGAAAAGTGGTGATCAAAAACAGTATCTTATGCTTGGAGGAAGAGCAGAAGTTGGTGTCGCTATCAAGGATTTGAAAGATGAGGGGTTGTGGTTCCCACGAAAGCTCCCTTGTACTCCCCCATTGGACCAGTTCACATGACAGATGGATCACTGAGAATGACAGCTGACTATTGAAAACTCAACCGAGTAATGGCTCCAATTGCATCTGCTGTACCAGCTTTGGTGTCCCTGCTAAGCAGATTAACATATCACGTGATCCATCCTATACAGATATTAATCTGGCAAATACATTTTTCTTTGTATCAGTTCATAAGGACTACAAGGTTGCAAGGCCATTACTTTTATAGTTTTACATCAAGGATGTAATAATTCTCCACCCTGTGTCATAACCTAGTTCAAAGGGATCTTGATCTTGTGTCTTTTCCATATTGACTCAGCATATTGATGACAATATGCCGATTGGACAAAGAGAGCAGGCATTAGTGACTACTTTGGACTTGATAACACATATGTACATCAGAAAATGGGAAATAAACCCAACCAAAATTCAAGCGTCTACTACCTCAGTGAAATTCTTAAGAGTCCTATAGCATAGGATATGCAGAGATGAAACTGCCACTGAGCAATGGGCCTGTGAACAGAGTGACAGTGGTGGCAGAGATGGCGTTATGCATGGACTTCAACTCACCAAGGCTGAACTAGCTACAGCTACTGCTGAGCACCAGATCTGCCATCAGCAGAGACTCACACTTGAGTTTCCTGTGTGACACCATTCCATGGGGTAACCAACCAGCCACCTGATGACAGGTTGACTGAATTTGAGCACTTTCTCTGAGGAAGAACAGTGCTTTTGTCCTTACTGGAATAAATAGATACCTGTTCTGCTTATGGATTTGTCCTTCTCATACTTACTGTTTCTGCCAAAACCACCATACATGATGTCCTTATTCACTCTAATAGTACAGCTTCTGGCCAAAGAACCACCTGATGACAGGTTGACTGAATTTGAGCACTTTCTCTGAGGAAGAACAGTGCTTTTGTCCTTACTGGAATAAATAGATACCTGTTCTGCTTATGGATTTGTCCTTCTCATACTTACTGTTTCTGCCAAAACCACCATACATGATGTCCTTATTCACTCTAATAGTACAGCTTCTGGCCAAAGAAGTCACTCCACAGCCAGAGAAGTGCAACAATGGGCCCACAGTAATGGGACCCACTGGTCTTACCATGTTCCTCATTATTCTGAAGCAGCTGCCCTGATAGAAAGATGAAGTGGCTTTTAAAGACACGGTTACAGGAATCCAGCAGCAGCATTAAGGTGTTAGAACTCCACCAGGCTTCTCAAGAAGACAACGTATGCTTTGTATCTGTATACAATAAATGTCATGGTTTCTCCCATAGCCAGGACACATAGAATTAAAGGGTGGAAAAAGGAATAGTTCCACTCACTTTTATCTCAAGTGATCCACTAGGAAATTTTCCCTCGCTGTTCCTGTGACCTTAAGTTCTGCTGACCTAATAGTTTCTTTTGGTTCCAGAGAGGGGAGTGTTCCTTCTAGGAGCCACCATAACCATTTTGTTGAACTGAAACCTCTGGCCACTCTGAGCTTCTGATGCCCTTAAGCCAATAGTCTAAGAATAGAGTAACCATGTTAGAAGGGGGTGATTCATCCAGATTTACCATGGGGAAATTGAATTGCTTCTCCACAGTGGAGAAAAGAAAGATTAAGGCTGGAGTGCAGGAGATCCTTTAAGGCTTCTTTTGGTGCTAACGTTTTCTGAGATTAAAATCAATAGGAAACCACAACAGCCTAATTCAGGAAGGATGACAAAGTGCACAGACCTAGCAGAAATGAAAGTATGGGTCACTCCTCCAGGTAAAGAACCAAGACCTGTCGAGGTGGTTGAAAGGGATGGAGGACACACAGAATAGGTAGTAGAGGAAGATACTTATAAAACAAGCAAAGACCATCTGACCAGTTGCAGAAACAAGGATTATAATTGGCATAAGTGTTTCGGTCACATTTTGTTAAGAATGTGTTTATACAGATATTTGTGGGGTTTTTTCCTCAATTTCTGTATTATATAATATAACTTTCAATTAAGGTAACTTTAGTGGAAATAATATTTAAGTTTCAGATACTAAAAAAGTATTCCTTAGGGGCATTACCATCTATTCTAAATTTATAATGTGTTTGCCATTGTACAGGGGACAGTTATATCATATTAAGCTTGGTATTGACCTAGTTAAAAAGATATATTACATTTGTGATTTTCCTTTGGGTAGATATATTATCTCAGAGTAATTATGAAGTCATTACTGTTGTTATTTGAAAACTATATATGACAAAAGGAGATATGATAGTGTGACAAGTTAGCATGGCATGGGCTTGTAACTAACACAACATCCATTTTTCTCCCTTAGACAGGGATGGAGTTAGCCATCATATAGAACCAGCAGCCACATGCCCTTGATATTGATAACAGCTTTAGGAAGTCAGTTATTTCTTAGCTTTATTTCATAAAGGAGTGTTGTGGTTTGCCCTGAAGTTATCTGTATTTTGATGCTAATTCCACTGCCCCAAGGACTGCTACCTAGTCACATACTTGGGAATCAGGTGACTTCACCAGAACCTTCTCCCCATTGAATTTGTAATTCATTGAATAGGTGAGGGGCAGGTACAGGATAGAAGGAGGCCTGGAGGAGAAGGAAGGATGGGCAGGAGAGAAGTTTGAAGGAAGAGGAGGAGACTAGGAGAGAAAGGAGGAGACAGGACAGAGGAGAGGGTGAGAAGCCATGGCAGGTGATGTTAAGATTTTGCTCTGTGTATTTACAGGTTGTTATTAATGTTCCTAAGGGATGGATGGTTCCGGGCTTTGTATGTTTAAGTAGGCAATTATATCTTATCAATTGGATCTAAGATTATTGTGTTGTGTGTTCTTTTATGTGAGGGTTTGAGTGTAGGAAAATGCAGCTCGGATGTGTTTCCGGCAAGATATCTAGCAGATATCTTTGGGCACTGCAGTGCTGGACCAAGCGAAGTAAAAGACAACTATACTCATTTATTTCTATATTTTTACAACAACAAAGGAGGATATTAGATCACACAGAAATTAGACAGCTTGCCCAGGGTCATACTTAGTACATGGCCATCCTGGGGTTCAACCCCAAGCAGTTTGACTTTAAGGTCTGAATTTCCCCTCTGTCTTGCATTGCATTTCCATAAGACATGGATGAATCTAAGGAATGTGAAGATAAGTAACAATACACAATTTTACAAGCTTATTCATTGCCAATGAATTTCCAAATGTACAAATTAGAGACAAATTACAAAAACCAAAATCTTGTGATCAACGCAGATCACCACATTGGGCTATCATATAAATTAAACAATCTTCTTTCAAAGTCAACTCATATAACAGTTTTTTCATTTTAAAACATTGTTTTACATATGTAATCATGTAGTTGGCTAGAAACTTAATGTAATTCTTCTAATTAAAATTTACATATTAAAGACAGCATTACGAAGTAGAAAGTATGTGAATCATTAACAAATCAACCCTTTAGCTTTGGGAAGGAAAGGCAGAGGTCTCAATAGGTCCCAAAGCCAGTTTACTGTTAAAAAAATAAATAATAGCTTTTGAAGTATTTCATTTGTATTTGTTCAAGCTTTTTTTTATCTTCATTTTTTTCAAGTGTCTGTAGGAACTCATGACTTCTGGAGGAGATAGAGCAGACACAGAGAGACTTGCAAGACATTCCTTTTATGAATGGTTGAAGGCTAGACTAGGTGTTAGGCAAAACAAAACTTCATGACTTTGACTTTCTAAAGAAGAAAAGCCCTCCTGAAAACAGGTGGCCCTGTACATGCAGATAATTAAGCAAAATGAGGCATGTTGACAGGTTGGCAAGAGAAGTAAATCTTTAATTGCATTTTAATGACACCTCTTATTATTGTATGCAACTGTTAGATGGCATAACACAATGTTAAAAATTGCTGGCATAGACTTCTGCATTTTTCTCAACATTCATAAAAGTGCAAACAATACATGCTACTTGGGAATTAAATGGCTTGAGAAAACCCTTTTCACATACATGATGGTTATCACTGCTGTTCTTTCATAATATTTTATAATTATATGTATCCTACATATCTGGCAGCCATCATTTTGAGAAAGGGATGAATTAAAAGACCTTTGAAATTTGTCCCTTAAAGACTTTATCTTCCCCAACTAAAAAGTTTTAATTCTATAATGTGTTCAATGAGAATTATACTACTTGTTTATACTTTATTAAAAAGTCTCTTTAAATTGCCAATAAACTTAATTCTTTCAAATTTAAATTATCTTTAAACCCTCAACTAGATGAACTTGAAGTTCAAATTTTCACATAGTGATTTCAATCCTATGAGAAATATTGTATTATATTATAACCTTCATTTATCTTAATTATAACTTTTATAATAAATCATTCCCTTGTCTAATAAAAGTACTGTGATTTTTTCCAAAGGTCACAATTATAATTTATTAAACTGAATTTTATTTAATTATATTTTAATCTTTGGTAACAAGGTTAAAGATGAAGACTATTTGAAATTTATGATTTTTTAACTAAATTATAAGTGAATATATGTAGTGTTTTACTTTGGAAAGTAATACAGTAATACAATACTACAAAATACAATCCTATTTAGTACATTGAAAACCAGGCTGTACTTCATTTTCCTTCAGGTACTGAGACAATAAAAATTGCTGACTTTGTGCTTGCCTAGGAAGCACAAGGCCCTGGGTTCAATCCCCAGCCCTGAAAAAAAAAAGAACCAAAAAACAAAAATTGCTGACTTTGAACATAAATATCATCAGAAATCAGCCAATCATTATCTAGATAGAGAGAGCAATCATATCAGACCACCTGTATTTCAAATGGAGCTCACGTCTCTCTTCACATATGTGGACCATAAGTGTTGTCTGACTCTGTTACTGATGTTAGTCAATGCTAGACTAGCTCAGGGTTCCATCTAGAACAAACAAATATGATATATATATCCTAACCTCTCTTCTCCTCCCTTCTCCTCTTTCATCACCCCTTTCCCTCTTCTCCCCTTTTCTTCTACTTTTTGCAACCCTTCTCTCCCTCTCTTTCCTTCTATTTGTCTATTCTCTTTTTTTCCTGAAAAAAAAATCTCTGAGAGATTAAGTGTACAACGCAGAGAGGATCATCTTTCAGATGAAAATGTGAAGAAGGGAATGAACAGCCTTGAGGTTCTGCAGTTGCCGGGGGAGATTTTGGTAGTACCGCTGAAGCATAAGGGACTAATGCTTTAGTAGCATGCATTAAAATTGTTTTAATTTAGTAGAATCTCAATTGTTGGATTAGATTAAAAGTATTATTAATAAGCCTTATTATGTCATACATTTGACCACTTAAAGTTCTCATTGTGGGAAGCATTAAAACTCTGTAAGCTAATTCATGTTCTAGCAGTCTATAATAACTGCAGATGTTCCAATAATGAAAAGTGATGTCTAGCAAGTATTTCTAAATTGACCACTTTGCTATGCAAAATACATCTCAACAGATTTCATTTAAAAGTTTATGAATGGTCAAAGTGATCAAGGAGAGGCAAACTAGAAATTAGAAATGACATGTAAGAAAAAAGCAAGAAGTCTGTCCAATATGATTTCCTTTTATTTATTTTTCGAAGTTCTAAGAAAAGTAAAAACGATATCAGTTCTCAATAATCTATTTCCAGTGTTTCCTAAATTTACTTTACTTTTCTTCTTCCAAGAACAAACATACCTTAATTTGAAAAGAAGCTCATGAACTCATTCAAGTACCTCTTTAAGAAGAAGCAAGGTAGAACAGTGGAGATGCTCTTAACAGTGCTCTCTGAACCTTACTGCATAGCATCAAAGTAGTCATCTCATTACAACTGACGTCTGCCGAAACATCCTGTCCAAGATCAACTGTATCGTTCCTTAGAAGTGAACAAACTCAGGGAAGCCAAATTACTCCAAAATCAGTTAATGAGAATGTAACAGAATAGAAAATACTTATATCTTTGAACAATGACTTCGTTCTCCCCAGAATATACCCATTGTTGTACTTAAAACCAGCTTCCTCCAAGGTAGAAACACAGGGGAACTAAAGAGCATACTGTTCATTTAAGGAGTAAGTGTCCAGGATTTGGATGGTCTGAAACATATTTTCTTAGAAGAATCTGCTTTTTTCCTAACAGACCACAGCTTTTTCTTTAGTTTACCATTATTCCTAGTTGAGTGTCAAAGTAATTCCCTACTCTTGCTTGTCTGTTAAGTTTAATGCACAAATAAGTATTCCTGTTCATTGTTGTCCAGGTCCATAAGAGAAAAGATAACTTCTTTAAGCATGTTTTTCCATTTGAGACAATTCCACAGTTTTGATCAGGCAAATTTCATGTGGAGTCCTGCCTTTGCCTCTTGTAAAGTACATTTGACTACAGCATAGTCTACGCCAGCAGTCACTAAATGTGACTGCATACACTTGATTCACCTGATATACACTGGATTCATCTTGTACTTATGAAAGGTCCCCATTTACACTTCTCAGCTCTCTAACAAAGGGGAATTAGGCATATCACTGCTCCTGATACCTTTGTCATATGGAACTCTAAAGAGATGAGGATGGGAAAGCCTTTCTCAGGTATTGTTGATACTACCCTACCTGACCATGCTTACCCCATGAGGCTTCAAGTAAGGCAAGAACTTTTAGACCAAAGTGAGCTTGTGAGTCCTCAGGAAAGTAACATAGTCATCCCAAAGCAAGAAAGCAATATTTCTGTAAGACATTAACAACTGTGTCTTCACAAGGTGGTCACAGAGTCAGAATCTGGAGATCCAAGTTCAAATAAAGCTAACTATTAGTATTTTTGGTGTCTGTGCTTGACATCCTCTACTAGAAAACAATTGTCATATACTAACTCATTTAACCATGAAGATGTATGATTGTAGACATCTACTAAATTATTATTAAGGAGATAGAGCTTGACTGTTACACATGTTCATCCAATTATAAACACTAATCAAGTAGTAGCTAGGGAGCTTTGGGCCTTCTTTTCCCTGCTTTCTCCATCTTGGAAAGCTATCAAGTTAATTGGGAGAAACTTTTTCTTGTATCTAAGTGATATTGCTATCAGAAAGAAGCCATGTCTGATAATTTTTATCAAAGTATGATCTGAATTTCACAAGTCCAAAAAGAGCTGGGTTGCTTTACAAAGCTCCCAGTTCTTAAGAACCTCTGGACCGAATCAGAATCTCAAGGGATGGGCAAAAAGTCTGTTTAATGGATAGACTGTAAAGTATTTTTATTTGTGTCTTTTGCTTGTTTTTGTTCTTTTGTAGCTAGCAATGGATCCTAGTGATTTCTGCAAGTTACAGTAACTCTAGCCCCAGGATTCATTCCTAGCCACAAGATTATCATGAATATTTAGTTAAGACTTTGGTCAAAAAGAGGAAAATATTTACAAAGATTTTATGTCGTCCAGTATACATTAGGTTCTTCAATACTTTTCTAATGCTGCCCCGACTGTGATATTATGATGTATGTTAAAAGCCAAATGTATAGTGCATACAAAACAAAAGAAAAATTCAATTGCTATTTCTTCCCTATTTTTGTGTTTGTTTCTATATCTAAAGTCCAAGAAAAAAATAAAGATCTCAAGTTATATAACAAATTGGGGATACATTCCTGTGTTATTAGTTGAAACTGAAGGAAAGAAATTTCTGACTAATAAGGAAAAAAATAAAATTAGTCTATTTAAACCACTTTTTTCAGCATTTGTCTAAATTAGAGTCATGTATGTTACACATTTCTGTCACTGATATTACACATTTATGATGTCAGATATCTACAAATTTGATTCTGTATACATATTAGAAGAAGAAGCAGCTTTTTTTATTACTCTTATTTCTTCACAAACCCATGTCAGTTACTTTTTATTGTAAAACCATCATAAGCAGCATAAGAGAAGATGGATTGATTTCAGCTCATAGTTTTAAGTATTTCAATCCATAGTCAATTGAATCTACTGCTTCTGGATAGATTGTAAAAGAAAAAGGACACGACAGAGCATAGCCAAGGAAAGTTGATCACTTTACAGTATTCATAAAGCAATGAAATCAGAAAAAAGGTGATCCAGGACATAACCTTTAATTAGGTCACAGAGTCTCAGATACCTAATTTCTCCAACCAGAGAGACCTTAGTTAATCATTCTGAACTCATCAGTAGATTAAGCATGTCCAATGGCATGAGTGTCATCATGATCCAGAAATATCCCAATTGTTTCGTAGCTAGAGAATACACCTCCATGCATGCCACCAAACTTGATGATCTGAGTTCAATCCTCAGAACACATGTGTTCAGTGTAGAAAACTGATTCCCATAAACTGCCCTCTATTCTCTACATCTGATATGTACACATGTACATGCATACATGTAATATGTGCACAAATACATATATAAAATCTAAACATGGTTTTAAAAGTTAGTATATTTATTAAACTTTTAATTCTTTAAATTGTATTTAAAATGATGTTATGGCTAAAAGAATTAGCAATGAGTTTGGGTAGTGGCTTAGTACATTTAATTCAATTGAAAAACAGTGAATTGTTCAGTTAAAGTTAAGGGACATTTGAGGGGTATTTTGGCTATGAATAGAAGCTTCACAATAGAAATTTACAATAGAAATCACAAAATAATGGGGGAGAGAAAGCCACAACTGGACATCTCTTACCATGATATGAAGTTTCCAGTACTACGAATAAGGTACACATAGTTAAGTTGTGGCCCAAGGGGTCCCATAGGAATCCCCAAACAATCCAGGCTGTTGCCAAGACTATAGGCTGCTCTCCACACACTGACAGTCAGGCCACTTTTCAGAAGAGAACACACATACAATGCATTGAACATGGCAAAGTTGAGCTAGTACCTACCTAGAGCCTTCACTCTTACAGGCTACCATTTTGGGAACAGGAAGGTACTCTGAATACTACCAAAGGAGATAGGTAAGTACCCACCCAGCTACAAACCATCCACCCTGATGATGCACCTGAGAGATCTCTAGTGTCATGGAAAAACCAGTTTCTAAAATAAAAAGGTAGCAATAAAATGACTCCTAATGGCATTCCGCAATACTCATGAATCAGTGCCTTGCTCAGCTGTTATCAGACAAACTTCCTCCTAGAGCAGATGAGAGCAAGAATAGAGACCAACAACCAAACACTGAAACCTCCTGCCTCGTGATGCTATGTCAGGACCTTTTATTTTTATTATAGTGTCTTATTTTTATATTTTGTTTTATATAATTTTAATTTTTAATATTTTAATTTTTAACACTACAGGTTCTTTAAGTATGGATTCAAATTTATTGTTTTAATGAGAGTCCTGAGAATGTGAATCTGTGGGTCTCTGAATCTATATCTGTTTTTTGTCTTTCCTTGAGCTATTTTCCTTCTGTTTGTTTTGTCATATTCCAATGTTTTGGGGTTTGTTCTATTAGATATTATACTACATTATACTATATTATATTATTTTATATTTATTATATTTATTACATCATAATATTATATTCCCTCAGAAGCCTGTTTTTTTTTCTAATTATACACAGAAATGGGGTGGACCTAGATATGAGGGTAAGTTGGGAGTAACTAGAAGGTGTAAAGAAAGGGGAAAATGTAGGTATATGACAAAAATACCTATTTTTAATAAACAGGATGCAAGATTATGTCATCACACAGGTGAAGGCAGTTACAGGATAGAACAAGCAAATCATTGGATGAGAAGGCAGGATGGGTGGGAGAAACGTTTTAGAGAGAGGAAGAGACTGGAGCAAGGAAAGGAAGCAGTGGAGAGAACATGGGGGCTGATGTTAAGATTCCTCTCTGCACATTTACAGGTTATGATGAGTATTCTTAAGGGATGGATATGTACAGAACTTTGTATGTCTAGATGGGCAATTATATATTATCAATTGGTTGTAAATTAATTGTGTGGATGTATTGTACACTGAGCATTTAACACATAAATCTGGTTGTTGGGTTCCAGTTTGCTGAGTAATGATTTCACTGGGGGTTGGGAGAATGAACAGAGTTTGTGACAGGAAGTTGTTCCAGTCTCCAGAATGCTTGGAGCTAGCGTGGTGTGAGGCCAGGCTGGCAAGGCCTGCGGAATGCTGTGTGAGTCTCAGGCATGGTAGCAACCTCCAAGGGGACAGTGTGTGAAGGCTGTAACAGAGAAGCAGCTAGAGCGCACAGATCCTTGGGAGTGGGAATTTGCAGGAACCAGGACAAGTAACATTTTTTTATAATTTTACAGCAACGAGGAAAATTATAAAAATAGAAAATAAGTCAGTTATTGAAGTGTATATATAAAAAATATTTAATGAGAATGAATTAAATGTCACCTCTGTAACCATCTTGTAGTCTAAAATCACTTGAACAAAACCTGTCATTTAGTCTAAGATTACATTATGTTCTGAATTTTCATTTTCTTAAATCTTTATAACAATTCATAAACATATGCTAATATCCTCATTTTAATTTACTTTAAATTTTCAGAGATGTTAGATAACTTGACAATGTTTATTTAGCAGGTCTAGCTATGATAAATACATATTAATCTACTCTAATCTTATGAAGAAATCAATTTGGCATCCCATAAAATATTTAATCAGATTGATTTTCTTGAAAGTTTAGATCAGAGTTGTAACTGTCTAACTTCCAAAGACCATTTGCATGTCTAGGTGCCTGTGTGGGCTTTTAACATTTTTTTGGAGCTCACAATGATTTCCTCAGTTAGTGGCAAAATCTTTGTCCCTGCAGTATTGTGTGGGACATATGCGCACATTTGCTGTTCTTCTCTTTACCTCACACTATCTGCTAGAGCCCATTTCTAAGCTTTCTTTGTTTGAATTTCTTCTCAGTCTCATAAAAGTAAAATAAAACCCTTATGCCCTAACTTCAGTTCATTATCAAACCCAATGTCATAAAATTTTAAGCCTTGATAGAGTAACCTAGAACAGGATATGACAAAGGTGAATCATGGTATCAGAATCACCCCTGTCCTGTCTTCTTGGCAGAGTCTCTTTCTATTAGATCAGTTTCTATTTCAACCAGGGAGCCCAAACAGAAACCTCTATGAGGAAGCTTTTTGTGAGAAATAATTAATAGCTCACTGCAATCAATAATAAGCATTTATTAAATGGAGCACAGGGATGGTTGAGAACACTTGCTGTTCTTGCAGAGGATCAGGGTTTAATTCCCAGCACCCACATGGTAGTTTACAACTGTACATAACTTTGGTTCCAGAATGCACATGATGTGTGTGTGTGTGTGTGTGTGTGTGTGTGTGTGTGTGTGTGTGCAAAGAAATGCATATTTAAGGAAAAATAATTTAAATGAAGAACTACATTATCTCTTCCATGGGGTTCTTTTTTTTCAAAAATAAGTATAAAAACCCCCTACTGTGCATGTGGAGAAACATGATACTTGGTAAGTGCCAAGATGGTACTCACCTAGACGTCTCTTCCCTCGCTTTTATAGTGTACTTCAGTAGGGTTCAGGAAGGTGCAGAGCAGACTATGGGGGAAGGGATGGTAATTACAATCTTACCCAGCTGAGGACAGTCCTGGCAAAATAATACACATGGATATAAGATGAAACAAACATACTGAGCTGTAATCAACTGAACTTATTGGACTTGAGACTATCTCCCTAGGTGGAAACACATCCTGGTACTGTGAATCTGGCCAAGAATACTTGGCGAGGCTGCTCACTGATCCTAGAGTCGAACCTTCTGCCCATATATTGCAAAATGGACACTGTATCGAACTTCCTACTAAATTCATATCTCTATATCCATAGGTTAACGCAACAACTTGTACTTGTACAAAATATAAGCTTTCAATGAGTGCTCAGGCATAAACGGATATCTGTAGCATACCACATGCCCATAAGACTCAAGGACTGCACTGAAAGACAGGGCAGAACCATGCTAAGAGCCAGAGACTGAAAAGGCCTGACACGAGACTGTTTTCTGTACATGACAAGAACACTGAACTCCAACTATTCATATCAGCTGTGGTTGCTTGCAAAAGCCCCGTACAAGAGCAAGCCAGTTAACATTCTGTCTTGATATAGGAAGTAAGTTCATGAGGACCTATTGACAGTTGATGGCTGCTGGGGGAGAAAGTGTTGGCTTTTGGTAAGTGTATAGAATATCTGGTAAGTCAATCATGCTCGAAAGACGACCCCACAACAATGAATATATGGGTAGTACCAATTAAATATTTTTGGCTTAATAAAACTTCAGAGAACATAAATGTAGAAGGGATTAGAAGGGAAAGGGAGAATTAGGCAATACTAGAAAAGTTTGGAAAAGAAATGAGAATGAATACTATCAAAGTGAATGGAATACATGAATGAAAATCCTAGAAGAACTAATCAAAATGTTATAATTGTAAATTTTTACGACCTAAAAAGATTTGCAATCCAGTTGAAAAGCTTAGAAACATCAGCTTACAAAGGCCTGGTCATTCACAATCTCACAATTCATACTATATGCCAAATATTTGAATAACTCTACCGTTGTTCCAAAGAGAAGTTCACTCTCTGCCAGGGTCATGTGGAGGGTTTTGATTGTTTGTTTTATAAAGTATGTAATTTGTAAAATTTAAATCTCTAGCCCCGAAACTTTCATTTTACATATGATATCAGACATAAAACTTTTCAACAGAGAAATGGTATAAGCAAATTTTAACAACTTTAATGTATAAAGCTTGTCTTTTGCTGTATGTTTATAGAAGGAGTTACAGTAATGTGTAAAATATAGAAAAATTCAATTATAGTAAAAGTACTGTGTGTTGACTATATAGAGCTCGGGATCCATATTTCTTCACACCAACTTCTGGGCTTATTGTCATGGTGCACATTCTAAATATTGGGAGAAAGAATATTACAGTGCATTAATTGATATTCTACCGTCTTACCTTGAAGCCCAATGTGAAACTGTGTTACATCTAGACTAGCATCAAACCAGCAGCATAAACAAGACAAATAATGGGTGCAAGCTAAACCTAATGCTGATGTCTGCTTAGCCTCTAATTTTACTAGAGCTATTCGGCTTTGATGAGGCTAGTATACCTTGTAAATACTTTACCACAATTCTGATTTGAATCACATTTTCATGTGTAAAAAGATGGAATAATATGGCAATAAACCATAGTTGTTCTTAGCAGTCTCAAGTTAATAAATTTAGCTTCTGATGTGTTTAGTTGTATATTAAATGAGTTCATCCTGACTCTAAGGTATTAAGCACTCAGATATTCCATATACAGATACAAGAAACTTCATGTAGAAGTCATTTGCTACTTGCTGCATTATCAAAAGAGAAGGTTATACTTAATATCAGAATCATTGCTATTTTAAAATCAAACTATCTGAAATATATGTTATATAATACATATATATGGGGTGGCGGGCTGTGGAAGGTACCTGATTCCTGGTCGAGATAGGTTGAATCCACACTAAAAGAGACGGAAGGCACATTCCCATTCTCTCAGGAGATCAAGGCCTCATTAACTGCAGCTCCCACTACAGAGCCCTGTAGAGAGGTTTGAGACAGACCAGCCCTTAGGACAATGCCCCAAGCCCCTCCTCCACAGGTGCGGACTTGACCACAGGTACCATAGGCTCAAGACACATCAGTCTTAGAAGTAGGACCACACCCCCAAATATGTAAACGAGGTCTTCCCAAGCCAAACCAATAGGAAGTACCTGCTGTCAGACACTGACCCATCCAAAAACTCTCTTTGAGAGTCGTGTTCAGGATTAAAGTGTACAGGAATTATTCCATTGTCTGAGAGCTTCTGTCACAAGAGCTGTAACACCGCCACTTGGGGGAAGAGACTGTCTCTCCTGAAATTGCTGCCAGAAGCCCTCCTGCACCCCTCGAGGTCTAGTCAGTCTCCTGCTGGCTAAGCCTGACCTGACACAGAGGCGGAACAACACCTGCCCGAGTTCTCTTCCCTTCTCCTAAACGCGCACACCTAGCTGAACCAGAGATCTCTATGGAAAACCTCCAGCATGGAAGCCCACATGCCCACCATGTGGTACTCGAACAGTGACACAACTTCACAAACAGATACTGCAGGAAGGTGAGCCCCTCTCTCCCAACTCTGGAGACAAGCAACCTATCCTTTCCTGCTGTGTTTTCAGTCAGTGCCATCACATGGATTTGGACAAACTGAAGGAGCAACTGAAGCCTCTGAGCCAGGGCAACTCTGGCGTTGGCAAAAGGTCCCTCTAGCTCCTGCCTAAACCCAAGAGCCTGCCATGAGCATTGGCAAAGACTCTCTATCTAACCTCTCCTTAAAGCAAAAAAGAAAACCTTGCAACGCAGCAGCCACTTAAAAGCTAACAGGCGGCTTCCAGTACTTAAATCTGTGGGAAAGCTTAGCGCTTTGGACCTCTGTGGAATCCCCCAAAACCGATAGGCCAAGGGAACATTCCCATTGGACAAAGTGTTTCTCCTCTTTTCTGTCATGGGCAACTTACCATCACATAAAAACAAAAATTTCCCAGACCAGGGAGATATGTGCCTTACTAAAATCCCACAGAATAAAAATAGCCAGAAAACAAGCTTCCTTGTTTTGGTAGGCAGTCCTTCAGATAGTGTCATGCATGGCCAATGACAGTATCTGTAGCCCAGACTCAGACCTGAGTAGCTTCTCTCATTAAGAAGAGAAGGAAAACTACGTTTCCGTGATTTGACAATGCATAGGGCCATCAAAAATAGGACAGTCTCACAACACAGCTCCTGAGCCCCCTCAGTCAGATGAGCCCAAAGTTTAAGGTTCTAAAAGCCACCCTTTTTCAGATCTCACAGCGCTTACCCAACTAATAAGAGAAATAAAATCCATCTACCCACCCCTGCCTCCTTGGGCTTCAGAGTAGATGCTAAATAAACCATCTGCTCCACCTGCCCCCATCCAGCCAAAGAGAGGTATCTCTCCTCCCCTTCTCCAAGCCACAAAAATGAAAGACCTACAAAACCAGTAGACAAAACCCTGCCAAATTCCTTAGTCCCTTACCCCCAATCATCCACTACCCAACAACTTTGTGACTTTTGGAATTCCCTTGCAAAAATGAATCCTACCTCCCGTGTTACTCAGGAGCCTGATACGCAACTAGAACCCCAGAGTGTTTTAGCATTTCTTGTTAATATCAATCCCAGTCGAACTAAGCCACTTAACGTGCACTCATTGCAAGCCTCAGACTTAAAAGAACTCAGGCAGGCAGTGAATGAAGATGGCATCCATTCACTCTGGACAAAATCTCTCCTACAGAGCCAGGTTGTCAACCTAAACACCATCCATGATTGGAGACATATTTGCCGTTCTTCCCTACCTGGCCCAAAGTTCTTGGAATAGGAAACCTTTTTTGAGACGAATGCCTTGTTGTCTCACCTCTGAGGCAGCCTTTGTCCAAATCCAACATCTGGCCAGCGATTATCAAGACAAGCTTGACCAGGCAATGGCTTCCATTACAGGCATCCTTGAATCTCTTTAACATCAGATAACCACCTTAGCAGGAGTTACTCTCCAAAACCGGAGAGCCCTGGAATTATTGACTGCTGTAGAGGGAGAGACTTGAATTTTGCTGGGGGAGGAATGTTACTTCTATGTCAATGAATCTGGGCTTGTAGAACAAGATATACAAATGCTCAAAGAGCTCTAAGGAAACCTCTGACAATGCTATACTCCCAACAATCCCTCCCCTTGGTTCTCTAACCCCTTGATAGCTTGGATTCTTCCTCTCCTTGGCCCTGTACTAGCCATTGGATCCTTGCTTCTCTTGGCACCATTTCTGTCTCATTCAGTTTCTAAAGCAGGAAATGAGTAGCATTGCTAAGATCACTACCAATCAGGTCTTGATTCAGTATCAAACTGTTACCAATATAGGAGATAGTTATTCTGATGATACCTCTCCATTATAAAAGGAAAAGGAGGAGTTATGGGACAGAAGGCTGTGAAAGGTACCCTGATTACTGGTCAAGATAGGTTGAATCCCCAGGAACCCTAAAAGGGATGGCAAGTGCATTCCCAGTCTCCCAGATTAAGGCCTTCACTATCTGCAGCCCCCCCCAAGACCCCTGTAGAGAGGTTTGAGACAGACCAGTAACATAGGGTAATGCCCCAAGCCCCTCCTCCACAGGTGAAGATGTGACCACAGGTCACATAGCTCAAGACAAAACAGTCTTAGAAGCAGGACCACAGCCCCACATATGTAGATGAGGTCTTCCCAAGCTCTCAGGCCAAACCAATAGGAAGTACCTGCTGTCAGATACTGACCCATCCAAAAACTATTTAAGAGTCCTGTTCAGTATTAAAAGTGTGCAAGAATTATTCCATTATCTGAAAGCTTCTGTCCCAAGAGCTCTAACAATGCTAATTGGGGAAGAGATCACAGCCAGAAGCCTTCCTGTACCCTCGCCAGCTAGTCAGCCCCATGCTGGCTAAGCCTGGCCTGAAATGGAGGCAGAACACCACCTGCCCGAGTTCTCTTCCCTTCTCCTGTACCTGCACACCTAGCCGGGCCAGAGATCTCCATGGAAAACCTCAGCACAGAAGTCCACATATATGTTAGAGCATAACTTTTCAGAGTCATACTACATGATCATTGAAAACTTTTATTGTCTTGGCACAGCATGGTAGTTATTATTATCCCTCTGTTTAAATGGGGGATTTTTAACCAAGACATATGATCTTTCTATTCAGCATCCTCACTTCTTATCAATTAGAGAAACTGGTGGTTGTAACATAGGCTGTGCATTCAGACTGCCTGATTGCCCACAATTCTCTCTAATTTTAATAATATTTAATTTATTTTTTTAATGTTAAGAGGCTTAAATGTCCCATATTTTCTGTACCCATCCTCTGTTTAGGAACATCTAGATTGTTTCTAGCTTCTGGCTATTATGAACATAGTAGAGCAGGGCCCTCAGGTACAGCCAGTTTTCTGAGGAAGCCACCAGATTGATTTCCAGAGCAGTTGTACCAGCTTGCAATCCCACAAAAAATGGAGGAATGTTCTCTTTCTCTTCACGATCATTTACGATCACCTGAGGTTTTAATCTTAGCTATTCTGACTGGGTGAGGTGGAATCTCTGGTTCAGTTTGATTTGCATTTCACTAATGACTCAGAATGTTAAACATTTCTTTAGGTGCTTCTCAGACATTCAAGATTCCCCAGTTGATAATTCTTTGTTTAGCTTTGCACTCCATTTTTAATAGGGTTATTTCGTTCTCTGGAGTCTAACTTCTTGAGTTCTTTGTATATATTGAATATTAACCCTCTATTGTATATAGGGTTGGTAAAGATCCTTTCCTAATCTATAGGTTGCTGTTTTGTCCTAATGACAATGTCCTTTGCCTTACAGAAGCTTTTCAATTTTCTTAGATTCCATTTGTCTATGGTTGATCTTAGAGCCTGAGCCATTGGTGTTCCGTTCAGGAAATTTTCCCTTGTACTAATGTGTTTGAGGCTCTTTTCCACTTTCTCTTCTATTAGATTCAGTTATATCTGGTTTTATGTGGAGTTCATGGATCCATTTGGACTTAAGATTTGTACAATGAGATAAGAAAGGTTCAATTTGCATTCTTCAATACATCGACCACCATTTGGACCAGCATTTTTTTAATATGCTATATTTTTTCCACTGGACGATTTTGGTTTATTTGTCAAAGAGCAGGTGACCATAGCTGTTTTGGTTTATTTTTGAGTCTTCAATTCTATTCCATTGGTCTACAATGGAGTACTACTCAGCTATTCAAAACAATGACTATATGAAATTCACAGGCAAATGAGTGGAACTAGAAAATAATATCCTGAGTGAGGTAACCCTGTCTAGGTGTAGTTACTAGAACCTTCCAAATGCCAGGAAACCAAGAGATTCCCATTACACAACAGGGATGAAATTAGCTGAAGTATCCAACAAAAGGAGATATGACTCATAAAGAGCATATCCAGCTGTTAGGTGCAGCCTGAGTTCAAGGATAGGTCCACCTGCCCATCTCAAAAATGTTAACCCTAGAATTTCTCCTGTCTAAAGGCAATGCAGGGACAAAGAGTGAAGCAGAGACGAGTGAAAGAAAGGCTGTCAGAGACCACTCCACATAGGGATCCATCCCATCGCAGACACCAAAACCAAACACTGTTGCTGATGCTAAGAAACACTTGCTGACAGGAACCTGGTATAGCTGTCTCCTGAGAGGCTCTGCCAGAATCTGACCAATGCAGCAGCAGATGCTCACAGCCTACTATCTGAATAAGCATGGAGACCCCAATTAGTTAGGAGTTAGGGGAAGGACTAAAGAAGCTGAAAACTGTTGCAACACCATAGGAAACAATATCAACCAACCATACAACCCCCCCCAGAACTCCCAGAGACTAAACCACCAACCAAATTGTTGGGAGGGTCCTATGGCTCCAGCTGTATATGTAGCAGAGGGTTACCTTAACTCTGGGAGGGGAAGCCTTTGATCTAGATGCCCCAAAGTAGGGAGGTGCTAGGGCAGTGAGGTGGGAGTAGGCAGAGTACTCTCATAGAAATGGGGAGAAGGGGAATAGGATGGGGGTTTGTGGAGGGGCAACCAGTAAGAGGAGCAATATTTGAAATGTAAATAAAATAACTAATAAAAAATAATAAAAAATAAAACTTTAAATTCATCCCTATAGAAATGGATTATTCTATGAATGAAGTAACAAATCCTTTGATAAGTCGCAATTTCAAATTCTGTGCTTTCAGAAGAATTAACTGAATTATTAATTAAGTCATTGGTGGACATATCAATAAAAGTAGGATTTTTTTGATAATTTTAAAAAAGCGCATAGATTTACACAATGTATTTGAACTCATGTATCTGCCATAACATCTTTCCAACTACCATAGTATTCCTAACCCTGTCTGTCTGTCAGTTTCAGGTCTTCCTATTTTGTTTTCATCATTAATAAATCCATGAATTAAATTTGTTCTGCCCACAAGTGTATGATAAAAAGTTCATGATAAACAGCATCCACTAGGGCAAAAGGAATCCACCAATGGCCATGCCCCTGAAGAATACTGAACTCTCCTAACTCAATAACCACCAACTGTCATGTCCTTCCATGGAAAGGATGGCATAACCCACTTTGCATCAACCCTGGAGCAGAACTAGCAGTGTATGGGCCTCTGTGAATGTTGACAGTTCTGAGGCATAAGGTTTATTTGTACACTAATGTGAATGTTTTCACATTCCTTCTTTGAGGAATGCTTTCCATTTTATGGTTGATGACTCCATGATAATTAGAATTGGCATGAGTCTGGGAGGCAAGAATGTGTTCCTCAGCAAAATGGTGAACACCATGACCTTCAGAACAGCCCTTAAGACTGTGGAAAAGACTTCTCAACTCTGCAAAATGTAAAATGCAATATCAATTGTATGAGGTGCCTCATGGACCCTAAAGAACAGAGGCAGCTATATTAATGAGTCAGTAACAGAAAAAGAATAGTTAAAAATAAGACTCAAGGTTCAAAAGGAGCCCCAAGAAGTGAAGGAATGGTGATAACTGAGCCAGATCCCAACCAGCTAGCTTATTGTTAGTGTTTACCAAGGCAGGCAGATTCCTGAGTTCAATGTCAACCTGAGACAGGATGAGTTTAGGATCCAAAGTAGTGCTCAAGACAGGATCCCACCTTGTTAAAATTATTGTTTGTGATTACAAGGGCAGGCAGATCTCTGAGTTCATTTGCTATGCTAAAAAATGTGTTTGCTGTCTTTTCTGAGAATCAAGTGGCTAAGGTTATAAAATCCTGCTTCATGGGATAATCAAAAGGAAACATAGGCTAATTATTGAATTGATAGGTAAATAAAATACCAGTCTTTGGTCTACAATGGCTTAGCTATCTACACAACTGTCTAGAGAATCAGCTGACACAGAAGACAAATCTGGCAGCTTGTACCCATGATTTACTTCGAGTCTTTTCCTTTGCTGCTTTAAACACCCCTTCACCTGGAACCCCTCTCCAAGCTGAGACTTGTCCTTGGCAACAAACTACCAATGGCACCTCTGCCAAAAGAGAGAACACATAGGCTGCTTCTTCATCAATAATGAAATTTCAATTGAGTTATCTTATATAGGTAACCATAGAAGCTATGAGTTAATTAGTGCAAGCACCTATGTCATTTCAACAAATCAATATCTTACAGATTTCTTCCTCATTCTCTGTGAAGATTACAACACATTCATGATTAAGTCTGGGTTACCAATAATGCATAATTGTAATACTGAAGAAACAAAGGAACTTCCTCTTTTAATCATTTAACCAAGGCAGAGTTCATATTTGAATCCTCTATGTCATACTCTCCATGCCTGCCATCCTCTATCTGTCTTGAGTTTGAATTTTGGCCTAGGTGGCTGGCTTGTTCCTATGTCCATGTGTCTATCCCTCTGTGTGTCTGTTGTCTGAGCTCTGTAGGTGTGTTTGTGTGTATATGAGATGTCTGTCTATCTGTGAGTGGTTTATAGTTTGTCCATGAACTTCAAAGAAAGTACTACATGCTAAGGTATTGGGTATTTACACACATATTTGAATTTTATAAGGGATTAAGTCATTGGTTCCAACAGATCCCAACTAACAACTAACATATCTGTGTTGATAATTATGTATCAACCAATAGCCATAAATGCTTGCTTCAAATTTATGCTAAATTTTCAGAAAGTGCTTTCAATTTTTTATTTACTGCTTTTAGCAAATGACACCCATGCATTGCTCTAGACCATGAGCATAGATAAATATATAATTTAAGATTGCAGCTGTACATTAGCTGAGATTATAAAGGCTGCTTGAATGGTAAATCCAAGACAAATAAGATGGATTGTAACATTGTTCTTTAAAGGTGGTTTGAGTACTTAGTTGGCGAGCAGCCTTAAGTCTTAAATGACCTCAGGATGTATTAACTCTGGCTGTGAGGTTCAGCCAAATTTCCAGTCTTTTAGAAGATAAGAGAAATTTTTAGAGTATTGGATCACTACCATTCTCTAGTTCTTCCAATTATTTCTACCCGCTTGAATAGTAAGTGCCAAAGGCCAAGCATAAACTCTAAGGACAGACTATAAGCTGGTAAATGTGAACAAGGCATCAGGGTTATCTCAGTTCCAGGAACAGCGTTGAGGAGAAAGACTATTCTTTGCATCGTCTCTTCTGACTCTTCTCAAATAAATCACCCAAAGTGCATTCCATATATGCCAGGCCTGGGATGAAAAAACGGGTCATATAATTGTTCTCAGTTCTGTTTGTGTGGTTTACAGTACTGTTTGTGTGCATTACTGGTTTCGGTCTTTTGGGTCAGAATTAACACCAAATTACTTCTGCTTTTTCATGAATGTTATGACCTCTTAACCATGGATATATTCCAAGGAGGAAAGAGAAATTGTTCTCAATTGAATGTTACCCTTTGAAATTAAATATTGGAACAGACTTAGAAAGAGAATGTGCTTTCCTTTGCTTATTCATATTTCTCGCCATATCCAAATTTGCTTACCATATTTCCAGGATTGGAAAATGCAAATTCCTTTGCATATTTTTTTTAAATGTCATGCAGGATTTTGTTTTCCTGAAGCACTAGAAGTTAAACCCAGGGCATTAAAAATATTAGGCAAGCATTCTGCTACATACCCTGTATTCTTTATATTCTAATACAAGTTCTCCTTACCTTTCCCAGATGAACCTTGAGCACAATTTGGAGTAGATAAAGATGTTTAACTTGCAATCCTAAGTAGTAAGGAATATAGGAATACATCACCAGACATTCTTTTTTTTCTTTTCTAAATATTCATAGTAGTCTGAAAGAGCCAATCCTACTTCTCAATAAATCTTGTATACTGCAAGGCAGTAGTGTAAAGCTGAGAGAGGGAGCCACTTGGTTTTAGAGAAGAAACCCCAAAAATGTGCTTAAATGGATAATAAGGAAGATAGGTAAGTGTTTATGAAATCTTCTAGACATTGAGCATTGAATGATATGATATTTAAGCATACATGCTGAAGTAAGAATTGTGGTGATAATGTAGAAAACAAATGAAAACAGACCTCTTTCTGTTCAAAGAAAAAGTTTAGAACTAATATTTTCTTTCTTGTTGTTTTGGAGTGGTACAACTTTAAACAAAGACTCAAAACCAGAGTTGGAAGTGAAACACAAGTATATTGACATTTTAAGCTTCCCTTGTTTCTAAAAGATAGATATTTCCTTTCTATCCACATAAATTCCTATTTCTCAAACTTATTATAAATTCATAAAAAGAAGATATGAGGCCAGAGTACCTGGAGCCTTCATTGCTTGAAAATTCACCCAAGGTTCTTATTTCAACTATATCTGGATATTAAGCTAGAAAGAAATTGCAAAGAAATTTAGTTATAATGTCCAGTAATGACAACCAACTGCAAATTACCAAATATGAAATAGATTCTTAGGGATAAAAATAACAGTTTTTACCATTAAGTCACACTTTGAAACCAATAGTCATTTAAAGAGTTTAGATGAATGTAACTGAACTTAAAATATGAGAAGTATATCATATCCCAAATATTCAAATGAATTTTACACTATTAGTTTTTCCTACTATGATATTTTAATATTGACAATATCAATATGGCTTTTGACATGTGATGCTTATTGATATTTATTATTTTTATTTCAGCAAAGTCAGTTTATTTTGAGTATGTAAAGGTACTGTAGAGTCAGGCTGAGGATATGTCTCAGTGAGTAAAGTATTTGCTTTGCAAACATGAGGACCTGAATACCCATATAAATCAGGTCGAGAGAAGTAAGCACATCTGTTATCCCAGTGCTTGAGTGTAGAGTCTGAAGAATTCCTGGAATCAATCGCCCAGGAAGTCTAGCTGAATCAGAAAGCTGCAGGTTCCCTGATACACTTTGTCTCCAAAAAAATATGGCAAAAAATAATTGAAGAAGTCCATTCATTCTGGCTTCTACACTCAAGTACACGCATACAAGAACACTGACACCTACATACATAAAGAGGAGAGAGATGGGAGAGAGAGAGAGAGAGAGAGAGAGAGAGATACAGAGTGATCCAAGTGGAAGATAACTATCTTTTTTCTTTCTCTGATTTAGTATGTTTACCAGGTAAAATTCAAAAGTTTCAAGCTCGCGAGCCAGAATCATTAAAAGGTTTTAATTGAAACCAGTCACCTGTAAGCATCTCCACAGTGTAGGTTAACAATGACCTAAACGCACTTTCATCTGAAAACTGTTTGGAATGTAAATTAAACTGCTGTTCTCATCTAAGTTTATCGTGAAAATTTATTTTCTCCTGAGAATTCTGTCACTGTCAATACACCACATGAACTTAATGAAATACATTAGAGTTACAGATTATAATTGCCTTTATATTTACAAGTTTTAATGCATTATTACACGTGTTAGCCGAGCAGCCTCATATAGTGACTTAACGGTTGCTATGAACGCAGGTTGTCTGGATTTCAAAAATTAAGACTTTTTTTCAGACAGTATCCATTTAACTGTGTGTAAGCTGCTGACCTCCAAGATGAACTCAAATGATCCTTCCTGCCTCTGGAACTCACGTTGTTACCCAGCCTTGTCTATTGTCTAAGGGCCTGTAAAATGACTAGAGTAGAGCAGGAATCTTGATGAGTGGAGAGGCATCCTCATTGGTCTCAATCATCATGCCAGGGAGCATGAGCTACTGCATCCCAGGATGTCCAGACTACCTAGCAGTGTATTCGAAAGAAGAAGCCCAGGGGTACTGTGAAGGGCCCTAAATGTGAGTCATTTTGTACAAACCAGTATCTCTCTGATATACTTGAGAGTTCTTGAGCCACAACCAATAGTAGTAGCACAAACCAGTACCTCCCTGAATCAGATCAGCACAGCTAAGCAATCATATTTCAGAATTTGGAGATACAGTGAATAGGTCAACTTGATGGTTCAGCAGGCAAAGATGCATTCAGTCAAGTCGAATAATCTGTATTTCAACCTGATACCCACTTAGAAGTCTCAAGTCAGTTCTCTCCAGTTGTCCTCTAACCTCTGTACACCATGCTGTGGCACTCATCTTGTCCTTCCCACTCCCACATACTCTATAAATAAATATAAGAAGAAGACAAAACAGTGCAAGGTAACCTTTTAACTTGTAAGTATTAGAGGTGTGATTGTCTCATAGGAAAGTGTAGTGTAAGCCCATTTTGATATATGCCAAATACAAAATGCCAAAAGAGTCAGAATTTTCCTTTAACTTAAAAGCAAAGCAAAACAAGACAAAAACCTTAATATGTAATATTCCAGAAATTTCTTTACTCAAAAGTGAGCAGAAAGCAAGGAAGCAATATAGAGGCAGTTATGAGGCTGAGGGTGGTTTAGTTGGAAATCCTAGTGATATGACTTTGGATACACAGAATTCACATAAACAAGATCCATCATGGAAAGCATTCACAATGCCACTGCACCCTCTAATGGAAGAGTGGAGACAGAAATAGCATGCTCAACAGAAGATGGTGAAGCAGGTTCAACAAACAAGGTAAGAGAAACTGTCTCTCAAACAAAGCAGAGGGAAAGTACTAAATGCACAGTTTGTTCTCTGACCTCCACAGGCAAGATGTGGCACAAATTCTCTCTCTCTCTCTCTCTCTCTCTCTCTCTCTCTCTCTCTCTCTCTCTCTCTCTCTCTCCTCTCTCTCTCCCTCTCTCTGTCTCCCTCTCACCCTCTCTCCCTATACCCTTCTCTTGTTCTCTCCCTCCTCCCTCTCTCTTACACACACACACACACACACACACACACACACACACACACACATACACATGCTCATACACATATATCATACAAAGTAACATTTTAATGAAAAAATAAAAATAGACTTAGGCTATAAATTCATTTAAATGTATTTGTATATCTAGAAATTTAAATAAGTGATATATAAGAGTATTAATACCTATTATTTTTATTTTCACTATTATCTCTCACAAAAGCAATTTGACTATGATTTTGAGTGTAGTTTAGTAATTGTATTTCATTTGAAAAAAGAAAACAAGGCTTATAGGAATCAAGCAAAGGGTATGATTCCCTGTAAATTTCTGCATTGATTCCTTTGTGAGTTTTTAAAATTAGCATCTTGTTTATAAGGTATGTTTTATGACCATAAACAATACAAAAACCTGTTGAGAATATCATCCTCACTTAACACTGTTTAAAGTATGCATGGAGATATTTCTCAAGTTTCTGGAATATAAGAAAGTTGGAACGTGCTCGTACACTATGGGAAACTGGCCAGTGATAAAGACTGGAGAGAAAGCTCTGTCATTAAAGTCTTACAGGGGGAGGTAAAGCACTTGTCCTAAGTGGGACACACCACTTCTTTAAAGGCTCAGAAAGCTAAGAGAAAGTGGAGGTGATCAGACTGTAAGAAGTTGATAACCAACTTCAAGAAACAGCATTTTGCAGACATTATAGGATTCATACAGATATGTACTCAACAGAGACTATAACAGCATGCACAAGACATAAGTTCAAACCAGAAAAACTCCCACATTGAGATGGGAAAGTATACATGAAGTTTCTCCACTAGCCAAGGAACTATTTTCAACTGCTAGATGCTGGGGCAGGAAAAGTAAGTGTTCTTCAGTGGAGTGATGTTGCTTTTCCACCACATTCAAGGATAGACCCCTTCAGGAAGAGCTGACCAACACAAATCAAAGACTGTGTGTGTGTGTGTGTGTGTGTGTGTGTGTGTGTGTGTGTGTGTTGTTGTTGTTGTTGTTGTTGTTGTTGTTGTTGTTGCTGTTATTTGTTTTCTACTGTTTGAGTTTTGTTTTTGTTAAGAAGAGAAAGAGCATTAATTTGGAAGGGTAGATAAGCACATGTAAGCATATATGGTGATGCTGGTCATCGTTTGACTGTCCTTCAGCACTGAATGCTCAGCTTCAAAGCTCACAATATTCAAAAGAGCAGGTATAATAATTTCAAATTCAGAAACACGTGCAGTACATTACTGTACAAATGATATAAACATGAATTAATTTTTATGTATTTGGTAAAAAATGACAGGTATAATTAGTATTTCTGTTTTGCTTTATGGTTTGGGATTTTTCTCTTTGCTGGGTATTTATATATCCTAATTATCGTGTTATTCTTCTATTTATTGTCTTAGTACACCATGAAACTTGAAGTTCATGGTAATTTAGGAGGAGGAAAAACAAACTTAGAAACTGTCTAGAGCTCCCTTCACAGTCAAATCTAGAGAAGCAGAACAACATGAAGCTCAGCCCCCTCTGGAGACCATCTCCCAAGTGACTTGCGCAACCATTCATGGCTGATGCTGATTTTTATTGCCATTATTATTGCTCAAAAAAGTACTCCTGAGCTTAGTTTCATAAGAACAACAGAGCTGCGGCTAGAGAGGTGGCTTGGAAGTAGGGACTGTGATAAACATCATGGCACTCATTGATTTGTCAGGGTTAGAGCAGCTTAGCAGGGCCGAATAACATTCAAATTTGCTGTAACAAGTAACTTTCATCTCTAAATTTCATTAAGTTACATGAATTCTGGTATTAATTAACCTTAAGACTGAGTATGATCTTATTTCTCAATTATTTACATTAGCTATAATTCTCTTAAATAATGTCATCATGAATATTGATTTCATTCATTTTTAGAAATTAACTGTATCACAATATATAGGCATAATATTTTCTCCAAAATTTCGTTGTTCTTGTAGCTCATCTCTAGTAACATCAGTTTGTTGCTGGATGTGACAGATGATACAAGGATCATCAATCCCCCTGGAACCTTCTTAAAAAACCAATCCCAAGCGCCATCAGGAACAGCTCCACTGAATTACCCATGCAAGGTGAAGAGCCAGCTCTCCCAAGTGCTAAGACCAATGTGGGAGCGGGTCTAGCTCTCCAGCTCTCATGACCCCAGGGTCAGTTGCCAGGCCACTACCTTTGGTGGGCAGAAGCGGGAGGATATCATCCCTGTGCCCACCCAATTGGACATCAGACAAGTGGTAGAACCAGGTCTCCTGCACTCTTAACCTTGGAGCTGGCTCATTTGAGTTCCTTCAACCAGGGCCAGCAATATTGTGGTACCCTTGCAAGGTGCAGGCACCACTCTCTGGAGTGCTGCAGCTGGTGAGAGGCAGGGCCAACTTAACTGCTCTCATGTTCCCAGGTTCAGCTCTCCTGACTACCTCAGGTGGCTAGGGGTGAGGGGGCAGAGTGCATCTCCCCCACCTCCCCTGTCTAGGCCACCTCACACCAGATGAGTGGTGGGGCCAGCTCACACACGCACACACACACACACACACACACACACACACACACACACACACACACTACCACCACTGCCGCCGCCGCCACCACCACCACCACCACCACCACCACCAGGGCCAGCTCTACAATGCTGCCCAGACAAGATGCAGGGTCTACTCTCTGTTGTGGAGTGCTACAACTGTCTAAGGACAGGACCAACTCTCCCAATCTCATGACCCCAGAGCCAGCTTCACTGACTGTTGAAGGTAATGAGGTACAAAGGAAGCAGCATCTCCCCCATAACTATGCCAGATGAGTCTCAAGGCCAGCTCTCCTGCATTCTCATGGTTCTCTCTTTCTCCAGCTCAGGGTTGGCTTGCCTGTTCCACTCCCATAAGGGTCAGCTCTGCTGCTCTATCCAAGCAACAAGCAAGTCCTGCCCTCCCAAGTGTTGTAGCCTATGAGAGTCAGGGCTAACTTTCCTAAGCTAATGACACTATCGGTAGCTTTCCCAGCTGGAGAGGTGGAGGGGAGCATCACTTCTGCTCCTGTGCCTCCCCATAGCAGATGAGTACCGGGAGTCAGCTCTCTCACACTCACACCCTTGAAGCGGGCTCACCCACACACCAGCCATCAACCAGCTACACTGTCCTGATGGGACAAGGTGCAGGGCCTGCCTACCCGAGTGCTGCCACTGTTGAGAGATGGTGCCAACTGAACAGACTGCTACATCTAGTGAGAGGTAAAGACAGTTATGCACAACCCTTGGACATCCATGTGCTCTGGGGTGACTGCTTGAGCAGGGACATCATCATATTCTCTAGTAGTAATCTGATCCATGAACATTGACACATTGACACTGACCCCTGATGCTGCATTGGCACAAATATAAGGACATGGTCCTTAGCAACAACTTGACCTTACCATGTCTCCAGTTGATAGGTCTGGCCATTCACCATAGGCTGCTACCCCTTTCCATCCTAGAATCTCCAGTTCCAACTTTTGTCATTCTGTTCAAGCTACTCCACTTCTTTCTTCCATCTGACCACCAAACACTCACACATTGTTGTGATTTCCGTCAGAGCTATAAGCTATCCTTACAATTGACACCCCACCCTCACCCCAAGACATTCTCCATCTGTGCTACATGGTGTAGCTGAAAGCAGATATCTGTGGCCTGCCTCTGCTGTAGCCTGGAGGGCAAGTCTGTGGGTGGCATGTTGGTCTTTTTGTCTCTGTCTTCTTCCCATGTTTCACTGCTTGGATTTGACTTGATTTGATTTTTATGAGTTCTAACCACAAGACAGTTTTGTCCCTGAAGCCAAGCATCAGGCTAGGATAGACAAAGGACTGTCATCTGCTCTGCCCCTGACTGGACACCACCACCAACAGGTTATCTCTTTGCCCATTGCCAGGGTGTGTGTTTCAGTAGTATTAATGAGAACACTTCTTGAAAGATACCTCCCCCCTTACATGGAGCATTCTAGAAAGAGCTCTCAAGTCTATTTATTCTTTGATAATTCCATATATGTACACCAAGAAGCTTTTAAGCATTTGTGTTATGTGTATGGCTATTTTGTCTGATTGGTACCTTATGTGCCTGCTACCATCAGAGGCCAAAAGAGGTGGGTGAATCCCTCGAAACAAATAACCCACAGCCTTTTCAGCCATCGAAGCACTTAAATAAAGCAAGAGTAGGATGTTGTCGAAGTCCTAGTGTGGTTGATTTCTTTCAAGTATGGAACAGCTGAAATTGGCAGCATTGAATCACTGCCTTTGGGGGGAATCTTTATCTACTTCATTTAGTTAACTAAGAGGCAGGGTGGGGAAAGTGTTAAGTGTCTAATTCCTTGGAGGTATCATGCTTTCAGCTTTAACTTAACACTAAAAGGGCGCATACAGCACAGAGTTCACATTTCCTCCCAGATGTCCAACTGAAACCCATGCAGAGTTCACCTCTTGCACTGGTGTGTACACTTATCACACGTGGGAGCCTCTATTGCTGCATAGTTGCTAATGAGAGTGTTTTTATTGAGAAGCTGTTCATTCCTGCTGTACATCCCACATTTGAGAAATGCATGATAGGTTTCTGCCACAAAGTATTTTAAGGATAATTTCACATATAAACATTGCCTTTGCTGTGCTTCATTGTCATCTTCCTGACAACATCTATGACTGTCGACTATCTTCATAGTGTTCTCTCTCTCAGAATGCGATGAACTTGGAATGATACAGAAGAAGCATTTTATGATTGACTTTCTGTTTTACTTAGCAACATACATTTAAAGTTTCTAGATGTCTACTCTCATCATGGCACATTTCAAATTTTTTATTACTAATATTCCATTACTTGGATATATCAGTAGAATATTGGTTTGCATGAACGTGTTGGTAATTACAAATAATTCTACTGTGACCATTCATACACGTTTTTGCTCACTGTCTACTACTATCTATAAAGGACATATGAGAATATTTTAAAGACTGTTTTTACTTCTTATTGGGTTTAATAACTTTATATGTATTTTCAGTATCCACTCTTTATATTATATATTTTACAAATATCTTCTGATGTTTCACTACAACTTTTAATTTAAATTTTTTTAATTTCTTCCTCAATTCTCTTTTTTTTCTTCTTTTTTCAAATGGATACATTTCTTTATTTACATTTCAAATGTTATTCCCTTTCCTGCTTTCTTGTCCATAAGCCCCTTATCCATTCCCCCTCCCCAAAAAGGATGTTCACCCTCATAGATCCCCCACTAATCTCCCCGACATTCCCCTGCACTGGGGGTCCAACCTTGGCAGGACAAAGGGCTTCCTCTCCCACTGGTACCTAACAAGGTCATCGACTGCTACATATGTAGTTGGAGCCCTGAGTCAGTCCATGTATAGTCTTTGGGTAGTGGCTTAGTCCTGGAAGGTCTGGTTGGTTGGCATTGTTCTTCATATGGGGTCTCGAGCCCCTTCAAGCTCGTCCAGTCCTTTCTCTGATTCCTTCAACGGGAGTCCCGTTCTCAGTTCAGTGGTTTAATGATGGCATTCGCCTATGTATTTGCTGTATTCTGGCTGTGTCTCTCAGAAGAGACCTACATCTGGTTCCTGTCAGCCTGCACTTCTTTGCTTCATCCATCTTATCTAGTTTGGTGGCAGTATATATATGGGCCACATGTGGGGCAGGCTCTGAATGGCCGATCCTTGAGTCTCTACTCTAAACTTTGCCTTCATATACCCTCCTGTGGATATTTTTGTTCCCCCTTTTAAGAAAGACTAAAGCACATAAAGGCAGAACTGGGACTGGGCACTTCAGTTTCTGGCTGTGGCCTGAATGTCTCTGATCTGGGCCCATAGCTCCCTACTCCAAAATCCTGTGGAAAAGAGAGCTGAACACCCAGAAATGTGGCCAATCCTGAGACTTCAGGGCAGACAGACTGCCACTTCTGCCCACCTTTGCCCACATCCCTGTCTCAAGAGGGAATTGCATAGTGCTACTGGACATAAGAATATAAGAGCAGTCAGCTGCAGGAACCCTGATGACTAGATCTGTGTGCGGATCTGAACTGAACAGGACATACAGCTCCCTGAACCCAAATCCCGTGAGGAGAGGGCTAGACCATCAGAGGTGCAGACACTCATGTGAAACCAGAGGAGACTACTCTCTGCACACATTCTGGACGCAAGAGGAAAATGCAAGGTACCACCTGTGCACGCTGCCTGCAGGGACCAAGGAGAAGAAGGGGCAGGACGCTTCTGGTTCCTGCCATCACAAAGAGCTGAAAGCCAGCCTCAAAGAGCGACTACGCACCTGAGCGCAGAACACTCTATTCCCATAACTGGCGGAAAGAAAATAGGAAAACAGGTCTCCAGGAGTGCTGACACACAGGCCCGGAGGAGGGTCAAGTCACCATCAGAAACAGCAGGACAAGCTATCACCAGAGACGACCTGATGGTAAGAGGCAAGCACAGGAACCAAAACAACAGCAACCAAGACTACTTGGCATCGTCAGAGCCCAATTCTCACACCAAAGCAAACACTGGATATCCAAATACACCAGAAAAACAAGATTAAATTTAAAATCGCATTTTATCATGATGATGGAGGACTTTAAGAAGGTCATAAATAACTCCCTTAAGGAAATACAGGACAACAAAAGTAAACAGCTAGAAGCCCTTAAAGAGGAAACACAAAAGTCCCTTAAAGAACTACTGGAAAAAGCAACCAAACAGGAGAAGGAAATGAACAAAACCATCCAGGAGTTAAAAATGGAAATAGAAACAATAAAGAAAGCAAAAAGGGAGACAACCCTGGAATAGAAAACCTAGGGAAGAGATCAGGATTCTTAGATGCCAACAGAATCACCAACAGAATACAAGAGATAGAAAAGAAAATCTCAGGAGCAGAAGAACCATAGAAAACATCAACACAACTGTCAAAAATAATGGAAAATGGAAGAAACTGCTAGCCCCAAAACATACAGGAAATCCAGAACAAAATGAGAAGATTAAACCTAAGGATAATAGGAATAGAAGAGAGAGAAGACTCTCAACTTAAAGGGCCAGTAAATATCTTCAACAAAATCATAGACAAATCTTCCCTAACCTAAAGAAAGAGGTTCCCATAAACTTAAAAGAAGACTACAGAACGCCAAATAGATTGGACCAGAAAAGAAATTCCTCCCGTCACATAATAGTCAAAACACCAAATGCACAAAACAAAGAAAGAATATTAAAAGCAGTCAGGCAAAAAGATCAGGTAACATATAAAGGCAGACCTATCAGAATTACACCAGACTTCTTGCCAGAGACTATGAAAGCCAGAATATCCTAGATAGATGTCAGAGAGACCCAAATAGAACACAAATGCCAGCCCAGGCTATTGTATCCAACAAAGTTATCAATTAACATTGAGGGAGAAACCTAGATATTACATGACAAAAACAAATTTACACAACATATTTCTCCAAACTCAGCCCTACAAAGGATAAGAAATAGCAAAGACCAATACAAGGAAGTAAACTACACCCTAGAAAAAGCAAGAAAGTGATCTTTTTGCAACAAAACCAAAATAAGAGAAGCATAAAAACATAGTCTCACCTCCACATATGAAGATAACAGGAAGCAACAATCACTATTCCTTAATGTCTCTCAACATCGATGGACTCAATTCCCAAATAAAATGATGCAGATTAACAGAATGGATATATAAAGAGGACCCAGCAGTTTGCTGCATACAGGAAACACAACTCAGTGACAAAGACAGACACTACCTCAGAGTGAAAGGCTGGGAAACCATTATCCAATCAAAATGGTCTTAATAAGCAAGCTTGAGTAGCAATTCTAATATCAAATAAAATCGACATTCAACCAAAAGACATCAAAAAAGATAAGGAAGGACACTTCATATTCATCAAACAAAAAATCCACCAAGATGAACCCTCAATCCTAATTATCTATCCTATCCTAAAACAAAAGGATATACCTTCTTCTGACTACCTCATGGTACTTTCTCCAAAACTGACCATGAAATTGGTCACAAAACAGGCCCAACAGATGCAGAAAGATAAAAATAATCCCATGCATACTTTCACACCATCACGGACTATGGCTGGTCTTCAATAACAATAAGGAAAGAACACCCACATATACATGGAAGTTGAAGAATGTTATACTTAATGATAACCTGGTCAAGGAAGAAATAAAGAAAAAAATTAAAGACTTTGTAGAATTTAATGAAAAAGAAGGTACAACATATCCAAATTTATGGAACACAGTGAAAGCTGTACTTAGAGGAAATCTCATAGCTCTGAGTGCCTGCAGAAAGAAACAGGAGAGAACATACATCAGTAGCTTGACAGCACACCTAAAAGCTCTAGAACAGAAGGAAGCAAATACAACAGGAGGAGCCAAAGGCAGGAAATAATCAAACTCAGTGCTGAAATCAACCAAGTAGAAACAAAAAGGGCTATACAAAGAATCAACAGAACCAAAAGCTGGTTCTTTGAGAAAATCAACAAGATAGATAAAACCCTAGCCAGACTAACCAGAGGGCACAGAGAGTATGTGTAAATTAACAAAATCAGAAATGAAAAGGGAGAATTAGAGGGAATTCAAAAAAACCACCAGATCCTACTACAAAAGCCTATATTCAACAAAACTTGAAAATCTGCAGGAAATGGACAATTTTCTAGACAAATACCAGGTAGCAAACTTAAATCAGGAAGAGATAAACCATTTAAGCAACCCTTTACATCCTAAAGAAATAGAAGCAGTCATTAAAGGTCTCCCAACCAAAAAGACCCAGGGTTCAGATGTGTTTACTACGGAATCCTATCAGACCTTCATATAAGACCTCAAATCAATACTGTCCAAACTATTCCACAAAATTGAAACAGACTAAGCACTACCAAATTCTTTCTATGGAGCCACAATTACTATTATACCTAAACCACACAAAGACCAAACAGAGAAAGAGAACTTCAGACAAATTTCCCTTATGAATATTGACACAAAAATACTCCAAAAATTCTTACAAAATGAATCGAAGAACACATCAAAATGATCATCCATTGTGATCAAGTAGGTTTCACCCAAGGTATGCAGTGATGATTTAATATATGGAAAACCATCAACGTATTCCACTATATAAACAAACTGAAAGATAAAAACCACATGATCCTTTCAATAGATGCTGAGAAAGCATTTGAAAAAAATTCAACATGCCTTCATGATAAAAGTCTTGGAAAGAACAAGAATTCAAGGCCCATACCTAAACATACTAAAAGCCATATATAGCAAACCAGTAGCTAACATTACATTAAATGGAGAGAAACTTGAAGCAATCCCACTAAAATCAGGGACTAGACAAGGCTGTCCACTCTCTCCCTACTTATTCAATATAGTTCTTGAAGTCCTAGCCAGAGCAATCAGACAACAAAAGTAGATCAAAGGGATCCAGATTGGAAAGGAAGAAGTCACAATATCACTATTTGCAGATGATATAATAGTACATTTATGTCACCCCAAAATTTTCACCAGAGAACTACTAAGCCTGATAAAAAAAAAACTTCAGCAAAGTGGCTAGGTATAAAATTAACTCAAACAAATCAGTAGCCATCGTCTCCACAAAAGATAAATAGGCTGAGAAAGAAATTAGGGAAATGACACCTTTCATAATAGTCCCAAATAATATGAACTACCTCGGTGTGACTTTAACCAAGCAAGTGAAAGATCTGTATGATAAGAACTTCAAGACACTGAAGAAAGAATTGAAGATCTCAGAATATAGAAAGACCTCCCATGCTCATGGATTGGTAGGATTAATATAGTAAAAATTGCCATTTTGCCAAAAGCGATCTATAGATTCAATGCAATTCCCATCAAAATTCCAATGCAATTCTTCAAAGAGTTAGACAGAACAATTTGCAAATCCATCTGGAATAACAAAAAACTCAGAATGGCTAAAACTATCCTCAAAAATAAAAGGACTTCTAGGGGAATCACTATCCCTGAACTCAAGCTGTATTACAGAGCATAAGTGCATGGTATTGGTACAGAGACAGACAGATAGACCAGTGGAATAGAATTGAAGACCCAGAAATGAACCCACACACCTATGGTCACTTGATTTTTGACAAAGGAGCCAAAACCATCCAATGGAAAAAAGATTTTCCATTTTTAGCAAACGGTGCTGATTTAACTGGAGGTCAGCATGTAGAAGAATGCAAATCAAACCATTCTTATCACCCTGTACAAAGCTTAAGTCCAAGTGGATCAAGGACCTCCACATCAAACCAGATACACACAAACTAGTAGAAGAAAAAGTGGGGAAGAATCTGGAATGCATGGGCACTGTGGAAAATTTCCTGGACAGAACACCAATGGCTTATGTTCTAATATCAAGAATCGACAAGTGGGATCTCATAAAGCTACAAAGCTTCTGTAAGGCAAAGGACACTATTGTTAGGACAAAACAGCAACCTACAGATTGGGAAAAGATCTTTTCCAATCCTACCACTGATAGAGAGCTAATATCCAAAGAATATAAAGAACTCATGAAGTTAGACTGCAGATAGACAAATAACCCTATTAAAAATAGGATACAAAGCTAAACAAAGAATTCGCAGCTGAGGAATGCCGAATGACTGAGAATCACCTAAAGAAATATTCAACATCTTTAGTCATAAGGGAAATGCAAATCAAAACAACCCTGAGATTCCACCTCACACCACTCAGAATGGCTAAGATCAAAAACTCAGGTGACAGCAGAGGCTCGTGAGGATGTGGAGAAAGAGGAACACTCCTCCATTGTTGGTAGGATTGCAGACTGGTACAATCATTCTGGAAATCAGTCTGGATGTTCCTCAGAAATTGGACATTGCACTTCCTGAAGTCTCAGCTATACCTCTCTTGGGCATATACCCAAAATATGTTCCAACATACAACCAAGACACATGCTCCACTATGTTCATAGCCACCTTATTTATAATAGCCAGAAGCTAGAAAGAACCCTGATGCCCTTCAACAGAGGAATGGATTCAAAATATGTGGTCCATCTACACAATGGAGTACTACTCAGCAATCAAAAGCAATGACTTCATGAAAATCAGAGGCAAATTGATGGAATTAGTAAATATCATCCTTAGTGAGGTAACCCAATCACAGAAAGACACACATAATATGTACTCATTGGTAAGTGGATATTGGCCCAAATGCTTGAATTACCCAAGATGATCAGACCACATGAAACTCAAGAAGGATGACCAAAATGTGGATGCTTCACTACTTCTTTAAAAGGGGAGCAAACATACCCATAGGAGGAGATAAGGAGGCAAAGTTTAGAACACAGACTGAAGGAATGGCCATTCAGAGCCTGCCCCAGATGTGGCCAATACATATACAGCCACCAAAACTAGATAAGATGGATGAAGCTAAGAAGTGCAGGCTGACAGGAACCAGATATAGATCTATTCTGAGAGACACAGGCAGAATATGTCAAATATAGAGGCAAATGCCAGCAGCAAACAACTAAAGTGAGAACGGACTCCCGTTGAACGAATCAGAGAAGGGAGTGAAAGAGCTGAAGGGGCTTGTGACCACATAAGAACAACAATGTCAACCAATCAGAGCTTCCAGGGACTAAGCCACTAACCAAAGTCTATACATGGTTTGACCCTGGATTCCAAATTCATAGGCAGCAATCAATAGCCTAGTAGGGACACCAGTGGAAGGGGAAGCCCTTGGTCCTGCCAAGGCTGGACCCCCCACCCCCAGTGTATGGAATTGTTGGGGGAAGGAATGGAGGTGGGTGAGTAGGGGAACACCCATATAGAAGGGAGGGGGAGGGGTTAGGAGGCTGATGGCCTGGAAACCAGGAAAGGGAATAACACTTGAAATGTAAATAAGAAATACCCAATTTAATAAAATGGAAGAAAAATGATCTTCCAAACATGGCTGCTAAAAATTAATAAAGAAATAAATAGATAGATAGATAGATAGATAGATAGATAGATAGATAGATAGATAGATAGATAGATAGATAAGAAAAGAAAATGCTATGTCTTTTCCATTGCACAGTTTTAGCTCTCTTGTCAAAGATCAAGTGACCACAGCTGTGTGGGTTCATTTCTGGGTCTTTGATTCTATTCCACTGATCTATCTGCCTGTCTCTTTACCAATACTATATAGTTTTTGGCACTATAGCTCTGTAATATAGCTTGAGGTCAGGGATGGTGATTCCCCCAGAATTTCTTTTATTGTTGAGTATTGTTTTCGCTATTCTGGGTTTTATGTTATTCCAGATGAATTTGCAAATTGCTCTTTCTAACTCTATGAAGAATTGAATTCAAATTTTGGTGGGGATTGCATTGAATCTGTAGATTGCTTTTGGCAATATGGCCATTTTTACTATATTAATCCTGCCAATCCATGAGCATGGGAGATCTTTCCATCTTCTGAGATCTTCTTCAATTTCTTTCTTCAGAGACTTGTCATATAGGTCTTTCACTTGCTTGGTTAAAGTCACACCAAGGTATTTTATATTACTTGAGACTATTGTGAAGGGTGTCATTTCCCTAATTTCTTTCTCAGCCTCTTTATACTTTGAGTAGAGGAAGGCTACTGATTTATTTAGGATAATTTAATACCCAGACAGTTTGATGAAGTTGTTAATCAGATTTAGTAGTTTTCTGGTGGAACTTTTGGAGTCACTTTATTATACTCTCATATCAGCTTCAAATAGTGATATTTTGACTTCTTCCTTTCCAATTTGTATACCTTTGACCTCCTTTTGTTGTCTGATTGCTCTGGTTAGGGCTTGGAGTAATATTTTCAATAAGTAGGGAGAGAGTGGGCATCCATGACTAGTTCCTGATTTTAGTGGGATTGCTTCAATTTAATCTCCATTTGGTTTGATGTTATCTACTGGTTTTCTGTATACTGCTTTTACTATGTTTAGGTATGGGCCTTGAATTCCTGTTCTTTCCAGGATTGTTATCATGAAGAGGTGCTGAATTTATTCAAATGCTTTCTCAGCATCTAATGAAATGATCATGTGGTTTTTATCTTTCAGTTTGCTTATATAGTGGATTACATTGATGGTTTTCTGTATATTAAACCATCCCTGCATACCTGGGATGAAGCCTACTTGATCATGATGGATCATTGTTTTGATGTGTTCCGGGATTTAGTTTGCAAGAATTTTATTGAGTATTTTTTTGTTGATAATCATAAGAGAAATTGGTCTGAACTTCTCTTTCTGTGTTGGTTCTTTGTGTGATTTAGGTATAAAAGTAATAGTGGTTTCATAGAAGAAATTTGGTAGTGCTCTGTCTGTTTCTATTTTGTGGAATAGTTTGGACAGTATTGGTATGAGGTCTTCTATGAAGGTCTGATAGAATTCTGCACTAAATTCATCTGGTCCTGGATTATTTTTGGTTGGGAGACTTTTAATAATTGCTTCTATTTCTTTAGGAGTTATAGAGTTGTTTACATGGTTTATCTGTTCCTGATTTAAGTTTTGTTTCTGGTATTTGTCTAGAAAATTATCCATTTCCTCCTGATTTTCAAGTTTTGTTGAATATAGTCTTTTGAAGTAGGATCTGATGATTTTTTTTTGATTTTCCTCAGATTCTGTTGTTATGTCTCCCTTTTCATTTCTGATTTTGCTAATTTGGACACACTCTCTGTGTCCTCTGGTTAATCTGGCTAAGGGTTTATCTATCTTGTTGATTTTCTCAAAGAACCAACTTTTGGTTCTGTTGATTCTTTCTATGGTCCTTTTTGTTTCTACTTGGTTGATTTCAGCACTGAGTTTGATTATTTCCTGCCTTCTACTCCTCCTGGGTGTATTTGTTTCTTTTTGTTCTAGAGCTTTTAGGTGTGCTGTCAAGCTGCTGATGTATGTTTTCTCCTGTTTCTTTCTTCAGGCACTCAGAGTTATGAGATTTCCTCTAAGTACAGCTTTCATTGTGTCCCATAAGTTTGTGTATGTTGTATCTTCATTTTCTTTAACTTCTAAAAAGTCTTTAATTTCTTTATTTCTTCCTTGACCAAGTTGTCATTGAATAGAGCTTTATTCTACTTCTATGTATATGTGTGAGTTCTGTCTTTATTGAAGTTATTGAAGACCACCCTTGGTCCGTGGTGATCTGATAAGACTCATGGGATTATTTCTATCTACTTTTATCTGCTGAGGCCTGTTTTTTATTTCGAGATGGAATTATGTTTTAGTGTCCTTCTGTTTATTTCACTGCAAGGAGTTTACTTGCTTGCTTTTTCTAAGGGGTAGTTTCCCTCCTTGTGTTGGAGTTTTCCAACTATCATCCATTGTAGGGCTGGATTTGGAGAAACATATTGTGTAAATTTGGTTTTGTCATGAAATATCTTTGTTTCTCCATCTATGTTAATTGAGCATTTTGCTGGATATATTAGTGTGAGCTGGCATTTGTTTTCTCCTATGGTCTGTATGACACCTGCCCAGAATATTCTGGCTTTCATAGTCTCTGGTGAGAAGTCTGGTATAATTTCTATAGGTCTGCCTTTATATGTCACTTGACCTTTTCCCTTACCGCTTTTAATATTCTTTCTTTGGATTTTGCATTTTGTGTTTTCACTATTATTTGATGGGAGGAATTTCTCTTCTGGTCCAATCTGTTTGGAGTTCTATAGGCTTCTTGCATATTTGTGGGCATCTTTTCCTTTAAGTTAGGGAAGTTTTCTTCTGTAATTTTGTTGAAGATATTTACTAGCCCTTTAAGTTAAGAGTCTTCACTCTCTTCTACACCTATTATCCTTAGGTTTGACCTTCTCATTGTGTCCTGGATTTCCTGGATGTTTTGGGCTAAGAGCTTTTTGCGTTTTACATTATCTTCAACAGTTTTCTATGGTTTCTTCTGCCCCTGAGATTCCTTTTTCTATCTCTTGTATTCTGTTGGTGATGCTTGCATCTATGATTTCTGATCTCTTCCCTAGGTTTTCTATCTGCAGAGTTGTCTCCCTTTGTGCTTTCTTTTTTTTCTATTTCCATTTTTAAATCCTGCATGGTTTTGTTCAATTCCTTCACCTGTTTGGTTGTGTTTTCTTGTAATTCTTTAAGGAGATTTTGTGTTTCCTCCTTAAGGCCTCTACTTTACTTGTGTTGTCCTGTTCTTCAAGAAAGTTATTAATGTCCTTCTTAAAGTCCTCCATCATCATCATCATACCATTTTATTGTAAATCTAAATCTTGCTTTTCCAATCTACTTGGATATGCAGTATTTGGTATTTGATTTGGTGGGAGAACTGGGCTATGATGATGCCAAGTAGTCTTGGTTTCTGTTGATTAGATTCCTGAGCTTGTCTCTCACCATCAGGTTGTCTCTGATGTTAGCTCATCTTCCTGTTTCTGGAAGTGGCTTGTCCCTCCTGTAGTCCTCTGAGTCAGCACACCTATAGACCTGTTTTCCTGTTTTCTTTCAGCAGTTTCTGGGAACAGAGTGTTCTGCTCTTAGGTGTATAGGCACTCCTTGTGATTGTCTTTCATTTCGTGGTGCAGGCAGTAATCAGAAGGGTCCTGACCCCGATTCCTCCTAGGTCCTTTCACCCAGGGTCTCAGCCTGCACTAGATGATTCCCTCTTGGGTTGGTAATGTGGGGGTAGGGGGTAGTGCACTCTAATTGCTAAGGATTCTCTTCACTTCTGAGGATCCAGCTCTCTCCCCCACAGGATTTGGGTGCAGTGAGCTATTTGACAGGTTCAGTTCAGTTCTGAGCTCAGACCAAAACCGCAGGTATCTGCTGCTGACTGCTCCTATATTCCCATGTCCAGAGGCACTATGCGTTTTTTCTTGGGCCAGAGATATGGGCAAACATGGGCAGAAGTGGCAGTCTGTACTACAGTCTAAGGATGGTCCGCACTTCTGGGTGTTCATCTCTCCTATGGGATTTGAGAGCCTTTCTTGTTCTTTTAAAGAAAATGGGAAATAGTTAAGAGTCATAAGCTACTAAAAATATAAATTAAAGATATTATTCATCTCATTTTATATTGTAAATAAATTAATTGTTAGAAACACGGTGAGTAGCACATAATGCCTTTTTCTTAACAAATGTTAAAATTGCTGTAAGTGGTTCCTTACATGCAAACTTTTACTGTTTATACTGCATCTAAACATTTCACATAATATAATTCTTATCAGACTTAAGATGAATGAAATTTTGATTAGTTTTGTGACATAAATTTTGACGAATCATAAAGCACTAAGAAAATGTAATGTAAAGTTCAAATTAGACAAAAAAAGCACATGCCAGCATGTTAATGTAACAAAAATATTTCAGTGCAGTTTAGTAGCATAGTTAAGTTTTTTTTATCACTTTATAATGGTTGAGCAGGAATCACTCTATTGGCAAATAATGTGTTTATGAACATGGAATCAATACATCACTCAGAGGAGCCCAATTTTCTCTATCAGTTGTAACTGAACACAAAAGATTCTATTTACTTTATAAAGGCTCTCTGCTTTATGAAGGCACTTTTGCTTTAGAAAAAAATCAATGCTTTTTGTCACCCAAATATTTATCTTACTGTTCTCCAGGAACTCAACTTATTTCTCAATGTGCCTATTAATACGGAAGTTCAAAAAAAGACATCAGGAAATATAATATATATATATAATATGTATATATATATATTATTATATATATATTATATGTATTTTACTGTAGAAAATTACTGGGCCCTACTCTGGGAAAGGAGCAGAGAGATCAGTTTCCTTGAGTACTCAAAGACCTTCCCTGAAAAGGTATCCCATCCGCACCTGAAATGCTCTAATAACAAAGTCACTGAAGACACACTTTATAACTTTGAATATATCCAATATTTTAATGTTTCCATACATTTTTCTCTGAAATTTTTTTCTGTCATTTCTCTAAGTTTTATAGAGTGAACAAGTGTCAAGCAGTACTCAGGGACCTGCTTACCTAGCAGTGAATGCAGGGAATAAAATTCTCTTTTGTATAGAGTTTCTTGAAAAAGTTAAAAAAAATATCTGAAAATACATGAGGTACAATGTCAAGTGTTGTTTTGAATAATGGACACATCACACAGGATAAGAATCATCTGTGTTCACATGAAACAAAGAAGAACATGGCATTTTCAATAAATTGCTTAAGAAATCCCTCAGATAAGGTCGCATTTGAATAAATGTCTGAGAGTGGTTGTGAATCATGTGAATTTGTAGATGCAGAGGACTCCAGGAATTGGGAAAAACAGTACTAAAAGACCTGAGATGAGAGTCCTGGCTTGTTCAAAAGCCAGATTTAGAGTCTCCCTAAAAGCCCAGGCTTTCTTCAACTGACTTCAATTTATGATCTCTATACCCCAGCCTGCAAATCTTGGGACTGCAAGCCAGCATGCCACCATGTCTGACTAAAAGTGAATGCAAAAGTAAATGAATAAATAAGTAAATAAATAAATAAATAAATAAGCAAGCAAGGCTAATAAAATAGAATTTTTTCATGTTCTTTTATCCTAAGTATGTTAGTACTGCACCATATTTCCCAGCCTTAAGTGTTAGTATTACAAGAAAAACTAATTTATTTTGCATTAGGTTGATCATTTTAAAGTTTATCACCATAGAATAAATACAGGATAAAAAAGTATCAAATTGTCTGAGTAAACTATTATTCTTATTGTAATGGACCGAAATTTTCTTGTCAAATGTTATGTAAAAGATTAATTTGGGTGGAATTAAATTGGATCGAAACTGATACTCTTATTTAGAAAGGCTACTTTAATAGTTTTGCTTGTTTCTTTATGCGGTAGAATATATTAAACTCTCTCAGAGTAGAAGCATCTTACACTGAAATATTTATGTCATACAGAAAAAATAGAATAGTAAAAATGGATATAAAAGCTATCATTGTATATATGAGATAAGAATAGCAGAATGTTTTGTGTAAATATTTTATCAATTTTCTTAAGAAACATTTCCTATACATTTATTGCGTAGTAAATATTTCCACAGAAGCTGTAGACAGTTATTTTGGTTCCCTTATCTTGTAGTCCAAGGCTGTGTGAGGAAAATTGATGAGTGGACTTGCTTGAAAACAAAAGCCTTTTTAAAGCCTTGTCTTTAATCTTATTACATTTTAATTTCTCCTATGCTACTCTAAGTGCTCTTTGTCTTTTTGAAATTATGAGAAGATGCTTTCCTTTTCTGTTAAAAAGAAAGAAAGAAAGAAAGAAAGAAAGAAAGAAAGAAAGAAAAAAAGAAAAAAAGAAAAGAAAGAAAGAAAGATAGGAAGGAAGAAAGAAAGAAAGAAAGAGAGAGAGAGAGAGAGAAAGAAAGAAAGAAAGAAAGAAAGAAAGAAAGAAAGAGAGAAAGAAAGAAAGAGAGAAAGAAAGAAAGTAACTAATATACGGTATCAGAGCTTTACAGTCTCCAAAAACTGTTCAACTCTGCTTACTTACCAAGCAGGAAAAGTAGATGGAAGGTAAGGGAGTTAAATGTGTGTTCCAATAAAATTGTATTTACAAAATTAGGGATGGGTGTAACATTTGCTCCCTCAGTCACAGTTTGATGATGTTCTTTTCAGATTGTCATTTCTGACTCTAATTTGATTTCTTTTGATTACATTTAATTATTGGGACTAAGATTCTGGAATACATAGTAAGATTGTCTCGTATATAGCATGACAGGGCCAACAGTATGTTTCTTTGAAATAAGAGCTCTAATGCTATGTGATAATATGGAAAACCCCCAATACAATCGGTCTCTGATGTGAAAACAATCCAGGCTTCGAAATTTTGTGGTAGACTTTGTTTTTGAAGATAAAACATTCAACATTTTTTAATCTAGTAGTTTAACTTGCATTTGTTACTTTTAGGGGTCAAAGTCTTATGCATACCAACAGGACTTATAACTCACTATGTGGTTGATGCTGGCCTTGAAGCTCTGAGCTACTGACCTTTTTATCTCCAGCTACCTAAGCAAAGGCATTATGGTCATGCAACACCAAACCTAGAGATAATTTTCTCTTGCAAGATGTCAAAGAACTTTCTGTGTGTTGATGTACTAAGTGAAGTTTCAGGAAGTGGATACGATCTTCAATCTTCAATTGTGTTGTACAAGAAAGATACATTTAAATCATCTTCTGAGACTATGAAACCACAGAAAACACTTTGGAAAAACTTGTGAGATTCCATGCAGTTTCATTTTCTGTTATTTCCAAGACACTCAAGCATTAGCTTTTAAAATAAATGATCAAGGAAATGATTGGCCATTTTTATTTTATTGTTTAATTTATTTTTATTGGATTTTTTAATTTACATTTCAAATGTTATTTCCTTTCCTGGTTTCCCGGACATAAGCCCCCTATCCCATCCCCATACCCTATTTTTATAAGGGTGTTCCCCCTCCCTGACCACCCCCCTTCCTACTTCCCTGACATTCCCCTACATTGGGGGAAGGGGAATCCAGCCTTGGCAGGAACAAGGGGTTCTCCTCCCATTGGTGCCCAACAAGGCTGTCCTCTGCTACATAGGCAGCTGGAGTCATGAGTCAATCCATGAATAGTCTTTGGGTAGTGGTTTAGTCCCTGAGAGCTCTGGTTGGTTGGTATTGTTGTTCTCATGGGACAGAAAGTCCTTTTAGCTTTTTGAAACCTTTATCTAATTCCTTCAATGGGGACCCCATTCTCATTTCAATTGTTTGCTGCTAGCATTAGCCTCTGTGTTTGTCACATTCTGGCTGAGCCTCTCAGGAGACAGCTACATCAGGCTCCTGTCAGCATGCAGTTCTAGGCTTCATCAATATTGTCTAGGTTTTGGGATATATATATATATATGCTGGATCCCAAGGGTCATTCCTTCAATGTCTGCTCCAAACTTTGCCCGCAAATGTCCTCCTATGGATATTTTTATTTTCCCTTTTAAGAAGGACTGAAGCATCTACATTTTGGTCATTCTTCTTCTTGAGCTTCATGTGGTCTGTGAATTGTATCTTGGGTAATTTGAGCATTTGGGCTAATATCTAATTATCAGTGAGTACATACCAGGTATGTTTTTCTGTGATTGGGTTACCTCACTCAGGATAATATTTTCTACTTTTGCCTACAAATTTCATGAAATCACTATTTTTGATATCTGAGTAGTAACCCATCATGTAGATATACCAGATTTCTGCATCCATTCCTCTTGTGAAGGGCATCTGAGTTCTTTCAAGCTTCTAACAATTATAAATAATGCTGCTATGAACATAGTGGAGCATGTGTCTTTGTTGTATGTTGGAACATTATTTGGGTATATGCCCAGGAGAGGTATAGCTGGGTTCCACTCAGTTCTTCATAGAGAGAGAAAGAGCAATTTACAAATTCATTTTTAACATCAAAAAACCCCAGAATAGCAAAAACTATTCTCAATAATAAAATAACTTCTGGGGAATCACCCTACCTGACCTCAAGCTGTATTACAGACAAAAAGTGATTTAAAAAAACTGTATGGTTTTGGTACAGAGACAGGCAGGTAGATCAATGGAATAGAATTGAAGACCCAGAAATAAACCCACACCCTATGCTGGCTCAACTGGAGGTCAGCATGTAGAAGAATGCAAATCGATACATTCTTATTGCCCTGTACAAAGATTAAATCGAATGGATCAAAGAATTCCACATCAAACCAGATACACTCAAACTAATAGAAGAAATGTTGGGGAAAGAGCCTTGAACACATGGGCACTGGGAAAAATTTCCTTAACAGAACACCAATGGGTTATGCTCTAAGATCAAGAATCGACCAGTGGAACCTCACAAAACTCCAAAGCTTCTGAGAGTTAAAGGACACTGTTATTAGGACAAAACAGCAACCAACAGAATGGAAAAAGATCTATACAAATCTTACATCTGATAGATGGCTAATATCGAAAATATACAAAGAACTCAAGAAGTTAGACTCCAGAGAATCAAATAACCCTAATAAAAATGGGGTACAGAGCTAATCAAAGAATTCTCAGCTGAGAAATATTGAATGGCTGCAAAGTACCTAAAGAAATGTTCAACATCCTTAGTCATCAAGGAAATGCAAATTTAAACAACCCTGAGATTCCACCACATATCCATATAGTCAGAATGGCTAAGATCAAAAACTCAGGTGACAGTAGATGCTGGTGAGGATGTGGAAAAAGAGGAACACTCCTGCATCGTTGGTGGGACTGCATACTGGTACACCACTCTGAAAATCAGTCTGAAGGTTATTCTGAAGATTGGCCACTTTTCGTTTTGAGAAATTGAACTAGTTTTATACTAGATAATTTCAGAGAAGATTTTGCTGGGTAGAGGAGGTTAGTCTCATGCTTACCTGAAACTCCTCATCTTCTCTTGGTCTTTTCATTTCTGGTATCACAGTAATATGCCACATGCACAGGAAGTAAGTCAGTTTTGAAAGGCAATGTTGATGACACTGAACCCACTTGACATACTGAAGACCACATGGATAAAAACTGTCTTTTATAAAATTTATTATTATTAATCATCCCTGTCGTTTACATCTCAGATACCAAATTACCCCTTCACACACCCCATCCCATCTGCCCTCCTCCCTTCCTCCTTTTCCTCTATGAGGGTGCTCCCCCACCCACCCATGCTCCCCTGCCCCACTGCTCCAGCATTCTCCTAAGCTGGGATATCAAACTACCACAGGACCAAGGGCCACCCTCCCATTGATGTCAGACCAGGCCATCCTCTGCTACATATCTCTCTGGACCCATGGATCCTTCCCTGTACACTCCTTGGTTAATGGTCTAGTCCCTGGAAGCACTGTGTGGTCTGACCAGTAAACATTTTTCTTCCTATGGAGTTACAATACCACTTTGTTCCTCTAGTCCTTCTGCCAGCTCCCCCACTGGAGTCCCTGAACTCAGTCTGATGGGTGGCTACAAGCAACCCCATATGGATTAGGCAGAACCTCCCAAGGAAGAGTCACACCAGGTTCCTGTCAGCAAGCACTTCTTGGCAACAGTAACAGTGTCAGGTTTGGTGTCTGCAGACAGGATGATCCCCAGGTAGAGCAGTCCCCAGATGGCCCTTCCTTCAATCTCTACTCCATTTTTTGTCCCTGTTTCTCCTTTGGACAGGAACATTTCTGGGTTAAAAATTTTAAAATGTGTAGGTGGCCCCATCCCTCGACTAGGGTTGTGCCTATCTACTGGAGGTGGTCTCTACAGGTTCTATCTCCCCTTCACTGTGCATTTTGGCTAAAGTCATCCCTGTTGGGTTCTGGAAGCCTCTCAGTTCCTTGGTGTCTGCGACCCTCCAGGGCTACTCCACAATCCCTCATCTCCCATTGCTATATTTTTTATTTGATTTCCTGACCTTCTGTACCTCTCTCCTATCCCCTCCAGTACCTGATCCTGCCCCCCTTTTCCCTCCCCCTCCTTTCTCTCTCCCAGGGGAACCTCCTTCTACCTCCTCTTTTCCCTCCTCTATGCAGGACTGAAGCATCCACACCCTGGTTTTCCTTTCTCCTAAGTTCCAAATGGTCTTTCAGTTATATTGAAAAAAAAAATTTTTTTTAAATTAAGGTGCTAGGAGAAAAAAATGAGGGAAGAAGTGGATAGTAAGAAATTAAGATGATGTATTCCCTTTTAATTTTTCATGAGTAACTTGAAATTTTGTTGACATTAAAACCCAGTTGAAATGATGAACAGAAAGGACAGCATAATAAAGGGCTGTCGAAAAAAGAGTTCTTGATAGAAAAAAAAAAATCCAAAACAATGAACATGCTAAGAATTCAGTGAGGTTGGATTTCCCTTTAGTAAGGTGAATTTTATAATTTTGGAGGTAATTCCAAACAGGTGGAAAAAGCCTACTACCAAACTCTAAATATTATTTGGAATAAGATTTTTAAAGTCCAACAAATATTTCCTTTTTCTGTCAGCAACATCTTTAGTCATTTGACTTAAATGATATGTTAGATATCAGTTTATTGAAAGTTCCAGAGATACCAAGAATGGAGAGTGAATTGCCAGCTAAGAGATGATGCCATTTTACTAACGAATGGTTGAAAGACCCTCAGCTACTAAATGGACAAGAATATCAATCCAGCAACATGGCTGCTCTGATCTGTGTAATCTGGCTGAAATGCAGATATACCCTTAGTATGCACCTTTAATTCTTCTGGCTGGAATCCTACAGTATATCCTTTTAATCCCAAATAACATCTAATTGAGGAGAAGGCAAAGTGATGAATCAAAAAATATTTGACAAAGCCAAAGAAGCACTGGAGAAGAGAAGCTATTTAAGAGCAGTGCGGGAGGATCAGTGAGTTGGGAGTCAATGTAGTGCAGTGCAGTGGAGTGGGGTTCCTTTGTGAGTTCACACTATCAGTGCAAGTCTGCCGAAGCAGTTGTAGCCAGAGAATTAGAAGGAGCCAGAGGATTAGAACAAAGTACCAGATTCAGTTTTGCCAAGCAGAGTAATTCAATTCAGACAGAAGCCAGTTTGTATCAATCAGCGTGGAGAGGAGTTTGAACCAGAAGAGCTGAGTTAAATAAGTTAGCCAGAATTCAGAAAGAACTAGAAAGGGTGAGCTTATTCAGTAGTAAGTCTCAAGGAAGACAGTTACATCAAGCAAATAAAAGTTACTTTTACAATTAAATTTATCTTAGAGATGGAAGGCCAAAGTATTAAAAAAGTATGTGAATTATACTGACTTGACCAATGTTTGATTCAAAGAGTGAGAAGAAGGAAAAATAAACAAAAAATTCTTCTAAGTGTCTAAATAGGCTATTGAATAAATCAATGATGCTAGTTAATACAAATACAAAAATTAATTAAAATTCTCTAGAAAGCACAGATCTAAAAAAACACATATTAATTCAGAAAGTGTTTATACATTTGGAATGCAAGCAAGCAGGTTTTTTTCTTATGCTTTGTGCAGAACATGGAAACTGTCTTATCTTTGAACCTTTGCATTTACTTGGTAAGTACAACCAACATTTTTGCATTGCGATAGCATTCAGAAAACCTTAGTCCCTAGACACATGGAAAAAATAAAGCACAGACCTCTGTCCATCTATTGAGATTATTTTCTTTTATTTCTTACAGCCAAATATTCTTAAATATTACTATTTAGGATTAAAATGAAGGCCATAGTTTCATCACCAGATTCACTGTTGACCAAGCACAATTTACCTACCCAAATGTCATTCACAACATTTATTTTATGGGAACCACGGTCAAGCATTCCTTATTACTTAAGTATAAGGCATGTGAGGCACTGGTTCTACTTTTTCCATGTACGTACAGGGGTCATAGAAATTTGGTTTCAGTACAGGCCTTGATGATTTTCTTATGTATATTTTCACCATAAAAAGGAGAATTTCTCTTGAATGAAGAACCCATGTTATCGATCCTATGCATAAAGTGGCAATTTAAAGTTGTAATTAAAGATTTAAAATTGTTATTAAAGATACTTTAGTTTATTTCTATTTTGATTTTTTTGATCTTGCAAATGTTTCTATTGCATAACTTCAGCAACTTACCTCTCCTGAACTCTAGGTGGTTCTTCACATGCATATTCAGTATGGACTGCCTGAAGCTTGAAGCCAACAAGTGCTATGCCTGTGCACTGAAAGAACCATTTCTCCAAAAGGAAGTTAAGTCAGTCTCTTGCCTACTGAGGAATGTATCAAATTGGATAAACTAACTGGGAAAGAACTGGAGAAATTGAACTCATTATCTTGCTATGATTCAGCTTTGAAATCTTTTTTGTTAATAATAATAAAAAAACAGTGAATGCGATTCTCTTTTCCTGTAACCAATGGTACGTTGAGTAAGTAATAGCAACATCTAAGCACTTGTGCTTTTCTGAGTAGTGATCTATCATAAAAGAAGTGATTTGCAGAAGCATTGACTGAATCATTCCTAGTTAACCGTTTCTCGATAGAACTCCGTGTTTTCATCATTACTTTGGAAGACGCCTGTGCCACTAAGATAGAAAAGAAGTAAACTGACTGCGCAGTCACTGAGACGTCAAACCTTAGGACATTTCCTAACTATCACCTTTTGCACATTCCCTGGACAATTGCTGGTTTGCAATGTTTCATCAGAGCAGCACTTAGGAAGCCTTATCTGATAAAGACCATCGCCACTCTCTGTCATTTGGAACACCTGCTGGACTAATAAAACATCTGGCATCTTTCCTTGTGGACTGAATGGCCATTCCAAAGACTTGCCATGCAGTCCTTTACCTTGGGGACTCAAACGATCAGGCTTTATTTCTCCTATAACTCATATTTCACAACTCCTGAGGCACTCTGCAAAGGAAATAGTTAAAATCCGATTGGTTCAAATGATTGTACACTTATTACAATAAAATGTTAAATGAGATTCTGTATAAGATTTTTAACTTGTCCTGCTTGTAAATTAAAGCTGCTGTTAGATTTAACAGACAATTTGGAATGATAAAAAAAAAAACATACTAAGAAACAATTCTTAGTATATCAGTCCCACAAGAAACAAATTGCAAATTTTTACTGCAATGAAGTAGAAACTACGTAATAATGCTGGGTTAATCTTTTAACATGGTACCACCAGGAAGTCATCAGTACCTTAAAGAGAAAATAGAAATATTTTGGCACCTACGTATAAATACATACACTTTGACCTTTAAAACTATGTGATGTTCTATTCGTTGCATTATGCATAAAATGAAACTTATCTTTCAGTGAGAAGTAATGAAGAACAATAAAAGGGAAATATTTTCAAGGAGAGCTCAGATTTAAGAATAGCCAGATGCCCTTCAACAGAGGAATGGATACAGAAAATGTGGTACATCTACACAATGGAATATTACTCAGCTATCAAAAACAACGACTTTATGAAATTCGTAGGCAAATGGTTGGAACTGGAAAATATCATTCTGAGTGAGCTAACCCAATCACAGAAAGACATACATGGTATGCACCCACTGATAAGTGGCTATTAGCCCAAATGCTTGAATTACCCCTAGTGGCCTAGAAACAAATGAAACCAAGACGGATGATCAAAACGTGAAGGTTTACCTTCTTTAAAAGGGGAACAAGAATACCCGTGGTAGGGAAGAGAGAGGCAAAGATTAAAACAGAGACTGAAGGAACACCCATTCAGAGCCTGGCCCCACATGTGGCCCATACATATAGAGCCACCCAATTAGACAAGATGGATGAAGCAAAGAAGTGCAGACCGACAGGAGCCGGATGTAGATCGAACCTGAGAGACACAGCCAGAATACAGCAAATACAGAGGCGAATGCCAGCAGCAAACCACTGAACTGAGAACGGGACGCCCGTTGAAGGAATCAGAGAATGAACTGGAAGAGCTTGAAGGGGCTTGAGACTCAATATGTACAACAATGCCAAGCAACCAGAGCTTCCAGGGACTAAGCCACTACCTAAAGACTATACATGGACTGACCCTGGACTCTGACCTCATAGGTAGCAATGAATATCCTAGTAAGAGCACCAGTGGAAGGAGAAGCCCTGGGTCCTGCTAAGACTGAACCCCCAGTGAACTAGACTGTCGGGGGAGGCAATGGGGAGGGTGGGGGAGGGGAACACCCACAAGGAAGGGGGGAGGGAAGGGATGTTTGCCAAATGTACATAAGAAATACTCAAGTTAAAAAAAAAAAAAAAAAAATCTAAAGACACAGAGTCTGCTGGAAAACACAGAAATCCTGTTCGACAGGAAGAGGCTAATTAGACTAGCTGACATTTTCAACTATGATATTTATGTTTTCCTGTGTTATCCAATCTCTTACAATCAACAACATTCCTGGAATCCTTTGAGAAAGTGATTCTGTTTTTACTAAATAAACAACTATAGAATATTGAAAAAAAAAAAAAAAAAAAAAAAAAAAAAGAAATGGCTAGTTTTATCCCAAAAAAAAAAAAAAAAAAAAAAAAAAGAATAGACTGAGACTTAGGTATTTTTCCTGTAAGCAAGGTGATTACTCCAGGATTATAGGGTTCAAAATAAAAGCAAACAGGACACAGTCAGGATAAATCTGTTTTCTTTGATGCTAAATGTGAGAATGAACTACTTTTGAGCAATGGTTATAGGGTACATGCATTTAGAAAGATTAAAAAAATCATAGACAAAAAATCCATGGAGATTGTCATTCTAGAAAGAATGTGAGGCATCAACAATTTTTCTCATAAATACCAAGAATTTGGCAGAAGAGATGCTGAATTGGGACTGTATATCATTTTTTGTAATGAATAATCATTTTTCAGTAGATAATAGGATTATGTCATCAAAACTACAGTAGAAAAACTAAACAAACTTTTTTTTATATAGAAAAATTTCTTGACATTCATTTGAGAAATGAGAACTGAGGGAACTGGTACTCAGTAAATTTGAGGAATTCCAAGAAGTTCTGCATTTGAGAGCATTTTCAGCATGCTTAATATTCCAATATATTTTTAAATCTTATAAAATCCCAGACATTGTCCTTTTAAAAATCATTTGTTCTTTTAAAAGAGAATAGCTTTTATTGAGATTTCCATAAAACTACTTATCCAAAACACAAATTGTACAGACATTGACAAGCACTGTCAACAAATTACTTAACTTAGGAACATTTAAAAAAATAAAAAATGTCGCTAACATCAGGGATAAATCTATTTTCTTTTTTCCCCATCTTTATAAAATTGGGTATTTCTGATTTACATTTCAACTGTTATCCCCTTTCTCGGTTTCCAGGCCAACATCCCCATAACCCTTCCCCTCTCCCTTCTATATGGGGCCCCCCACCCCAACCCCCCCACATTACCACCCTCCCCAAAAAATCCTGTTCACTAGGGATAAAGCCTTGGCAGGAACAAGGGCTTCCCCTTCCACTGGTGATCTTACTAGACTATTCATTGCTACCTATGAGGTTGGAGCCCAGGGTCAGTCCATGTATAGTCTTTAGGTAGTGGCTTAGTCCCTGGAAGCTCTGGTTGGTTAGCTCTGGTTGTTGTTCAGATAATCTCAAGTCCCTTCAGCTCTTTCCAGTCCTTTCTCATTCCTTCAACGGGGGTCCCGCTCAGTACAGTAGCTTTTGCTGGTTGCATTCACTCATATATTTGCTGTACTTGACTGTGTCTCTCAGGAGAGATCTACATCCAGTTCCTGTCAGCCTGCCCTTCTTTGCTTCATCCATCTTATCAAGTTTAGTGGCTGTATATGTATGGGCCACATGTGGGGCAGGCTCTGAATGGGCGTTCTTTCAGTCTCTGTTCAAAACTTTGCCTCCCTATCCCCTGCTAAGGGTATACTTGTTCCCCTTTTAGAAAAGGAGTGAAGTATCTGCTTTTTGGTCCTCCTTCTTGAGTTTCTTCTGTTCTGTGCATCTAGGGTAATTCGAGCATTTGGGCTAATATCCACTTATCAATGAGTGAATACCACGTGTGCAATTCTGTGATTGGGTTAGCTAACTCAGGATGATATTTTCCAGTTCCATCCATTTGCCTATGAATTTCATAGTCATTGTTCTTGATAGCTGAGTAGAATTCCATTGTGTAGATATACCACATTTTCTGTGTCCATTCCTGTGTTGAGGGGCATCTGGGTTCTTTCCAGCTTCTGGCTATTATAAATAAGGCTGCTATGAACATAGTGGAGCATGTGTCTTTGTTATATGTTGGAGCATCTTTTGGGTATATGCTCAAGCAATGTATAGCTGAGTCCTCAGGTAGTGCAGTGTCCAATTATCTGAGGAACCTCCAGACTAATTTCCAAAATGGTTGTACCAGTCTGCAATCCCACCAACAATGGAGGAATGTTGCTCCTTCTCCACATCCTCGCCAGCGTCTGCTGTCGCCAGAGTTTTTGTCCTTAGACATTCTGACTGGTATGAGGTGGAATATCAGCATCTAATGAAATGATCATGTGTTTTTTATCTTTCAGTTTGTTTATACAGTGGGTTACGTTGATGGTTTTTCATATATTAAACCATCCTGCATAACTGGGATGAAGCCTACTTAATCATGATTGGTGATTGTTTTGATGTGTTCTTGGATTCGGTTTGCAAGAATTTTTTGAGTATTTTTTTATCAATATTCATAAGGGAAATTGGTCTGAAGTTCTCTTTCTTTTTGTTGATCTTTTGTGTAGTTTAGTATAAGAGTAATTGTGGTTTCATAAAAAGGAATTGATAGGCCCATCTGTTTCAATTTTTTGTAGAATACTTTGATAGTATTGGTATGAGGTCTTCTATGAAGGTCTGATAGAATTCTGCACTGAATCCTTCTGGACCTGGGTTCTTTTTGGTTGGGAGATCTTTAATGACAGCTTCTACTTCTTTAGGAGGTTTGAGGTGGTTTAAATGGTTTATCTGTTGCTGATTTAACTTCGGTACCTGGTATCTGTCTAGGAAATTGTCCATTTCCTCCAGATTTTCTTTTGTTGAATATAGGCTTTTGTAGTAGGATCTGATGATTTTTTAATTTCTCTGAATCTGTGTTATGTATCCCTTTTTCATTTCTGATTTGTTAATTTGACACACCTCTGTGTCCTCTGGTTACCTGGCTAAGGGTTTATCTATTTTGTTGGTTTTCTCAAAGAACCAGCTTTTGATTCTTTGTATAGTCCTTTTTGTTTCTACTTGGTTGATTTCAGCTCTGAGTTTGATTGTTTCCTGTCTTCTACTCCTCCTGGGTGCATTTGCTTCTTTTTGTTCTAGAGCTTTTAGGTGTGCTATCAAGCTGGTGACATATGTTCTCTCCTGTTTCTTTCTGCAGGCACTCAGAGCTATGAGTTTTCCTCTTAGCACAGCTTTCATTGTGTCCCATAAGTGTAGGTATGTAGTACCTTCATTTTCATTAAATTCTAAGAAGTCTTTAATTTCTTTCTTTATTTCTTCCTTGACCAGGTTATCATTGAGTAGAGCATTGTTCAACTTCCATGTATATGTGGGCATTCTTCCCTTATTGTCATTGAGACAAGCTTTAGCCCGTGGTGGTCTGATAGGACAGATGGGATTATTTCTATCTTTCTGTATCTATTGAGGTCTGTTTTATGACCAATTATATGGTCAATTTTGGAGAAAGTACCATGAGGTGGTGAGAAGAAGGTATATCCTTTTGTTTTAGGATAGAATGTTCTATAAATATCTGTTAAGTCCATTTGGTTCATGACTTCTCTTAGTCTGTCTACGTCTCTGTTTAATTTCTGTTTCCATGATCTGTCCATTGATGAGAGTGGGTTGTTGAAATCTCCTACTATTATTGTGTGAGGTGCAATGTGTGCTTTGAGTTTTAGTAAGGTTTCTTTTATGTATGTAGGTACCCTTGTATTTGGAGCATAGATATTTAGGATGTAGAGTTCATCTTGGTGGATTTTTCCTTTGATGAATATGAAGTGTCCTTCCTTATCTTTTTTTATGACTTTTGGTTGAAAATCGATTTTATTCGATATTAGAATGGCCACTCCAGCTTGCTTCTTCAGACCATTTGCTTGGAAAGTTGTTTTCCAGCCCTTCACTCTGAGGTAGTGTCTGTCTTTGTCTCTGAGGTGTATTTCCTGTAGGCAGCAGAATGCAGGGTCCTCATTTTGTATCCAGTTTGTTAATTGATTTCTTTTTATTGGGGAATTGAGTCCATTGATGTTGAGAGATATTAAGGTATAGTGACTGTTGCTTCCTGTTATATTTGTGTTTGGATGTGAGATTATGTTTGTGTGCTTCTCTTCTCTTTGTTTGTTTCCAAGATGATTAGTTTCTTGCTTTCTCTAGCGTGTAACTTGCCTCCTTATGTTGGGCTTTACCATTTATTATCCTTTGTAGGACTGGATTTGTAGAAAGATATTGTGTAAATTTGGTTTTGTCATGGAATATCTTGGTTTCTCCATATATGTTAATTGAGAGTTTTGCTGGATACCGTAACCTGGGTTGGCATTTGTGTTCTCTTAGGGTCTGTATGACATCTGTCCAGGATCTTCTGGCTTTCATAGTCTCTGGCGAGAAGTCTGGTGTAATTCTGATAGGTCTGCCTTTATATGTTACTTGACCTTTTTCCCTTACTGCTTTTAATATTCTTTCTTTGTTTTGTGCATTTGGTGTTTTGACTATTTGGTGTTGTAACAGGAGGAGTTTCTTTTCTGGTCCAATCTATTTGGAGTTCTGTAGGGTTCTTGTATGATTATGGGCATCACTTCCTTTAGGTTAGGGACGATTTCTCCTATGATTTTGTTGAAGATATTACTGGTCTTTTGAGTTGGGAATCTTCCCTCTGTTCTATACCTATTATCCTTAGGTTTGATCTTCTCATTGTGTCCTGGATTTCTTATATACATGTTTTGGGCCAGTAGCTTTTTCCGCTTTACATTATCTTTTACAGTTGTGTTGATGATTTCTATGGAATCTTCTGCTCCTGAGATTCTCTTTTCTATCTCTTGTATTCTGTTGGTGATGCTTGTATCTACGGCTCCTTGTCTCTTTTGGTTTTCTATATCCCAGGTTGTCTCCCTTCATGCTTTCTTTATTGGTTTTATTTCCATTTTCAATTCCTTCACCTATTTGATTGTGTTTTCCTCGAATTCTTTCAGGGACTTTTGTGTTTCCTCTCTAAGGACTTCTAATTGTTTACTTGTGTTTTTCTGCATTTCTCTAAGGGAGTTCTTCATGTCTTTCGTGAAATCCTCCATCATCATGATCAAATGTGATTTTAAATCTAGGTTTTGATTTCCTTGTGTGTTTGAACATTCAATGTTTGCTTTGGTTGGAGAGTTTACCTCTGATAATGCCATGTAGACTTGTTTTCTGTTGCTCAAGTTCCTGCAATGCCTCTCGCCATCAGGTTGTTGTCATTGGTGTTACCTTGTTTTGCTCTTTCTGACAGTGGCTTGACTGTCCTTTAGGCCTGTGTGTCAGGAGTGCTATAGACCTGTTTTCCTGTTTTCTTTCAGCCAGTTATGGGAACAGAGTGTTCTGCTTTTAGGCGTGTAGTCGTTCGTGTCTACTTGCTTTCAGCTGTTCCTGTGGGTATGTGTCCTGAGTCCACCAGGCAGGTCACTTGGTGCAGAAAAGTTGTTCTTACCTCTAGTCTTGGGCCTGAAGTCATTCGTCGTCACTGGGTTTCAGCTCTCTGTGAGGGCATCAACCAGAAGGGCCTGCCCATATTTCTGGGTCCCTGTGCGCAGGGGGCCCTGATGGTGCTAGGCGTTTTCCTCTAGAGTCAGAAATGTGGGCAGAGTATAGTCCCCTCTGGTTTCCCAGGCATGTCTGCCCCTCAGTAGGTCTAGCTCTCCCTCCCACAGAATTAGGGAGCAGGGAGCTGTTTGACCTGGTCTGTTCAGTTCCAGGCGCAGTCTGGACCACAGGGCTCCTGCAGCTTGACTGCCCCTATTTTCCTGTGCCCAGAAGCCCCATACAGATTCCTCTTGGGACAGTGATGTGGGCAAAGGTGACCAGAAGTGGCAGTCTTTCCTGCCCTGAAGTCTGAGGATGGCCCACACAAATAGGTGATGAGCTTTCTCTCCCACGGGGTTTGGGAGCAGGGAGCTATGGCTATTTTCTTTCTAATAGATTGCTTTTAGTAGTAAGGACATTTTAACCACATTCATCATACAAATAATCCATGAGTACAGGGAATCTTTCCATCTTCTGGTTCCTTCCTCAATCTCTTTCTTCACTCTCTTCAAGATTTTACCATACAAGTCTTTTACTTGCTTGGTTAGAGATACCTAAAATATTTTTTAAGGCAACTATGAAAGGGATTGTGTCCCTGGTTTCTCAGTCTGTCTGTTTTTTGTATACAGGAAATCTACTGGGTTTTGTGAATTAACTTTGTATCCTGCTACTTTGTTGAAAGTGTTAATGAGCTGTAAGAGTTTGCCGATGGAAATTTTAGAATCACTAATGCATAATGATAATTATATCATCAGCAAATAAGAATATTTCAGTTTATTTCTTCCTATTTGTAACCTATTGCTCTAACCTAAGATTTCAAGTATGCTAGAGTAAATAGATGTGGGGAGAGTGGACATCCTTATATTGTTCCTTGTTGTTGTTTTAAAGGAAAACCTTTGAGTTTATCTCTATTGAGGTTGATGCTGATGGTGGACTTTCTGCAAATTGCCACTGATTTTAGCATGTTCCTTCTATCCCTAAAATATACAGGACTGGTATCAAAAATGGGTGTTGGATTTTGTCAAAGTCCTTACCTGCATCTAATAGTATAATCACGTGGTTTTTTCTTTGTGTAGTTTGTATAAATTTTGGAGTATATTTACTGATTTTCATATATGTCTCTGAATCTCTGGAGATGATCATGTGTTTTCTGATTATATGGTGAGTTACTTTTATTGACTTATGATATATACTGAGTCATCATCCCTGTATCTCTTGTATGAAGCTGAATGATGCACTCTTGCAATTGGTTTGCAAGTATTTTACTGAGAATATTTGTATTTATGATCATAAGTTGGTTTATAAGTCTCTGTCTTTGTTAGGTTTTTCTGTGGTTTGGGTATTAGTATAACTGTGGCCTCATAAAATGGAAATTTGGGATATTAAGGCATTTGGGATAACTTCCATAAAATTGTGAAATTTTCCCTCTGTTTCCAATTTGTGGAATAATTTGGGGAGTTTTGGCATTCAGTCTTCCTTGAGAGTCTGATAGAATTCTGCACTAAAACCGTCTGTCTCTGGGATTCTTGTTGTTGCTGTTGAGTGTTCTTTGCTGCTACTATCTAACCAGAATGTTTAAATCTCTTTAAATTACTCAACTGACTGTGATTTAACTTGTTTGTTTGTTTGTTTGTTTTTTAGATTTTCCATTTTAGTGAAGTATAGGATCATAAAGTATGTCCTTATGAATCTCTGGATTTCCTCAGTATCTACCATTATATCCCACTTTTCATCTCTAATTGTGTTAATTTGGATCAGCTCTCTGTGTCTTTCTGGGAATTTGTCTAAGAATTTGCTTATCTTTTTATTTTCTCAAGGAACCAACTCTTTGTTTCATAGTTTGGTTTTGGTTTGGGTTTTTGTTTGTTTGGGGTTTTTTGTTTGTTTGTTTGTTTGTTTTTATTTTGTTGTTGTTGATGCTGCTGCTGCTCCTGCTGCTTCTCCTGCTGCTGCTGCTGATATTTCGTTTTATTGATTTCAGCCCTGAGTTTGACTTTTTCACATTGTCTACTCCTTTTTCGTGTTATTCTTATTGTTTGCTCCAGAGATTTCAGGTGTGCCATCAAGTTACTAATAAGAGATCTCTCTGGATATTTTAAGAAGGCAGTGGTACAAAAGTACTTCAGCCTTTCTCTGTTGGATTTTTGTTCGAATGAATTGTCTATTGGCAAGATTGCTGGACTGAAATATTGAGTCAATATGTAATTTTAGTTGTAGTCATGTGTGTTTCTTTTATGACCTTGGGTGTCCTTGTGAATGATGCATAGATGTTAAGATTTGCAATGTCTTCTTGATGGATTTTTTTTCTTAAATGAGTACGTAATGTTCTCCCTCTCTTTTCTGAATTGTTTTAATTAGAAGTTTATACCAGCTTGCTTCTTAGGTCCATTTACTTGGATTACCTTTTTTCAGTCCTTTACCCTGAAGTAAAATTTATCAATGATATTGAAGTATGTCTCTTAAATGCAGCAGAAAGATAGATCCCACTTTTTAATCCAATCTGTTGATCTATATATTTCTACTGGAAAATTGTGACCATTGACTTTAAGAGTTATTAGTGAGTAGTGTTTGTTGATTCATGGTATTTTGTTGTACTAGTGTGATTTTCCCCACTCCCATCCCCATTCTCACTCCTACCCCCAGCCACTTTGACTTACTCATTTGTGATTAGTTTTCTTGGATGTGGTTACTCATCTCAGGTTGAAATTTCTTGCTAGAGTGATCTGCAAAGTTGAATTTTACAATAACTATTGGTTAAATTTGTTTTAATTATGGAATGACCTTTTTCACCTATTATGATTGAAAATTTTGATAGGTATACAGTTCTAGGCTGGTATCTGTGGTTTCACAGCATGTGTAGAACATCTGTTCTTGCCCTTCTGGCTTTTAGAATCTCCATTAAAATTTCAGGTGTTATACTAATAGCTCTGGCTTTATATGTTATGTATGTTTCCCATGTAGGTTTTAAGTTTTAATATTTAATATTCCTTCTATTTGGCTGTATATTTAGTGTTATGTGTCATGGGGAATTTCTCTTCTAGTCCAGTTCATTTGGTGTTGTATGTGCTTTTTAAAATATTAATAGATTCGGTTCTCCAGTCATGGGATACCTGCCATCTGAGTGTACTAAGGAACAAAATTCATCTCTTGAAACTCTGCTATACAGATGGATACCACCTTTAAGTAGAAAAGTGGAAAGAAGTATTCCACCAAAACAGGATCAGGTGTAAATGAACCACATTTTCTGTATTCATTCTTCTGTTGTGGGACATCTGGGTTGTTTCCAGCTTGTGACTATCACAAATAAGGCAAATATGAACATAGTGGAACATGTCCCCCTATGGCGTGATGGGGCATCTTTGGGGTATATTTTCAAGAGTGGCATTCCTGAGTCTTTAGGTAGGTCTATTAAGAATGAGGGCATCCTGAGTTTTGCAGGCAAATGGATGGAACTAGAAAATGTGGTAATGAGTGAGATAACTCAGACCCAAAAGGACATGCATGGTATGTTCTCACTTATAAGTGGATATAAGTTTCCCCCCAAATATGTGCAGAATTCCCAAGATATAGAACTCAAAAAGCTGAAGGACCCAAGTGAGGACTCCTCAGTTCCACTTGGGAGGGAGAAAAAAATCAACCATAAAGGGGGAGGGAGGGAGGTACCAAGGAATGAAAGGGGATGGTGGCTGGGGGCAGAAGGGAAAATGATCTGATATTGGGTAGGAAGAGAGGACTGAAGCTCTGAGGGCCAGAAGAAAGAATGGAAACAGGTAACCTCAGAAGAAAGGAGGTTGGGAGGACCCTATAGACTGTACTAGAGACCTGGGAAGTGAGAGACTCTCAGGACTCAAAGGGGGGGACCCTAGATGAAAGGCCCTACAGTAGGGAGAGGGAACTTGTAGGGGCCACCTCCAGCAGAAAGACAGGACATCAAGTGAGGGATGAGGTTGGCATCCCCCAGCCAAATCTCTGACCTGGGGAGGGGGGATGAACTGGGAGTCATAATTCTTCCTGTCTGAAAGAATTATGGGGATGGAAATGGAGAAAAGCCTGAGGAAAAGAAGGTCCAATGACAGGTCCAAAGTGGGATCCAGCTCAAGGGGAGGCCCCAAGACCTGACACCATTACTGAAGCTATGAGGCATTCACAAAAAGGGACCTATCATGACTGTACTCCAAAAGATCCAACAAGCAGCTAAAAGAGTCAGATACAGATATGTGCACCCAACCAATAAACAAAAGCTACTGATCATTCTGCTTGAACTAGGGAAGAACTGGAGGAAGCTAAAGAAGAAGGCAACCCTGTATGAGGATCATCAGTCTCAATTTATCTTGACCCCCAAGATCCCTCAGACACTGCATCACTGACCAGGCAGCATACACCAGCTGAGATGAGGCCTCCAACACATATACAGCAGAGGAATGCCAGGTCTGGGTTCAGTCAGAGAAGATGCACCTAACCCCCAAGAGACTGGAATTCCCAGGAAATTTAGAGGTCTGGTGGGGTAGGCAGAGTGGGGACATCCTTGTGGAGAAGGGAGGTAAATGGAGGTGGTGGGTAGGAGGTATGGGATGTGGAACTCTTGGGGATGAACTGGATGGGGAATAAAATTTGAAGTAAAAATAAATAAATAAATAAATAAATAAATAAAATAAATAAATAACATGAAGGGAACAAAATGCTGCTATCCTAATACCTGACAAAAGAGATTTCAAACTAAAACTGATCAGGAGATACAAGGAATGGCACTTTATAATCATTAAAGAATCAATTATTCAAGAAAATATTACAATACTAAACATGTACTTCAAACTCTGGTGCAATGAAGTCATTAAACTCATATTAGTGAAAATAAAGACACAGATTAAGGCAAACCTGAGAATAGTTTTCAAATATCGCCTTTCTCCAGTAGATGAGTCATCAGAATAAAAAGCAAACTGAGAAACCTGAGAATTCAATGACGTCTTACATCAATCTTATGTCAAAAGGAACTAGCTGATATCTACAGAGTATTCTAACCAAACATCAAGGAATATACATTCCACTAAGCATAACAGGAAAGTCTACTCTTATGCAACATAATTACTAATCAAAATGGTAAAAGAATAAAACTGTAAAAAGTTGAAATACTTCAATGTATCCAATCTGACCATTATGCAAGAAAACATAAAATTTGCAGCAAACATAACTCAAGTAAGTTTATAAACTCATACAGAATAAATAGGCATTATAAAATGTTGACTGGGTCAAAGAAGAAATCAAAAAAAAAATATTTCTTAAACTAAATAGAGACAAAAGTGCCATACAACAAAAAACTCCCATAGACAATAAAAACAGTTCTTTTTAAGAAGGAATATTATAACCCTAAGTTCCAACTTTAAAATTTCATAAATATATAAAAATGACTTAATTATGAAACTCATGAATTTGGAAAAAAGAGAACAAATGAAATTCAAATGGTAAGATATAATAATAATTTTAAAAGATTGAAGCCAAAATTAATTGAATAGAAACAAACAAAATAATACAAGGACTCCATGAACCTAAAAGGTGATTCTTTGAGAAAACAAACAAGATAAACAGACCCTTGATCCAAATAGCACAAAGAGAAAGACAGCCACAATTAACAGAATAAATGAACAAAGAAAGATAAAATATACACCAAGGAAATGCAAAAAGTTATAAAGGAATAGTTTAAAACTCATATTCCATGAAACTTGGATATCTAAAAGAAATGGATTTATGACTCTTCCAAATTACCAAAGTTGTGGAAAGCTGCAATAACATTCGCCACCACTAGATGGCGCTGGCTTCCGCTGCGCCCCATGTGGAAAGCCGGGATAACATTCGCCATTACAAGATGGCGCTGGCTTCTGCTGCTCCAGCCCGACTTCCTTTCAGGAAGCTAGCTGTGTGCACATGTGCAAGAGTGTGTTCACGCCAAGTCTTTGCCCACTCCGGGACGTGCCTATGAGATCATGGGTAAGCGACCAATCAGGTGTGGACACGCCGCACTAGGGTGTATATAAGCAGCACCATTCTGGGGCCCCGGGTCTCTCCTCTTCAAGATGTATTAAACGCTTTGCTGCAGAACTATCCTGGTGTCCGCATGAGCGTTCCTGCTGGTGAGACGTTGGGCACGCGATATATGGTGCTGAAACCCGGGAAAAATGCCTCACCATCGCTGGCCCCGAGGAGAGCCTCCGCTCGCGGAGAGGATTCAGAACTGCGATGTCTAGGGTAAGCTCTGAGAGGCATGTTTGGTCTTGATCTTTCTCGTCTCTCTCCCCCATTAGAAGATGCGGCGGAAGCCTTTGCTATTGTTTTGGCAGCGCCCGTTCTTTCTCTTTTGGTTTTTGATTTTGTGGCTGCCGCTAGGCACAGTTAGAAGTCGTGCCTAGAAGATGGGAAATGCCGCCCAACAGTGATAGCAGGACAGGGAACGCTAGGGGAGTTACAGGACAACATGTCAGAAACAGAGCGGGATAAAAGATTAAAGAGCTCAAAGAGAAAAGGTGCACATAAGAAAAAAGACCCTTCCAAGGACTTTAGATCCGAGGAAGCGAGAGATAGGGGAAAGGACGCCCCGGGAGAGAAACAGAGAAAGGAGGAGAAAGCCCTGAAAAAGAAAAGCCTAAAGGAGTTAGAGGCTTTGGGGCTTGATAGTTCAGAAACAGACGAGCTTAGCCCCTCTGAGGAAGAGGATTTAGAAGATGAGACAGCTCGCTATGAAGAAGAAAGATATGGGCCTAAGTGGAGAGCCACTGTGAAGAAATCGAAAGTTATGGATCCTTTGTGGGCAAGGCTGGTAATTTTGTTTATTTTTTTCTTTGTGTGGGAAGCCATTACAGCCGTTAGGACAGGTCAGAGGGTCCTTACAGAACAACATGAAAGTATGTCGGAGGGAGAAAAGGTCTCAAAAGAAAAAAAAGAAAAGAAAAGGAGATAAAGGAACACAATATTTTGAGAGAAAAATTTTGTCTTTGTGCTTGTAAAAGGTGTGATTAGGCTCTAGAAACTTCACAGAGTCATACTGATCAGATTTGATAGAGGTAGACCGCCTGAAAAATTTATTCAGGAGAATCAAACAAAAAGATATCTCAATTCTTCATTTTTCCTACCCCCTACCCCCAAGGACATCTCAACACCCATGCACAGCTTGATGGAGTTAATGTAATTGGGTTGTGAGTGGAAATATTCAGGACTGTGTTTCACTTCCATACCATTTGTGAATGTCAGTCGTGCTGCCTCAGATATCCCATAATATATCTCAGTATCTTTACAGGAATTTGTTTCAACATGTTGATGGACTAGTCCAGGAATTGAGACAATCCATCGTCTATATCAACTCCACTTTCGAAAGTGATGATCACCGTGGAAGTGGTGGGAAAGGGAAACTTACCTCTCTGCTGACTCCTATTGGAATCTCAGTCCCTTTGGCAGGACACCATCCCAGTTTTTCCCCTTTATCTGTTGTCTGTCCTGGTGCACCAAGCTGTCCATGTATGTCAGTTTATGTCTGTAGTTTTTGTTTCTTGTTGCTTAAATGTTTTATGTTTCATGTTCAAAAGAGAAAATGGTAAAAACTTTATCTGCCAGTCGTTCACACCTTGATTTGGTTTTACCTAAGACAGGAGCCACAGCAGATGGACATAACTACAGAGGCCTAGACCAGCCTCATGATAGTAAAACAAAAAGGGGGAGATGTGGAAAGCCGCACAACATTACGCTACCACTAGATGGTTGCTGGCTTCTTGCTTCCCACATGGAAAGCCGGATAACATTAAGCCATTACAAGATGCATGCTGGCTTCCTCTATGCCAGCCCGACTTCCTTTCAGGAAGCTAGCTGTGTGCACATGTGCAAAAGTATTACGCCAAGTCTTTTGCCCCACTCTGGGGCCTATGAGATCATGGAAGCGGTAAATCAGGTGTGGGCGTGCCACGCCTTCAGGGTGTATATAAGCAGCACCATTCTACTCGGCCCAAAGTCCTCTTCAAGATGTAATAAACGCCATACAGCAGAGTATCCTGGTGTCTAGCAGTGCGTTCCTGCTGGCGAGGCGCTGGTGCCATGACACAAGTAGTTAATATTAGGGAAGAATTCTTCAACCTAAACTTACCACAAAGAAAGGAGGATTGAGACAGTAGTTACAAAAGCTTCTGACTAAAAATTTCAGGTCCAGATAGGATCACAGTAAAATTCAACCACATAAAGGCACAACTTAAGTCCCAAATCATGTGGGTGAAAGAGCTGAACATGCAGAAGTGCAGAACATCCAAGACCCCAGGACAGACTGTCACTTCTGCCCACCTTTGCCCACATCCTTGGTCCAAGAGGAAACTGCATAGTGCCTCTCAACACATGAATGTAGAAGCAGTCAGCAGCAGGAAAACACAGTCCAGGTTTGCTCCTGGAACTGAACTGACCAGGTCACAGAGCTCTCTGTACCCCAGTCTCACGGAAGAGAGAGCTGGATCCTCAGAAGTGCAGACATGCCTGAGAACTCAGAGGGGACTAGTCTTTGCCCATATTCCTGACCCAAGAGGAAATTGCGTAATGCCATCTGTCTCCCTCTGGGCACATGGGCTTAGGAGCAGTCAGAGGCAGGAACTTAAAAGTGACTACACACTTGAGAGCACAAAACTCTGTTCCCAGAAATGAATGAAAGAAAAGAGGTCTACAGGAGTGCTGTCACTCAGGTCTAAAGCGGGGGTCAGAAACAGCAAGACACACTAACACCAGAGAAAAGCTGAGGGCAAGAGGCAAGTACAGGAACCTAATCAACAGAAACCAAGACTACTTGGCATCATAAGAGCCCAGTTCTCCCACCAAAGCAAATACTGGGTATCCAAACACACCAGAAAAGCAAGATTTAGACTTAAAATCACATTTTATGATGATTATGGAGGACTTTAAGAAGGACATAAATAGGGCTGGTGAGATGGCTCAGCCGTTAAAGGCTAGGCTCACAACCAAAAATATAAGAAGGACATAAATAACTCCCTTAAAGAATACAGGACAACATAAGAAAACAAGTAGAAGTCCTTAAAGAGGAAACACAAAAATTCCTTAGGAATTACACAAAAACAAAACCAAAGGGGTGAAAGAATTTAACAAAACCATCCAGGATCTAAAAATGGAAATAGAAACAATAAGGAAATCACAAGGGGAGACAACACTAGAGATAGAAAACCTAGGAATGAGATCAGTAGTCATAAATGCTAGCATCACCAACAAAATACAAGAGATAGAGGAGAGAATCTCAGCAGCAGAAGATACCATAGAAAACATCAACACATCTGTCAAAGATAATATAAAAGGCAAAAAGCTGCTAGCACAAAACATACAGGAAATCCAGGACACAATGAGAAGATCAAACCTAAGGATGATAGGTATAAAAGAGAATGAAGACTCCCAAATTAAAAGTCCAGTAAATATCTTCAACAAAATTATAGAAGAAAGCTTCCCTAACCTAAAGGAAGAGATGTCCATAAACATTCAAGAAGCCTACAGAACTCCAAATAGATTGGACCAGAAAAGAAATTCTTCCCTTCAAATAATAGTCAAAACACTAAATGCCCAAAACAAAGAAAGAATATAAAAAGGAGTAGGGGAAAAAGGTCAAGTAACATATAAAGGCAGACGTAACAGAACTATACCAGACTTCTTACCAGAGACTGTGAAAACTAGAAAATCCTGGACAGTTTTCATACAGGTCCTAAGAGAACACAAAGGCCAGCCCAGGCTACTATATTCAGCAAAACTCTCAATTAACATAGATTGAGAAACCAAGATATTCCATGACAAAACCAAATTTACACAATATCTTTCTATGAATCCAGCCCTACAAATGATAATAGATGGAAAAGCCCAACACAAGGAGGGAAACTACACAACTAGACAAAGCAAGAAAGTAAATTCCTTGCAACGAAACCAAAAGAAGAGAGACACACAAACATAATTCCACTTCTAAATATGAAAATAACAGGAAGAAACAATCACTATTCCTAATATCTTTCAACCTCAATGAAATTGGGACTCAATTCCCAAATAAAAAGACATCGATTAACAAACTGGATACCTAAAGAGGACCCAGCATTTTGCTGCCTACAGGAAACACACCTCAGAGGCAAAGACAGACACTACCTCAGAGAAAAAGGCTAGAAAACAACTTTCCTAGCAAATGGTTCAAAGAAGCAAGCTGGAGTAGCCATTCTAATATTGAATAAATCGACTTTCGACCAAAAATCATCAAAAAAGATAAGGAAGGAAATTTCATATTCATGAAAGGAAAAATCCACCAAGATGAACTCTCAATTCTAAATAGCTATGCTCCAAATACAGGGGCACCTACATTCATAAAAGAAATGTTACTAAAGCTCAAAGCACACATTGTACCTCACACAATTATAGTAGGAGATTTCAACATCCCACTCTCATCAATGGACAGATCATGGAAACAGAAATTTAGCAGAGACATAGAGAAAACTAACAGAAGTTATGAAACCAAATGGACTTAATAAATATTTATAGGAGCATTAATCCCAAAACAAAAGGATACTCATGGCTCATGGTAATTTCTCCAAAATTGACCATGTAATTGGTCAAAAAACAGGCCTCAACAGATACAAGAAGATAGAAATAATCCCCTGCATCCTATCAGATCACCATGGACTAAGGCTGGTCCTCAATAACAATAACCACAGAATTCCCACATATACATGGATGTTCAACAATGTTCTACTCAATGACAAGGAATGTTCAAGGAAGAAATAAAGAAATTAAAGACTTGAATTTAATGGAAAATGAAGGTGCAACATACAATTGAAGGCAGTGCTAAGAGGAAAATTCATAGTTAGAGAGCCTGCAGAAATAAACAGGAGAGCATAGCACGCACTTGACAGCACACACCTAAAACTCTAGAACAAAAAGAAGCAAATACACCCAAGAGGAGAAAAAGTCAGAAATAGTCAAACCTAGGCTGAAATCAAACCAAGTAGGAAAAAAGACTACACAAAGCATCAACAAAACCTGGGGCTGGTTCTTTAAGAAAATCAACAAGATAGATAAACCCTTTAGCCACATTAACTAGAGGGCACAAAGACAGTTTTCAAATTAATCAACCAGAATGAAAATAGAGACAAAAACAGAATCTAAGGAAATTCTAAAAATCACTGTAGATGCCATTAAAAAAGCCTATAGTTAAACAAAATTAAATCTGAGTGAAAAATGGACAATTTTCTAGACAAATACCAGGTACCAAAGTTAAATCAGGAACAGATAAACCATCTAAACAACCCCATAACTCCTAACGAAATATGAAGCAGTCATTAATAGTATCCCAAACAAAAAGAGCCCAGGACCAGATGGGTTTAGTGAAGAATTCTATCACACCTTCATAAAAGACCTCATACAAATACTGTCCAAACTATTCCACAGAAAATGTGGTACATCTGCACAATGGAGTACTACTCAGCTATCAAAAACAATGACTTCATGAAATTCATAGATAAATGATTTGAACCAGAGAATATCATCCTGAATGAGGTAAGCCAATCACAGAAAAACACATATGGTGTGTACTCACTGATAAGTGGATATTAGCCCAAAAGCTCAAATTACCCAAGATACAATCTATAGACCACATGAAGCTCAAGAAGAGCTTCTTAAAAGGAGGAACAAAAATATCCATAGGAGGGGCTATGGAGGCAAAGTTTGGAGCAGAGACTGAAGGAACAGTCATTCAGAGTCTGCTCCACATGTGGCAATTATATATATATATATATATATATATATATATATATATGTACATATCTTCACCAAAACTAAATACGATGGATGAAGCTAAGAAGTGCATGCTGACAGGAACTGGATAGAAATATCTCCTGAGAGACATGTCAAATAGAAAGGCAAATGCTAGCAGCAAACCACTGAAGTGAGAACGGGAACCCCTTTGGAGGAATTATAGCAAAGACTGAAAAAGTTGAAGGTGCTTGCAACCCCATAAGAATAACAATGTCAACCAACCAGAGTTCTCAGGAACTAAACCACCACCAAAGGCTATGCATGGACTAACCCAACTAACTCCAACTGCATATGTAGCAAAGGATGGTCTTGCTGGGCACCAATGGAAGGAGAAGCCCTTGATCCTGCCAACATTGGACTCCCAGTGTAGGGAATTGTCTGGGGGGTGGTGCTAAGGGTGGTTGGTTGTGGAGGGGAACACCCTTATAGAAGAAGGTGAGGGGGAGGGCTTATAGACAGGAAACTGGGAAAGGGAATAACATTTGAAATGTAAATAAAGAACTATCCAATTGAAAAAAAAAAGACACAACTAAAAACACAACTGCAGTCCAGTGTCTTTAATGAACATATATGCAGAGATCCTTAATATTATAAGCAAACTGAACTCAGGTACATTTCAAACTGATCAAACTGAATTCATCCTGAAAATATGGGATTGATCCAAAATCCAAAGTCAATAAATATAAAAAATCATAAAAATGGACTAAAGTACAGAAAAAAAATCACAAAATCCTCTCAACAGAAGCAGCATTTGAAAAAAAAAAAAACTCATTACACATTGATGGCTAACGTCTTAAGTAAATAGGATTAGAAGGAACATACTTCAACATACGTCTTAAGTAAATAGGATTAGAAGGAACATAATTCAACATAATAAAGGCCATATGTGACCAACCCACAGCCAGCACTAGTCTACCCAGGAACAAAATCTGAGCATTCACCTTTAAATCAAGAATGAAACTGGAATGTCTATTCTTCTACGTCCTTTTCAGTACAGTGTTAGAAGCACTAGCTGTAGCAATACAGCAAGAGAAGGAAAGTAAAGGGATACAAAGAGGAAATGAAGTCAGATTATTGCTGATGGTATAATATAATATACAAAAGAGATCCCATAAATTCAACCAAAAAGCTTCGAGAAATAATCAGCAATTTTTTTCAAGTGGAAAAGTACAAATTTAACTTAGAAGAGTCAGTATACACCAGCACCAAACACTCTGGGAAAGGGATCATCTATACAATTTCATTTATGATAGTATCAAAGGCAATATAATAAATTTAACCAAGAAGCAAATAGAACACTTTGATGACTAACCAAAACAACACTAAGCATAATATAATAATAATAATAATAATAATAATAATAATAATAATAATAATAGTAATAGTAATGATAACAATAATAATAATAATAGTATGATGATAGAAGATTGCTATTTTAGATTTTGAGATATATTGGAAAACTATACTAGTGAGAACTGTGTATAGCATAAAAAGAGATAAATAAATCAAAGGAACAAAACAGAAGAACTAGACATGAGCACTCATAGCTACAGTCATGTGATATTAGATGAAGAGACAACAAAATATGCAGGAGAAAAAAATGACATAGTCAACAAATGGTGTTGGGAAAAACTGGCTATTCATATGTGGAAGAATTAAATTACAACCACATCTACAAATCTACATAAAAATTAGCTCCAATTGGCTCAAAAACTTCATTTAAGATCTGAAACACTAAAACTGCTAGAAGGAACCGTAAGAACTACCCTTCAAGATTTAGTTGTACAGAAGTATTTTCTTGTTAGGAGCGATGTCCTTGAAGCCCTCCATTATTGATGTTATTATTATGGTTAGAATTACGTATGACTGGGTTCATGGAAAATTCCCAAATATGATGCATCAAGATACCCAATGTGACGACCTGTAACCTTTCTGAAAAACCAACATCCTGCTGACTAATAGATATGACAAACCTGTGACCTTTCTGACATCCTGCCAACATCAGCCAATTCCCTGACCACACGAATATTGTGTCCTTGGCCTGCGTAAATGTTTCTTACTCCCCGACCCCACTCTGTTACCCATGTTATGGTATAAATTCAGCCTTGGGAAAAAATAAAATTGTTGCCTTGATCAGACTCTTGTCTTGGCGTCCTTCTTCGTGTCTCTTGTCCCCCATTCTCTTCCAGGTACCCAGAACCCCTCGTTGACATTTTCTCATTCCATTGTGTGGAGTTAAGGCCAACAAAGATAAATTGGATCTCATAACACACACACACACACACACACACACACACACACACACACACACAGCTTCTGTACAACCATGAAAACAAACAGGTGAAGAAAATATAAATTAATATGCAGGATATACAAAGAACAGCACACCCACGTAAACAAAAGTCAAGGAAACAAATGATGGCATTAAAAAAGTTCTAGGGATATAAACAGGGAGTTCTCAAAAGAAGAATAAAATTACCAAAAACTATTAAATCACCTTTAGTAAAGAGGGAGATAAAGATTAAAACCACTTTGAGATTCCATCTCAAATGGAAAATACCTAAATGTCTTTCAACAGATAGACAATAAAAATATGGTGGACACTGTGGGATAGTATTTATCTGTAAAGAAAAAGGAAATCATGAAATTCCCAGGTAAAAGAACAGACATAGAGAAGATTATATTGAGTGAGGCAACCAGGACAAGAAAGACAAATGATACATGTTCCCTGTTATCTGTACTTCATAGCTCCAAATCTTCAAATGTGAGAACACAGTATGGAATAACTGCAGAACCAGACACACATAGAGGGCATGGGAAGTTATAAGAATCAGGAAACCAGAAAACAGGGAGAAGTCTCCAACTAAAGAGACAGAGAGTTCAATACAAGAGAATAGACGAAAGGGGACAAATAACATACAGGTTTGTGGACAAAACCGCAATATATCTAATTATTGTATATTTACCTAAATATGTACAAACGCACACACACACACACACACACACACACACACACACACACACACAATCTATAGGATTAAGGCTGATAATATGATGAAGTTCCCCATGAGAACCTTAAACAAACAAAACTTTCAGTACTAGACACAGGAAATCTTTTTTAGAACAGCTGTTTAGTTGGTTAGGATAGTTCCTATGACTGCCAAACAAAGTCGACTGTGGCTGTCCATTCTAGATTGCCACTTGGAGGTTGAAATTAATCCCTACTTCTAAAGACAATGAACACATAGGATGCAGGGCTTTGATGATTTGAGCTGGACATAGCCTGAATGCCTCCTTCCTGAGGTCTAGCTACTATGGGACCACAAAATAATACGCAAGCTGCCAAGGGATGGAAACAATTAATAATCCTGCATAGCTAAAGCAATTTTGAGCCACAAATTTTTATGCTGGTATTTTTAGAATATGCACAACAGTGACCTACCTAGCAAGATATCCATAAAGGTGAGATAAGTAGATTCCATACATTAATTGCAATCACCAGCTGCCTAACTAGACTTAAAACCCACTTAACAAGAGAGAAACCATGCCTGGTCTAGAAAGCTAGCCAAATTCCTGTGGCTAGTGGGGTCATGGATCTTAGAGAATCAACTACTCTTATTTTGCTAGACCAAAATAATTCCTAAATATATTCTAAATCTTATTCTCACATCCAACAATAAGAAGTGTTATCTATCAGTCCTCCTCAAAGAAGCTTCTCTTTACCGAAAACAAACTAGACAACCACAGCTGGATACAATGCACAGATCCTATGATTGTCAGGGTCCCAGTCCAAATGCATACTTCTACATCATAATGCCTGCATCTGTGCATACATAGGTTAGGGAACAACATAAGAGAAATGACAGATTGTAAGAACCAGAATGTAACGAAGTCTGCTGTGATACACAAAAATATCTGCAAAAATAAGTTCTGAACAATAGCAATGTCGGTAGATGTGCTAACATAGAAGGGGAAAATTCCCCCAGGGTCACACCTTATAACAAGGAACTAGAGACAAGTACTGAATGCTGAGAGATAGCCTCTGCCAGCAATCAGCTCCCTAAATGGACGTCCAATAAAAAATGTGTGAGGGGCAGAGAGTGAGAGGTCAAATGAATTAGTAAAATAATAATGACAAAGTGTGTAAAAGCTAGAGGAAGGAGTTTGTTGTGAAACTGCATCTCCTAGAAAGTCAATGGCTATGCCTATGAAGTCTTACCAGCATATCTGCCTAAACATGAAATAAGAAAGTACATCACCAATAGATATCCAGTTGCCTTTCGAAGCATATGTGGTAACTATAATTAGATGGTGTTTGCATTTCTTTGGCCTTGGAAACTCTTATAAATTTCAAAGACTTACAGCCTCACTATCATAACAAGACGTATTTCAAAGGTAATGTAACAAGCTGATATGATGATGTTACAAAAGTACACCATTTTCTTAGAAATAAATAGCTCAAAATATTTATAAATATTTACTATGTATAAAATCTGACATTGTAAATAGATACTTCTATGATGACAAAATTTCCTAACACTTATCTGTTATGTTGGAATGTGGGAATGTCTTCAGTCTCATGTGTTGTACAGCCCCGGTTCCCAGCTTGACACTTTGGGAAGATGGTGGAACATTAAGAGGTAAGTTGGACCTAGGTGATATCTCTTTTAAATTATTGGGGGTGTGCCTTCAAAGAAGGTTGTGGTTGGGACTCTAGCATCTTTAATTTTGTTTTTATCTTCTTGGCCATGTGGAGGGTGAGTTTGCTTTGTTGTGTTCTCACAATAATGATAGTCCATGGACCTACGGTGAGTGGACTGACCATGGACTGAAGTTTCTAAACCTATGGGCTGAAATCACACTGTTATTTTATAAATTGTTATCTCAGGGACTTGCTACAGTAAGGAATGAGGACTAGCATACCATCTGGAAGAAAATAGTTGAACAGCTAGCTGCCTTCTTCATCAGACAACTGTCAAGTGCAGATTAAATACTTAAGTGTAAAAATGGCAAGAGCTTAAAATTCAGTGTAAAACACTAAAACTTAAAAGTGGATGGGAATATTGTGTATTATCACATAAGCAACCTTCCTATTTCCATGAGTTGTATAAAATGGAAGACTCAAGACTGCCTGGATTCAAATGAGTGTTCCTAGTTCATAATAGCACACTATACTTCCTAATCTTTAATACTAGCAAGATGAGCTCTGGCTAGTTTCAAGAGGCTACTAGAGGGTCCCTGAGGCATGAGAGAAATGTAGGAGGAATTTGATGGGTATGAAAAGACAAAGATAAAACCTCACCCCGGAAACCAGTTGAAGACTCTTCCCAGTTGAGAAGCAAGAACTGCAGGACAGTTAATAATTAATGAAGGCCTTTCTTTTCCCTTATCTCGATGCTTGCAATTTTCTAGGAGTCTGACACAAACCCCATTTAAAGAAAAAGGACACACACTAAATTCCCTATGCAACTCTAATGGCTCTTGATTATGCCTTGTCAGATTAGAATTCTATTCAAGGTATCCAGAGCTCCTGTAATGCCACTTATCAAAAATGAAAGAAAACAAAGGCTTAATAGTAAAAATTTGAAATGTAACTTGAAAGCAAGAAAAGTGGTATATTGGATAATTGCTAAGACATTCAGGGGTGTCCTCTCCCTGGAAGAGCTTGTGCCCATCCTTTCTCTAGTTTCTGAGACTTTTCTTCAGGTAAGCACAAAACCCCAACTAAAATATGTTTATAATTTGTTCTGAGAGGCTTTCTTTCTCTTAACCCTCATGCTTAAGTTCCTACTAAACTATCCTGAATAAAATCTCCAATTTTGATTCATAATATAGCTAACCATGGATTTCTTTTTAATATTGAAGCAAAAAAACATGGTTTTAATGTAGGTGGTTCCTAAAACCTTAGGGGCTCCATAGGTGACTGAGGGTAACTCACCATGATGCTATGGTCCTATACTTAGAATCTCAAAAAGGTACAGCTGGTGCAGAATCTTTGATTTAAATAAGATTATCCATTGCCAACCTTCTGAGACAAAGGATGAATATGATCTGAACATGCTTCAGAACACTGAAATATCTCTAAATAGTTCTTATGTTACTGAAAAAGAAATCAAGGATTCCTGAAGCCTCACCTCACTCCTCCTCCCCCTTACCTCAGAAGCAGGGGCTTTATTTCAGGCGGCTTGTGGGTATATCTCCTTGCACAATCGCTGAGAGGAATATTTTTATGCTGATCCACCTGAGCTAAGAATGAGTAACAGAAATAAGACTACTGAGCAAAGAAATCGCCAGCATATGGCTAACACTTTAAATTTTCCACTTCAGAAATATTTGGATAGAACCATGAAAAACATCAAAAAGTTTTTAACCGTCTCAAATTACACATGGATATTTTGGGGAAAATGACACATGATCCTCTCTGGCTTTTTGTGAATCCAATGCTCTTATTAATAAGCAATTTCCTAAGAGCATGGCAGAGTGCATTTGTCTCATTAGGAAATCACGTTAAAACAAAGACTGATGCTGTTTTCTCATTAAAATACAGAGTAGACATAAAGAGTCAGGCAAAAGGTTTTGAAAAATGGCTGTCTGTAAATTAATACTGAGGATGGTTACTTGGGCTGCTGTAAACACGCAGAGTGAGTGATGAGGACATCTGAGCACTTAGCCAAACTTAATGAAACATTCGTGGATGCAGCAGAGCTCCTCTGAGCTGGAATTGGCAGGAGAGTCAGAGGAACTCAGTTCTTTCCTCTCCTACCCCACACCCCAAGTTTGAACACACAAACTCCAGAGGATAGCACTGGCAAATGTGAGAAGCCATCAAAGCTCTCTACTCCTTGGCATACATTAATTGCTCATTGAGCATCGGTATGCTAAGTGGATTGGTCTGTGCATCTTGGTTAACTTTGAAGAACGAACCTTAGTGAGACACTTTAGAGAACTATGGGAATGATTAGAAGAGAGTGATTACAGTATCATCAGAAATAAGAGCTTTTTGATCTCTACTACACAGATTAAGTTAAAGTGTTGTTACGTCCTGCTAGCTAGGGGATTCAAAGCTGACATTCTAATCAAGAGGCATTGTAGGGGCTGTGGTGTTTGAACCTAGGGAGCTGTTTCAGTTCAGAATTTTTGTAAAGTTAACCCCAGGCCTCAGTAATGAGTGGTAGTTTCACCTCTCATTTAGGTGGGGTATCCATCATAGATTACTCAAAGTGTGAGCAAAGGACTTATTGATTTGTATTTTAAGAAAATAGTTGTTATTTCTATTGACTAATATGTGATCATTATAAAATTTCAAGTAACATAAAATATGATAACCACTCA